>NC_059214.1:3212788-3552708 GCF_020615455.1 Coregonus clupeaformis | reverse complement strand
CTGCCTTAGATAGCTCCTTTGTCCCACCCCCATACACGCGGAGACCGACTCAATTGATGCCTCCAGTGATGCTATCTCTTTCATTGTTACCCAACGCTTAGGTTTACCTCCACTTTACTCATATCCTTCCATATCCTTGTCTGTACATAATGCCCTGAATCTTTTCTACAACACCCGAAATCTGCCCCCTTTATTCTATGTACCCAACGCACTAGAAGACCAGTTCTTAAAGCCTTTAGCCGTATCCTTATTCTAGTCCTCCTCTGTTCCTCTGGTGATGTAGAGGCTAACCCAGGCCCTGCAGCCCTCAGTATCACTCCTACTCCCCAGGCGCTATCATTTGCTGACTTCTGTAATCGCAAAAGTCTTGGTTTCTTGCACGTAAATATCAGAAGTCTACTTCCCTAAGTTTGAGTTATTCACTGCGTTAGCATACTCCACCAACCCTGATGTTCTAGCAGTGTCTGAATCCTGGCTCAGGAAGGCCACCAAAAATTCTGAAATTTCCATCCCCAACTATAACATTTTCCGTCTAGATAGAACTGCCAAAGGGGGTGGAGTTGCAATCTACTGTAGAGATAGCCTGCAGAGCTCTATCATACTATCCAGGTCTGTGCCCAAACAGTTTGAGCTTCTACTTCTAAAAATCCACTTCCAGAAATAAGTCTCTCACTGTTGCCGCTTGCTACAGACCCCCTCAGCCCCTTAGCTGTGCCCTGGACACCATATGTGAATTGATTGCCCCCCGTTTATCCTCAGAGTTCGTACTGCTTGGTGACCTAAATTGGGATATGCTTTAATACCCCGGCCATCCTACAATCCAAACTAGATGCCCTCAACCTCACGCAAATTATCAACGAACCTACCAGGTACAACCCTAAATCCGTAAACATGGGTACCCTCATAGATATCATCCTGACTAACATACCCTCTAAATACACTCTCAGCTGTCTTCAACCAGGATCTCAGCGATCACTGCCTTATTGCCTGCGTCCGTAGGGTCCGCGGTCAAAACGACCACCCCTCATCACTGTCAAACGCTCCCCTAAAACACTTTAGCGAGCAGGCCTTCCTAATTGACCTGGCCCAGGTATCCTGGATGGATATAGATCTCATTCCGTCAGTAGAGGATGCCTGGTTGTTCCTTAAAAGTAATTTCCTCTCAATCTTAAATAAACATGCCCCATTCAAAAATACAGAACTAAGAACCGATATAGCCCCTGGTTCTCCTCAGACTTGACTGCCCTTGACCAGCACAAAAACATCCTGTGGCGTACTGCATTAGCATCAAACTAGCCCTGCGATATATGCAACTTTTCAGGGAAGTTAGGAACCAATATACACAAGCAGTCAGAAAGCAAAGGCTAACTTTTTTCAAACAGAAATTTGCATCCTGTAGCACTAACTCCAAAAAGTTTTGGGACACTGTAAAGTCCATGGAGAATAAGAGCACTTCCTCCCAGTTGCCCACTGCACTGAGGCTAGGAACACTATCACCACCGATAAATCTACAATAATCGAGAATTTCAACAAGCATTTTGCTACAGTGCTTTCCATCTGGCTACCACTACCCGGCCACCAACTCTGCACCCTCCGCTGCAACTTGTCCATGCCCCCCGCTTCTCCTTCACAAAATTCAGACAGCTGATGTTTTGAAAGCGCTGCAAAATCTGGACCCCCTACAAATCAGCTGGGCTAGACAATCTGGACCCTTTCTTTCTAAAACTAGCCGCGAAATTGTCGCAACCCCTATTACTAGTCTGTTCAACCTCTCTTTCACTAACGTCTGAGATCCCCAGAGATTGGAAAGCTGCCGCGGTCATCCCCCTCTTCAAAGGGGTGACACTCTAGATCCAAACTGCTACAGACCTATATCCATCCTGCCCTGCCTTTCGAAAGTATTTGAAAGTCAAGTTAACAAACAGATCGCCGACCATTTCGAATACCACCGTACCTTCTCCGCTATGCAATCCGGTTTCCGAGCTGGTCATGGTGCACTTCAGCCACGCTCAAGGTCCTAAACGATATTATAACCGCGATTGATAATAGACAGTACTGTGCAGCCGTCTTCATCGACCTGGCCAAGGCTTTCGACTCTGTCAACCACCGCATTCTTATTGGCAGACTAAATAGCCTTGGTTTCTCAAATGACTGCCTCGCCTGGTTCACCAACTACTTCTCAGATAGAGTTCAGTGTGTCAAAACGGAGGGCCTGTTGTCTCGACCTATGGCAGTCTCTATGGGGGTGCCACAGGGTTCAATTCTTGGGCCGACACTTTTCTCCGTGTATGTCAATGATGTCGCTCTTGCTGCTGGTGACTCTCAGATCCACCTCTACGCAGACGACACCATTTTGTATACATCTGGCCCTTCATTGGACACTGTGTTAACAAACCTCCAAACGAGCTTCAATGCCATACAACACTCCTTAAGTAGCCTCCAACTGCTCTTAAACACTAGTAAAACTAAATGCATGCTTTTCAATCGAACGCTGCTGGCACCCGCCCACCCGACTAGAATCACCACTCTCAACGGGTCTGACCTAGAGTATGTGGACAACTACAAATACCTAGGTGTCTGGTTAGACTGTAAACTCTCCTTCCAGACTCACATAAAGAATCTCCAATCCAAAGTTAAATCTAGAATCGGCTTCCTATTTCGCAACAAAGCCTCCTTCACTCATGCTGCCAAACATGCCCTCGTAAAACTGACTATCCTACCGATCCTTGACTTCGGCGATGTCATTTACAAAATAGCCTCCAACACTCTACTCAGCAAATTGGATGTAGTCTATCACAGTGCCATCCGTTTTGTCTCCAAAGCCCCATACACTACCCACCACTGTGACCTGTACGCTCTTGTTAGCTGGTCCTCACTACGTGTTCGTCGTCAAACCCACTGGCTCCAGGCCATCTATAAATCACTGCTAGGCAAATCCCCGCCTTATCTTAGCTCATTGGTCACTATAGCAGCACCCACCCGTAGTCTGCGCTCCAGCAGGTATATCTCACTGGTCATTCCCAAAGCCAACACCTCCTTTGGCCGCCATTCCTTCCAGTTCTCTGCTGCCAATGACTGGAACGAATTGCAAAAATCTCTGAAGCTGGGAGACTCTTATCTCCCTCACTAACTTTAAGCATCAGTTGTCAGAGCACCTTACCGATCACTGCACCTGCTACACAGCCCATCTGAAATTAGCCCACCCAACTACCTCATCCCTATATTGTTATTTATTTTGGTCTTTTGCACCCCAGTATCTCTATTTGCACATAATCTCTTGCACATCTAGCATTCCAGTGTTAATACTATTGTAATTATTTTGCACTATAGCCTATTTATTGCCTTACCTCCATAACTTGCTACATTTGCACACACTGTACAGTGGGGAAAAAAAGTATTTAGTCAGCCACCAATTGTGCAAGTTCTCCCACTTAAAAAGATGAGAGAGGCCTGTAATTTTCATCATAGGTACACGTCAACTATGACAGACAAATTTAGGAAAAAAAATCCAGAAAATCACATTGTAGGATTTTTAATGAATTTATTTGCAAATTATGGTGGAAAATAAGTATTTGGTCACCTACAAACAAGCAAGATTTATGGCTCTCACAGACCTGTAACTTCTTCTTTAAGAGGCTCCTCTGTCCTCCACTCGTTACCTGTATTAATGGCACCTGTTTGAACTTGTTATCAGTATAAAAGACACCTGTCCACAACCTCAAACAGTCACACTCCAAACTCCACTATGGCCAAGACCAAAGAGCTGTCAAAGGACACCAGAAACAAAATTGTAGACCTGCACCAGGCTGGGAAGACTGAATCTGCAATAGGTAAGCAGCTTGGTTTGAAGAAATCAACTGTGGGAGCAATTATTAGGAAATGGAAGACATACAAGACCACTGATAATCTCCCTCGATCTGGGGCTCACGCCAAGATCTCACCCGTGGGGTCAAAATGATCACAAGAACGGTGAGCAAAAATCCCAGAACCACACGGGGGGACGTAGTGAATGACCTGCAGAGAGCTGGGACCAAAGTAACAAAGCCTACCATCAGTAACACACTACGCCGCCAGGGACTCAAATCCTGCAGTGGCAGACGTGTCCCCCTGCTTAAGCCAGTACATGTCCATGCCCGTCTGAAGTTTGCTAGAGTGCATTTGGATGATCAAGAAGAGGATTGGGAGAATGTCATATGGTCAGAATAAACCAAAATAGAACTTTTTGGTAAAAACTCAACTCGTCGTGTTTGGAGGACAAAAAATGCTGAGTTGCATCAAAAGAACACCATACCTACTGTGAAGCATGGGGGTGGAAACATCATGCTTTGGGGCTGTTTTTCTGCAAAGGGACCAGGTCGACTGATCCGTGTAAAGGAAAGAATGAATGGGGCCATGTATCGTGAGATTTTGAGTGAAAACCTCCTTCCATCAGCAAGGGCATTGAAGATGAAACGTGGCTGGGTCTTTCAGCATGACAATGATTCCAAACACACCGCCCTGTCAACGAAGGAGTGGCTTCGTAAGAAGCATTTCAAGGTCCTGGAGTGGCCTAGCCAGTCTCCAGATCTCAACCCCATAGAAAATCTTTGGAGGGAGTTGAAAGTCTGTGTTGCCCAGCGACAGCCCCAAAACATCACTGCTCTAGAGGAGATCTGCATGGAGGAATGGGCCAAAACCAGCAAGTGTGTGAAAACCTTGTGAAGACTTACAGAAAACGTTTGACCTTTGTCATTGCCAACAAAGGGTATATAACAAAGTATTGAGAAACTTTTGTTATTGACCAAATACTTATTTTCCACCATAATTTGCAAATAAATTCATAAAAAATCCTACAATGTGATTTTCTGGAATTTTTTTCTCATTTTGTCTGTCATAGTTGACGTGTACCTATGATGAAAATTACAGGCCACTTTCATCTTTTTACGTGGGAGAACTTGCACAATTGGTGGCTGACTAAATACTTTTTTTCCCCACTGTATATATATTTTCTGTTGTATTTTTGACTTTATGTTTTTTTACCCCATATGTAACTCTGTGTTGTTTTTATCGCACTGCTTTGCTTTATCTTGGCCAGGTCGCAGTTGTAAATGAGAACCTGTTCTCAACTGGCTTACCTGGTTAAATAAAGGTGAAATAAAAAATTAACTGTTATTTAGGTTTTAAAATCAGCATATTATTTATAGATAAAAAATTAGGGAAGAAGGGAGGGGAGAGAAGAGAGTTTAACATTTCCTTCACATTTACATACAGGTGAAAAGACTGGATGAAGTTTCACCACAGACATAACAAGGAAGCAGCATAGGGTCAGCTGCAGAACAGGTCACAACATCAGGTTCTGATACCAGGACTGTCAAATCAAATCAAATCAAATGTTATTTGCCACATGCTCCGAATACAACAGGTGTAGACCTTACAGTGAAATGCTTACTTACTGTTGTTTCTGGACAGATTTCCCCCAGTATTGGTAGGTAGTGGTTGGTTGTTGAGTTGGGCTGGCTCTGCAGTGTGGAACAACACACACATGCACGCTAACAATCATCAACATAGGTAGACTGGCCCAGTACCACTGGTATTAACCAGCCAGGTCACTGTGATACAGTCAGTATTCGACGTCCATCCATGTCTGAGGATGTCGGGAGAGGATGTGGAAAGTGGCCACTCGGGGCAACACTGTGATCTGTTACCTTCAAGTAGGTTTCGGTTTTGTGTTGTGGACTGGGATGGTGGATGGGGCATCTGCCTCTGATTCCAAAGGGCCAAAGGTTACAAGTTCAAAAATATATTTTTGTTTTAAGCCTACCCCAAACCTTAACCCTTACCTTAACCATTCGGAGTTGATGCCATAACTTAAGCATTTGGAGTTAATGCCATAACTTAAGCATTTGGAGTTAATGTCTAAACTTAAACTTAAACACTTCAAAATGTGACGTTTGTAACAACTTTTAAATTAGATGTTTGAGAAACATGGATGAATGTCTAATTCTGACGTGAGACTGTGAGCGCTGGTAGGCATTAACACCATCAGCCCAGTGCCTTTGGGGTGTTGATTAAGGACAGTTGGTGGTGTCTCGCAGTGTGTGCGTGTGTGTGTGTGTGTGTGTGTGCGCACGTGAGTGTTTAAGCGTATTACAGAAAAAGGGCAGTTGAGAATGTGTGCGTGTGTGTGTGTGTGTGTGTGTGTGTGTATGGAGTAAAATGAAGGGTGGCTTGGCTGGTGTTTGTGCGCTTCAGAGTGTTGGGGATTCCACGGACAAACACAAATCACACAGGATTGCTCCAGCGTGTGTGTGTGTGTGTGTGTGTGAGAGAGAGAGAGAGAGAGAGAGAATGTGTGGTGTCTTTATTGTGAACCTCCACTCCAGTTCCCACTGTAGGAAGCCAGATCACTGCTCCACACTCAGCCTGCCGGCACACTGGAACAATCCTGTTTACATGCACACACACACACACACACACACAGTTTCACCACAGACATAAGGAAGCAGCATAAGGTCAGCTGTAGAACAGGTCACAACATCAGTAGAGATTCTGATACCAGGACTGTTGTTTCTGGACAGATTTCCCCCAGTGTCAGTAGGTAGTGGTTGGTTGTTGAGTTGTGCTCCAGGGTGATTATTGGCGGGAGAGGTACATCAGTAAAGCCTGCTTAAGGAACCCTAAATCCTGTATGCCTGGTTGGGCTGGCTCTGCAGTGTGGAACAACACACAGACAACACGCACGCACGCTCAAAATCATCAACATAAGCAGTCTGGCTCAGTCCCACTGGTATTGACACCATCAGCCCAGTGATTTCGGGGTGTTGATTAAGGACAGTTGGGGGTGTCTCACAGTGTGTGAGCGTGCGTGCGTATGTTAAAGCGTATTACAGAAAAAGGGCGGTTGAGAATGTGTGTGTATGGGGTAAGATGAAGGGCGGCTTGGCTGGTGTTTGTGCGCTTCAGAGGGTTGGGGATTCCACTGACAAACACAAAGCAGAGAGAGAGAGAGAGAGAGTGAGAGAGTGAGAGAGCGAGAGAGCGAGAGAGAGAGAGAGAGAGAGAGAGAGAGAGAGAGAGAGAGAGAGAGAGAGAGAGAGAGAGAGAGAGAGAGAGAGAGAGAGAGAGAGAGAGAGAGAGAGAGAGAGAGAGAGAGAGAGAGAGAGAGAGAGAGAGAGAGAGAGAGAGAGAGAGAGAGAATTTGTGAATCTCCAGTCCAGTTCCCACTGTAGGAAGCCAGATCCCTGCTCCACGCTCAGCCTGCCGACACACTGGAACAATCCTGTTTACACACACACCAGAGTGTCTTACTCACAAAGAGCCAGTCAGACAGCCAGGAGCGTCAGGCTAGTGGGTTTAATCCAACCACTCTGAACCGTCCTAAACAGGATTTACACTTTGCTTCTTCATCAAGTACTCTTCTCCTTTATGTGTGTGTGTGTTCAACCTCCAATAACCTCTGCTATTTTCTCTGGGAAAACAAACCTCCACTGCCAGGGATGAGATAGGAGATGATTGTTCTGTACGAGGCTGCTCCTGACATGTCTGAGAACTGGATGTTTCAAGACAGATGGTGTCCCAATACAGAAAGGCGAGAAAGTTCCCTTCATACGAAGAAGCAATTAACAACTTATTTGTTGTTGTAGCAAATAAAGACTGTCGTCACTCTACCATGTGAGGGTCTGGTAAGGAATTAACCTCCAGTCAGGAATGTAAAAAAGGTCTCAGAGCGTCATCAGGGAACACACTCCACCCTGACCTACAGTATATAGTCCTATCAACTGTTCTAGGATTATGTGACATCAGGAATATTACTGGAAAACAACCAGACAGCTCTTTATTAAGAGAAGTTCACATAGTCAGAGAGGGAAATAACATGTATGAAGATTTTTGTTGTTGTTGTATATGCCCAAATATTCAACAACAACATTCTGATGTCTGGGGTCGCTCTTGTGGGTGTAGAATCAGTGTTACTGTAGTAACCTCTGGCTCTGACGTCTGGTCCTGAGGGAACAGGCAGCACACCTCACTCTCTATGGAGACATGGTGTACAGAGAGGGAGAGGAAAGAGAGAGAGGGTAATGGGGTAGAAGTTAGACAAACACACATACATCTCTAGGGGCATGAGGCAACAGAGAGAGAGGGTGGAGACAGACATAGAGAAAGAGACAGAGACAGAATGTCTTGATGACTAGCAGATTGTGTACGGTCCTGGTCTCTGCTGTTGAGTGGAGGGTTTATCCTGCATACTGAGGTAGTATTGTTGCAGTAATGGCCCGTTAGATTGGGGTTAAGCATCTCAATGGGACTGAATGGGACTGGCCCTGGGCTACACGGCTACCCAGCGGCCGCTAGCATAATTAGCATTAGCATAATCGCTGGACACAGCAGGGCCGCAGGAGTGGGCAGGCAGCCAGGAGAGGCATCTCATTGACCCTCTGACCAGTGTTTAGTTCCCTCTCACTACAGTCAATCTTCTGTTTTCAGACGCAGGGACTTATCCTGAACTCTACAGAAGGCCTGGGTTAAAGTAATCTGGCCTCAATGCTTCAACACCGCCAGAACAGAAATGGTTGGACAAAACAAGGGTGCACTCAACACAGAAAAGTACATACATGCACCAATACACAGACAGGAAAAACAATTTCCTACTGTTAAAGGTTAGAATAGTGTGGCCAGACAGAACAGTAGTCTATGATCACCTGTTGTTCTCAACAAGAGAGAAAGAAAGGGGAAAGAAAAGAGTGAAAAGAAGAGAATAGTAAAACAGAACCATGCGTCTGCTGCTCTGAATTATCCTAATAATGAGTCTTTACAACAGGTCTGACCTCCTGAACACCAGACTGTATGTAAATCCCCTGTTCACACAGAGAGCGAGAGAGTAGGGGGTGGGGGGGGGGAGAGGTAGAGGGAGAGAGACTGTCTGACTAAGCACAATGGTTAGCCCAGCACGGCTCAATCCCAGAGCTCTCGCTCTCCCTCCTTCCTTCTCTACCTCTCTCTAGAGACGGGTCCTATTTTAAATTTAATGAAAGAGAAGAAAAACAGAGAGCTGTATGGAGCTCATATAGGCCCTGGAGAGTCCCAGACCAATTTGTGTGGGACAATAAAAAACAACCCTGAATCTGGGCTGGTGGGATGGAAGGAAGGAGACCAAGACACACACACACACACACACACACACACGCACACGCACACGCACACGCACACACATACACACACACACCCACACACTCAAACACACACACACACACCCTCACACACACACACACACACACACACACACACACACACACACCCACACCCACACACACACACCCCGACACACACACACACACACACACACACACACACACACACACACACACACACACACACACACACACACACACACACACACACACACACACACACACACACACACACACACACACACACACACACACACACACACACACACACACACAGGGATGAAGGGAGGCCTGGGAGGGAGAAAGAGAGATGAGTGGAGAGAGAGTTGCAAGCTATCGAAACCATTCCACAGGGATGCTGGCCCATGTTGACTCCAATGCTTCCCACAGTTGTGTCAAGTTGGGTGGTGGACGGCTGGTAGCCTAGCTGCTAAGAGCGTTGGGCCAGTTCGAATCCCCGAACCAGCAAGGTGGAGCAAGGTAGTTAAACCCAACAACAGCTACTCGCCAATGATGTCGATTAAGACAGCCCCCCACACCTCTCTTATTCAGAGGGGTTGGGTTAAATGCGAAAGACACATTTCGGTGTGGGTTCCCTATGCCAAGCCTGTTTCACAAGAGGCCCAGAAAGGGGAAGGGTCATATCATTAAACCTTTACAGACAACCATTACACCCACAACCATTTATAGACTTCACTTATAGACCTTCCCTCTGTCTATAACGGGGTGTCTGATGAGAAGAAATGGGAACATATCAATCAGTTATATGTTCTGAGAGATGCTGAACGTGCTCTTTGCTTGTGGTCCAGTTTAGATTGCTTGGAAATCTAAGCAAATCCCAAGGCACCTCTCAAGTGGTGAAACTGATTTTCATCAATAAGGTAGTTCAGTTTCAAGCAGCTGCTTTACATTAGTTTACCTCACTCTGTCTTCAGTTCTGATGTCAATAAATAGGAGAATATCAGCCAGTGATGCACAGAATAATTCCCTCTCAGTTGTTCATCCATTTGAACGTGCTTCTGGTTGAATGGGAGGTCAGGTGGTGAGGTGGAGTGAGGGGATTGGTTTAACAGCATGGAGGACTGTGTGCCATTCATCTCCTCCTGGTTGGAGCCTGCTTCCATGAGCCTGTGACCTGCAGGTCTATGGCCTGTGTATGGCCCCTGAGAGGCCTCTGAACAGAGACATGCCCGTACCCTCCTCCTACAACAGGCTCCAACACACAGAGCCATTGAACTGTAGTCTACCAGCTCACACAGCCATTGGAATGACTACAGCTCTATTGAACCCACCCAGGTCCCTTGTCTTAGAGCTCTATTGAACTGACTAGAGGCCAACTGAACCGCAGTCTACTAGCATACAGAACCATTGAACTCTCTCTCACCCTCTAATCAGGCCTCTCCTCCTTTCAGCGGCCACATAAAGACACATTTTGTAGGTCATCCACTGGAGTGTGTGCGTGTGCGTGTGCATGTGCATGTTGTGTGTTACAGAACAACTAAGGGAACCTCCTCCTATTGATTCAGCGAGCAGGGCAGAGAGAGAGAGCGGAGGCATCCAATATATTACAGTTTTTTCCGACTGCTTACACACAAAATCTTTTCATGTCACACGATTTTTGAAACCTCTCACTCAAAGTGCAAAACTACACACCAAATCTCCAAAACCATAAGCTATTTCTCAGCCTTTGACTCAGTTGTCAATTGCATAAAACACTTTTTCAAAACACTACACACAATTCTCTACCTAAAACACAAAAATCTAACAGGAAGTGACTTGCTTTCCTTTTCCAAACACAACCATTCAAAATGCTACACTTATTCACCAGGTCACACACACACTCTTCACATGTGCAAACACTAATTGCTTAACTGATCACTAACCAATCACTGCTTTACTGTAGTATAGGCCTATAAATAGGTCAAAGGTCAGATTACCTGTTTTGGAGACAATGGATGCCAACAATGGACAGAGAGCAAGAGGGAGTAGGAGGGAGAGGCAGGGGACAACAACGAGGACAAATTCAAAGACGAAGTGTTGGAAGAGGAGGAGGAGGAGGAAGAGGAAAATGAAGAGGAAGAGGAAGAGGAAGAAGAGGACGAGGGCAAAGAAGAGAAGGAAGGAGATTTATTTATGTGGATGAGGTTGGCTTCAACCTCACCAAAACCAGGCGCCGCTGAAGAAATGTAAAAGGACAGAGGGCAATTACCAATGTCCCTGGACAGCGTGGGGGTAATATAACTATGTGTGCTGCCATCACTCAAAACGGGGTCCTCCATCACAATGCCACACTGGGTCCGTACAAGACCGGCCATAGGCTCACTTTTCTGGATGCAATTTACACAATGCTTGTCCCTGATCCAGATCAGGAGCCTGCTGGATTTGTGGTTATATGGGACAATGTTAGTTTTCACCGGGCTGTTCTGGTCCAAAACTGGTTTGCCACCCATCCACAATTTGTAGTTTTGTACCTACCCTCATATTCACCTTTTCTAAATCCCATAGAGGAATTATTCTCAGCCTGGCGCTGGAAAGTGTATGATTGCCAACCCTATGCCCGCATGCCGCTTCTCCAGGCAATGGAGGACGCATGTGGGGACATAGAGGTTGCCTCTATCCAAGGTTGGATACGCCATGCTAGGAGATACTTCCTCGATGTTTGGCAGAAAACGTATCTTGTGATGTGGACAAAGTATTGTGGCCAGACCCAGCCCGGAGAAGAGATGAAGCGTGAGCTTAGCACTGGTGACTGCCCACCCCTACCAATTCCTGGACTGCCCCCGGGACCCCACACACACAATTGTGTTCTTTACTGTATTCTAAAGAATATACTTTGGTTTACATATGTTTATGGTTTTGTTGTGTGCTACTGTATACAACAGTAATGTTTGGCCTAATAAATATTTTCTGTTTCTACATTGCATTGGTGTTTACAGTGTACTTGTTACCCCTCTCAGCAGATTACTTTCACTGTAGAACATTGTATTGAAATGTAGATATAAGCCTATGAAAGACCAAAAGAGCTTTAGATTTAGAACAACAGTGTTTACATGGTATATCCAAAAATGTACTATTATGAAAGAAGTGTTTGCCATTTGATGCAAATGCTTCATTCTGACATGTGTTTACGGCATTTTGAATGCAGTGTTACATTTTGAAGGAGATGTGAGGCATTTTGCATTTGTGTGTGCAGTTTTGGGAATTGTGTGTAGAGTTTTGAAAAAAGGAGACATAGTTTTGAAAACGTGTGTAAGCAGTTGGAAAAAACTGTAAGCTGTCACCGTGCATCTAAATCTGGGTCTATCCTTGCTGTCTTCCTCACAACAGCTTTTTGTGTGACACAGAGGTATTCATGGGCTAAAACACCCACACTCACTCACACACAGTAGCAAAATGAGATGCAAATCCTACAATTCAGTTGTGTGTGTGTGAGAGAGTGTGAGTAAGTGTTTAGCTCCTAATTCCTGCAGCTTCGTCTTAATCTAGTGCTACAATGCTGTGGTATACAGTCCAACAGTAACACAGTTGTTGGTATGAGACTATTGTGAGCCGCTGACGTGTGTGTGAGCCGTGTGTGTGAGCCATGTGTGAAAGTGGTGTGAGTGAGCCGTGTGTGTGTTTGTGTGTGTGTGCGTGTGCCTGCTGCTGCAGTAACACAGTTGTTGGTGTTAGGGTATTGTGAGGAGATGGCAGGGAGGGAAATCTCTAAATGGCGAGACAATAGCCACTGTTTAACCAGGCTACAGAGATACGTAGCTATGACACACACAGACACACACAGAGAATACACACACTGATACGCTGCACAAAGACACAGAATGAAGCTATAAACCATAAGGAGGGCAGGCGGTTGTTAGAGAAAGAAGAGAGAGAGAGAGAGAAAGGGAAAAGAGAGGAGCAGAGAGGGGGAGAAGGAGGAGGGAGTAAGTTGTGTCCCTGTAAGATCTGCAGCTCCGTTCTATCCTTGAAACCATCCTCCTCCACACAGACTAGATTTGCATCTCTAATGGGAGTTTGGCTGTTGTTTGTCAGAGGCTTTGGCTGGGAATGACCATAAGGCCTGTAGGAACACACACTGAGGCCCTACATACAGCTTACTAACCACCAGCTATGGCTACCCCTATACCCCAGGGCCAGACCAACCCAGTAACATAGGAAGGCTCCACAAAGTTGGGTGGTCTGGGGTGGAAATTAAAGGCTCAGGGTGCCAGTGCTTGTATTCAGGAGGGGAAATGACATGGGTGTACAGTAAAACCCAGACTGCTAACTAGGCTCAGAGAAACCCTAGTGTGCCACACACCAACCAGGGAGGATAGAGGAAATGAGAGAGAGACCCAGAACCTGAGATCTGAGATCTAGCCTCCGCAGTTGTGTGAGTGCGTGGGCATGCCTGCCTTAGTGTGTGTGTATGTGTGTGTGTGTGTGTGTGTGTGTGTGTGTGTGTGTGTGTGTGTGTGTGTGTGTGTGTGTGTGTGTGTGTGAAGGCTTCACAGGGGCCCAGTCCTTGGGGTCCAGACTCAGCCTTGGGTTTCCCTCTGTGTCTCAGTGGGACTCAGAGAGGCGTAGACTCACCCTGGACCAGGTTGTGTGCTCAGTGCTTCCCAGCCCAAAGTCACACCTGTCTCTCTTTACCACAAAATGGACGCCTTATTCTGAGTTGTTAAAATGTTGAAATATGAACCAATTAACAAGTGGGGCCGTTTTGTTATTATTTCTCCCAGAATTAATCTTATGGAAATTGGAGTCTAAGAATAAGGTATGTATTTCCCATGGCATAGGCCTGTAAAATGGGTTACACATGTAGTCGCTGTGTGTTGCTGCCCTCTCTGTGAAATACTCTCACTCTCTCACAGGGAGGTGTGTGTCCGTGTGTGTGTGCGTGTGCGTGTGCGCACATGCATGTGTGTTTATGTTCGTACGTGTGTGTACTTTTGTGTCTCACTTTCACTTTCTCTGACAATTAGACCCAACTCATTTCTCAAGAGGACCCGTCCAGCTCAGTGCATGAATTCTGTCTTAAGCTAAACAAACAGTATTCAGTTACTCTCTTCTGTTTGTCATTCAGTCTGGTAATCATTTCAGTGAGAGGACAGGGGAAATAGTGGCCTGAATGACTGCTACACGTAGTATTATCACATGAAAATTGCATAATTACATTGTGCTTATAGTTCTGGTTAAGTAAACCTACTGTAGTTCTCAGGTTGCTGTGGGGTTGTCCCCTGTGCTGCACAGAGCTGGACATAGTGCTGTTTTAGCTCGTTAGGTGGTCTATTCCACTTCCTTCTTAACTGTCTCACTATTGTTAATTAAGAGGAATTTCACTGTCATAATGGACACCATCTAGACCTTCTCAAGCTAACAAAGTGTGTTTGTCCGTCAGTGTTGTAATACTCGAGACCTGTCTCTGTCTCGAGTCTGGTCTGGAGACCACATATTGAGTGTCTCGGTCTTGTCTCGGTGTCAAATACATTTGTACTCGGTCTTGACTTGGTCTTGGACAGTGAGGACATGTAATTTCTTCCAGAGACCAGCGGAGTAAACAACTCATAATTATCAGCTTCCATTCAGTCAGCGCATAAATCCGCTTCGCCAGGCCAAAAAAATGTTTCTTGAAACTTCAATATCTTAACAGCCTTTATATTTATTATAGACATGTTTGTGCAGTGGCAAACCTATAGGCATTCAGTGTGTGACAGGTTTGTGATTCTGAAAGGACAGCAAGAATGTACAGCTCTCAACTGGTTTTGGCATGGAGCAGCTCACAGAAGAATGACATCGGTAGCCGGTAAGGTAGGAAAGACGTTTCAACTTATGATATCTACCAGTAAATGCTAACTAAGTCAATAATGGGTATGCAAACCAGGTATTGAACAAGTTTAGTCCGAAGTGTTATTTGTAGGCTATTTGTGATACGCAATTGTCATCACACACTGTTTGAATCAAGGGCGTAGAAATGGATGGGCCTGGGTAGACAGAGGCCCACCCGCTGGGGAGCCAGGCCCTGACAGGCCCACCCAATCAGATTGATGTGGTTTAAGCATTGTTGTTTGTCTTTTTTCTATACAAAAAAAAGTGTGGTTAAAGAAAACATAGGATTTTCGCACAGGGTCCCTTTCCTTCGCTAGGCGGGCCGTTTGGGAACATTTACATTTTAGTCATTTAGCAGACGCTCTTATCCAGAGCGACTTACATGAGCAATTAGGGTTAAGTGCCTTGCTTAAGGGCACATCGACAGATTTTTCACCTAGTCGGCTCGGGGATTAGAACCAGCGACCTTTCGGTTACTGGCACAACGCTCTTACCCACTAAGCTACCTGCCGCCCTACACACAGCATGATGTTAAAGGATAGGCGAGGAGCCTACAATTCCCCATCGTTTATCAGTGCAATTATGATGGCCAACTAGCTGAAAAAGTTTGAGGGTTTATCTAATGTTGCTTCGTTAGATTTGAGCTGATCTTGCTCTGGCTAGCATTAGTTGTTGATCTTGTTGTTGATGTGCATAACTGAGGGAGCGAGAACCTACCCTTTAATGGTTGTTTGATCAATAAGACTGTAAAGTTCCCAAATTTCCCATGGTGTTTACATATTTTCAGAAATCCATTCAGGTGTATTTTGTGGCTTTTGGCTAATGCGTTCTAATGATCTAAAGTCGCACTGTTGCAACTGCCTGTAAACACACATTCCAGTTCAAAGTGAATGATGGCAGGCCCGTGTGGCAAATGGCTAGTTTGTATAAAGGCCTACTGTAGCTCTGATTGCCTATAGCACACCGGTCCGTGTAGACTCCGGCCCTGGACAAGACAGATGTTTTTATTTGGTTTTAATTACTGCAGTGTCTATTAATTGTCCAAACGCATGTCCGCTTTCCTGCTATATATTACTATAGAATTTTCACAAATGCCTTAGTATACGTAATTCACAAACATTCTAAGAATTTATGAAAACGTGAACATGACCATATGTAAGTTAGCTCTGATTTCCTATAGCACACTGGTCTGTGTAGACTCCGGTCCTGGACAAGACAATGTTTTAAAAAGTGTAATATTCTTCCTGGGGGTGTATATGAACAGATTTGAATACGATTTCATGTTGCTAAAATGCTGCAATAAAAAACACAGTTTCACTCACCAGATGATGATCATTTGAAAACGTAACTTCTTGTTGAAAGTTACTCTTGAAAAGGGAGAAGCTAACAAATTAGCAACAACATCCTCTTTGATAACACCTGCTGCAGCCGCTGCAAACTAGCTGACAACAAAAGCTAGCTAGCTAGACCGTGGGAAAACTACTGCTCGCTATTGCGCAGTGACCTGTTGGCCTTCAAGTTTCCATACGTTTTTATAAAAACGGTCCCACCCATTAAGTCAAAATGTGATTGGTTGATTCCACTGTCACTCCAAAATCTTGCCCTGATACAGTTGAATGGCAGATGCCTTTATCTAGCTTCTGATGGCCTAGCCAATGGCTGACTTAGCTAGATTTATCTCCCCAGAGACCAGCAAAGAAAAATTCTGATTGGATGTTTTTTTCCCTTCAGTGTTAACCCTTTCCTTTCCAACAAAAGCTGAAGAGATTTAATCAGAACATCATTGAAAATAATAATAGAATTACCATTATTATTATTATTATTATTTTATAAATCCTTAGCCCTTCTCCGAAGGTGTAGAAGGCCCATTGATCCCCACTATGTTTGGGTTATACTTTATTTTCCCTCAGCATGCTTTTTTCCCTATTCTGAATGTCTAAAGAATCCATACAGTGCCTTGCAAAAGTTTTCATCCCAATTGGCGCTTTTCCTATTTTGTTGCATTACAACCTGTAAATTAAATGGATTTTTATTTGGATTTCATGTAATGGACATACACAAAATAGTCCAAATTGGTGAAGTGAAAAGAAAAAAATAACTTGTTTCAAAAAATTCTAAAAAATTTATAACGGAAAGGTGGTGTGTGCATATGTACAGTGAGGGAAAAAAGTATTTGATCCTCTGCTGATTTTGTACGTTTTCCCACTGACAAAGACATGATCAGTCTATAATTTTAATGGTAGGTTTATTTGAACAGTGAGAGACAGAATAACAAAAAATCCAGAAAAACGCATGTCAGAAATGTTATAAATTGATTTGCATTTTGATGAGGGAAATAAGTATTTGACCCCTCTGCAAAACATGATTTAGTACTTGGTGGCAAAACCCTTGATGGCAATCACAGAGGTCAGACGTTTCTTGTAGTTGGCCACCAGGTTTGCACACATCTCAGGAGGGATTTTGTCCCACTCCTCTTTGCAGATCTTCTCCAAGTCATTAAGGTTTCGAGCCTGACGTTTGGCAACTCGAACCTTCAGCTCCCTCCACAGATTTTCTATGGGATTAAGGTCTGGAGACTGGCTAGGCCACTCCAGGACCTTAATGTGCTTCTTCTTGAGCCACTCCTTTGATGCCTTGGCCATGTGTTTTGGGTCATTGTCATGCCGGAATACCCATCCACAACCCATTTTCAATGCCCTGGCTGAGGGAAGGAGGTTCTCACCCAAGATTTGACGGTACATGGCGCCGTCCATCGTCCCTTTGATGTGGTGAAGTTGTCTGGGGCGGCAGGTAGCTTAGTGGGTAAGAGCGTTGTGCCAGTAACCGAAAGGTCGCTGGTTCTAATCCCCGAGCCGATTAGGTGAAAAATCTGTCGATGTGCCCTTAAGCAAGGCACTTAACCCTAATTGCTCATGTAAGTCGCTCTGGATAAGAGCGTCTGCTAAATGACTGTAATGTAAAATGTCCTGTCCCCTTAACAGAAAAACACCCCCAAAGCATAATGTTTCCACCTCCATGTTTGACGGTGGGGATGGTGTTCTTGGGGTCATAGGCAGCATTCCTCCTCCTCCAAACACGTTGAGTTGATGCCAAAGAGCTCGATTTTGGTCTCATCTGACCACAACACTTTCACCCAGTTCTCCTCTGAATCATTCAGATGTTCATTGGCAAACTTCAGACGGGCCTGTATATGTGCTTTCTTGAGCAGGGGGACCTTGCGGGCGCTGCAGGATTTCAGTCCTTCATGGCGTAGTGTGTTACCAATTGTTTTCTTGGTGACTATGGTCCCAGCTGCCTTGAGATCATTGACAAGATCCTCCCGTGTAGTTCTGTGCTGATTCCTCACCGTTCTCATGATCATTGCAACTCCACGAGGTGAGATCTTGCATGGAGCTCCAGGCCGAGGGAGATTGACAGTTATTTTGTGTTTCTTCCATTTGCGAATAATCGCACCAACTGTTGTCACCTTCTCACCAAGCTGCTTGGCGATGGTCTTGTAGCCCATTCCAGCCTTGTGTAGGTCTACAATCTTGTCCCTGACATCCTTGGAGAGCTCTTTGTCCTTGGCCATGGTGGAGAGTTTGGAATCTGATTGATTGATTGCTTCTGTGGACAGGTGTCTTTGATACAGGTAACAAGCTGAGATTAGGAGCACTCCCTTTTAAGAGTGTGCTCCTAATCTCAGCTCGTTACCTGTATAAAAGACACCTGGGAGCCAGAAATCTTTCTGATTGAGAGGGGGTCAAATACTTATTTCCCTCATTAAAATGCAAATCAATTTATAAAATGTTTGACATGCGTTTTTCTGGATATTTTTGTTGTTATTCTGTCTCTCACTGTTCAAATAAACCTACCATTAAAAGTATAGACTGATCATTTCTTTGTCAGTGGGCAAATGTACAAAATCAGCAGGGGATCAAATACTTTTTTCAAAGGGTAATTATGTGACCCTTTGCTATGAAGCCCCTAAATAAGATCTGGTGCAACCAATTACCTTCAGAAGTCACATAATTAGTTAAATAAAGTACCTGTGTGCAATCTAAGTGTCACATGATCTGTCACATGATCTCAGTATATATACGCCTGTTCTGAAAGGCCCCAGAGTCTGCAACACCACTGAGCAAGAGGCACCACCAAGCAAGCGGCACCTTGTAGACCAATGAGCTCTCCAAATAGGTGAGGGACAAAGTTGTGGAGAAGTACAGATCAGGGTTGGGTTATAAAAAAATATCAGAAACATCCCACGGAGAACCATTAAATCCATCATAAAAAAATTTGAAAGAATATGGCACCACAACAACCCTGCCAAGAAAGGGCCGGACACCAAAACTCACAGACCAGGCAAGGTGGGCATTAATCAGAGAGGCAACAAAGAGACCAAAGATAACCCTGAAGGAGCTGCAAAGCTCCACAGCGGAGATTGGAGTATCTGTCCTTAGGACCACTTTAAGCCGTACACTCCACAGAGCTACACCTTACGGAAGAGCGGCCAGAAAAAAAACATTGCTTAAAGAAAAAAATAGGCAAACACATATGGTGTTTGCTAAAAGGCATGTGGGAGACTCCCCAAACATATGGAAGAAGGTAATCTGGTCAGATGAGACTAAAATTGAGCTTTTTGGCCATCAAGGAAAACGCTGTCTGGCGCAAACCCAACACCTCCCATCACCCCGAGAACACCATCCCCACAGGGAAGCATGGTAGTGGCAGCATCATGCTGTGGGGATGTTTTTCATCGGCATGGACTGGGAAACTGGTCAGAATTGAAAGAATGATGGATGGTGCTAAATACAGGGAAATTCTTGAGGGAAACCTGTTTCAGTCTGGGACAGAGGTTCACCTTCCAGCAGGACAATGACCCTAAGCATACTGCTAAAGCAACACTCGAGTGGTTTAAGGGGAAACATTTACATGTCTTGGAATGGCCTAGTCAAAGCCCAGACCTCAATCCAATTGAAAATCTGCGGTATGACTTAAAGATTGCTGTACACCAGCGGAACCCATCCAACTTGAAGGAGCTGGAGCAGTTTTGCCTTGAAGAATGGGAAAAAATCCCAGTGGCTGGATGTGCCAAGCTTATAGAGACATACCCCAAGAGACTTGTAGCTGTAATTGCTGCAAAAGGTGGCTCTACAAAGTATTGACTTTGGAGGGGTGAATAGATTTCAGTTTTTTGTCTTATTTCTTATTTGTTTCATAAATATTACCTTTTGTGCTGCACAGATTAAATTAAATCAAACAAATCAGATCAAACGAAACTGACGAGTGTGTACTCCCATTATGTGTGATAATCACTTTATTGTACTTTTCCAATTAGACACACAATGAAACACCATACCCAGCAATCTCTCTTCCTCTGTTTTAAGAAACACATAGAGATTCTAATCAGCATTTGGAAAACATTTGCCTCTAATGCTCAATAGTTCTGCATTCAGAGTAATAGATTAGAAGGCTCTAGAAGACTGATGGCCATAATGAATCAGAGAGGAAGGCTAATGTAGAGGAAGTGAGAGGGAAATAGAGGCAAACAGCTCTGAGTTGCAAATACCAAACACATTAGAGCCTGGAAACCTTCCAGGGAAACCTTTCAATTACAGAGAGTGAGTCTGACTCTGCTGCGTGTGCAATATGGATAAATCCAAGACAAGCACTAGGCCATACAATTAAACTAATCTATAGATTTAATTAGTATAACACATGAGGGAATGTAAGGCGTGTAGACAATGATGTGGGGAACAGACAAGCTGCCCACGAATCGAAACGTCCGGCACAATCACTCCTAAAAGCCTGTACATAAACTATTCACAGAGAGACGCACGCACGCATGCATGCAGACACACACACACACACACATACACACACACACACACACACTGTAACGATCCCGGCAGTCTGAGTCGGGTCCTGTCTGTGGACTAGTTTTTCTGCTCGTGATCTCCAGTTTCCCGAGGGTTCTGGAACGCTCCGGGGAGCTCTCTTGATTTCCGCACCTGCATCCCATCAGCAATCTGCACACCTGGTCCTGATCATCACCCTTCTTAGGCTCTGGCCTAACATCCATTCCCTGCCGGATCGTTAGCCATGAACATCACTCGTCCGGAACCTTCATCCAACCTCTGCCTGGTGGTCGGCGGCTGCCGAGCCATGATGGGATCAACCACTGCACCCCCAACAACTAATCAACGCCGCCCGCTCTGTTCCCTGGATTATTCAGCATCACTCTTGAATTTGTAAATAAACACTCACCTTCGTTTCAACTTACCTTGTCCTGGTCTGCTTCTGGGTTCTGGCTTTGTAACTCGTGACACACACACATACACAAATAAGTGAATACAAACACATAAACTATCCACACACACAAAACCGCTTGTATTATATTGAAATGTATTGCCTATGAGAGAGACACGTCTTAGTTAAAGCTGTCGAATGAAAGCATTAAGTCTCTGGCTGCGTCTGGTGAGGGCAGTATTTATGGATGTATTTATGGATGTTGATGCTCTGAGTACTACTGTATTCTATTGATTAAATGAGAAAGTAAAGCACTTGTCAAACGAAGTCGCTGCTACTTTCCTCTGTCTTCGGTAAGGCTCATTAGATGCCATGGGGAGAGGGAGAGAGGAGAAAAATACCTACTTGAACTGGCTGAGAAGTAACACACATATATTCTTTAGGATCCTCAACAAGATCCTATAAAATCTAAGGTCGAGATCTAACAAGGATCATACTCAGGAGTTTAACCAGGGCCTACCTCAGCCTACCACAGTTTTTCTGTCCCTCAGAGCGTGGCTCTACAGTATAAAGGGGAGCTTGTGTCTGTCCCATCACTCCACTATGGACATGTGGTTCCTATTCAGCCTGCTGTTTTGCCAGTGGAGGTTCAGATTAACATAAAGCCTGGCCGTGGCTGTTTTCACATCCAGACCCCTGCTTCGGGCTAGGGGAGGAGGTGTTGGGAGGGGTAGAGGAGGAGGGGAGGGGGGTTAAATAAGGAGAGGAGGGGTAGAGAGGGTTAGAGGAAGGGAGAGAGGCCGCTCTTGGATTATCTCATTTAGATGACTGAAACGCTGTTTACCTCAATGAGGTATTCACCAGCAGCTCAAACACAGCCTTGGATATACGCAACCCAGCAGAGAATGGGTTATAACACTGTGATTATGGTGTATGTAACTATATGTAAACATGTATTGGAGGTTATATTGAAGTAATAGATCTGGTCCTTCTCAACACAATGGTCTACGCTTTAAACTGACTAGACCAGACTAGTGTTTAAGCACATTCACAGGTGAGGGTCATTTATCTGCCCTGATAACCACCACACCCCTCTCACACACAAAGGCCAGGGATGAATTAGCCTTCTGTCAGAGAAAAAATTATATAATTTAGTTGAGTTTGATTAAATGATAACGTGTTTGGTAATGAATCCCCCCCTCCCCATTCCATTACTCAGAGAGCCTTATCAACCCTAAATATAGCCTCATCATAAATTTCATTTCTGCCTGTTTCATTCTGCAGGAAGGTATTTTGTGTGTGTGTCAGGTATATATTTAACTGCTCTGAGATTCTACTTCCTCCAGACTGTGTGTGTGTTCTATCCTCCATCACCCTCTATCTCAGTGAGTTATAGCAGGTATCTAAATACACCTGCTGCAGATAAAGGATGGCTTTGGAAATGAGAATATGAAACGGATGAAAGTAGTGTGAAGCACTAGGATGTGGTCAATGAATTTGATTATCGCATTTGAAAACCGTACAATAATATTTGCTCATTCATAGAAGGGGTCTGGCTTAAATCTATCCAACAGCAACAATTTTTTATTTCTCACAGTATTGTTCTGAAAACATCTAGCTAGTGTAATGCCCCTCCCTCATGTCAATGGCAAATATTTCATAGCACAATATATTCATTAATGAATATATTTTAATTCCCTATTATTCTATCAGATTGCTCATTTAAGACGTAATATCGTATTATCTTCTGTAGCCGTTTGTTAGCTCAGTGAAATGCATAATCAAACAGAGTAAATTAGCCAATAGGATGGTGCATAATGAACTTGACCTTTGATGTCACATTGTGAGACCTCCGATCAGAGCCAATAAACTAATCTATCTGACAGAAAGGTCAGAGGTCAGGGATTAACTACTGATAAGAGACAGTCCTAATGAATAACAATGACCCGATTAACTTTCTTTGTGTGTGTGTGTGTGTGTGTGCCCTCGCATGCGTGTGTGTGTGTGCATGTGTCTAGCAGTCCATCTGATAGCTCTGCATGGATGGAGAATAGAGATGTGTCTGTTTTACGTCCTATCCAGTGAGTCTCCAGAAAGACATAGGGGATGTCCGAAATCTCAACCTGGTCTCAGTGCATTTAGTATTATTCTATACATATATCCTAGACACCCCATTTAATATGATATGTTACGTTTGGTATGATTACATAAGACAGATGGTTACTTAAGGCCAAAACGGAAGGAAGTTGGTTTGTCGGGGTGGATGGGTTGGCGTATAAAACGCAAACGTCTAGCAACCCAAAGGTCGCGAGTTTGAAACTCATCACTGAAAAATGCAGCTTTTCAACTACTTACTATTCTTTAGCTACCTTGCAGCTACTTAGTATGTTAGCTAACCCTTCCCCTAACCCTAACCGTAACCATTTTAGCTAACCCTTCCCCTAACGTCTAAACTTAACCCTAACCTCAACCCTAACCCTTAAACCTAACCCGTAGCCTAGCTAACGTTAGTGAGCTAGCTTTGAGATTGTTATGAAAAGCGCTATAGAAATGTAATCAATAATTATTATACCAAAGATGTTTGGTATAATAATCATCGTCTAGTAGAGCAAAAAGCTCTGACGAAGGCCAAGAGGCTGACTCCTAAGCTTCAATAAAAAAGTGATACTAGCCAGAGCAGTGTGCAGGTTTCTTTTTTCTTTCAATTTATCTAATTGTTACCATGCACCTGCAACAAGACAGCTCAGATGTGCGAGTGCATTTTTTTATGTTGAAAGTAAAACCGGTATCAAATACAAATGTATATTAAAACAAGAAACACTTTTGAATGAGAAAACAGAAATCCACTTTGGGTTTAAATAAAAAGGACTTTAATGAAAAATTAATGAATAGCTATAAATTAAATACATACAACTACTTCTTAATCATGTCCTTTAAAATGGCCATAAGGCGTGCCTCCCTGGCAGTCACATACTTCTCCCGTCTCCACATCTGGACCCTTCTGGGAGGGAGAGGGAAGAGATTATGACTGATGGGGTGATGGAGTGGCAGCCCCTGACTCTGGTGGGGGGAGCTTTCAACTCCTGAAAAATATAGAAAAGGATAGCTTTCAGCGTCAAAGATACTACTTGTAAAGACATGTAAAAGGTATTGTGCCAATTGCAGTACATTTCTCTCGAATACTTGCACCTTTCTAACATGTCTATCTTCACACTTACATGAATGTGCCGGTGAAGCATAGGAAATGTTGTTTCTCTCAGAGAAAAGGGGAACTTTATTAGCCAAGTACAGCACAGCAATAAATGTCAAGATAACATACAGTAGCGTACCGTGTATTTGGTTCTCCCACTTCTTTTTCACCCATGCAGGTGACAGCTGCCCCTCCAGCTCACACTCCTTTACATAGATCCTGAAAATACATAAAATGAAGTACAATAATCAAAACATGAGCAAAGTCGAGTTGTGTGAACTTTCTGTAGATAGCTAGACTGCCACACACTTTATCAAATTGGAGTGTCAAGGTGAAACAGTAACGAGTGCAGCTTATCATTACGTTCACCATAACAGGTTAAGTGTAATGAAACAAGCTAGACCCATTCAGGCTGTAGGTAGAAACTGATATTGGATAGCACACTACAATCAGTTCAACACAGATAAACCGACGTGACATATCAGGAGAACTAGAACAAAAGAGAGGTGTTGGGAACAGCACTGCTGTGGAAAATAGGAATGTAGGCTACCGCGTTACTAACGTTAGCTATAGCTAGTGGCAGTACACAGTGCAATGGCAAGAGAGCTAACTTTGGCCACATTACTTACTCAAACTTGTTTTGCTGCATTTCTCCTACCATGTTCGGCACTGAATTAAATGCCTGGTATTGTCATAAGACCCTGTAACTAGTTTGAACACAAGCCCTGGTATTTACAACAAGTAGCTAGCTAACTAGGCTAATGATATGAAGTTGTCGCTCAGCAGCAAGCAAGTAACCCTGTAGCTAAAGTAACTGCTCAAACAATTATAACAACATTTTTTGTAACTAAACCAAGATAGACCACAGCCCGTCATTTCAAATGGGAACAAATGAGTCATAGTGGGCAGAACAAGCACGAGCTAGCGAGATCCTATTGGCGCATTCTAGCATACATTTGCATATTTCCGTTAGGGAACAGGATAACATTCTATGTATCTACGGCTTTAGCTTTACAACACACCGCATAGAACCATGTTGTGATAGTCTGTTTGTTCCTCCAGGTGATCTCCCCAAGGGTCTCCTCTATCTCTGGGTTGGTCAGGGTAAGGGTTGAGGTTAGAGTCACCTCTGTATGACTCCTGGGTCACAGGATGGCTGTGGGGGGGAGATTGTGTGTGTGTGTGTGTGTGTGTGTGTGTGTGTGTGTGTGTGTGTGTGTGTGTGTGTGTGTGTGTGTGTGTGTGTTTGTGTGCGTGCCTGCATATGCGTGTGTCTTGTGTGTGTGGGTGTGTGTGTGTGTGTGTGTGTGTGTGTGTGTGCTGGTCAGCCAAGGGCTATAACCTGGTCTCTAGTAGATACAGTTGAAGTCGGAAGTTTTCACACACTTAGGTTGGAGTCATTAAAACTCGTTTTTCAACCACTACACACATTTCTTGTTAACATACTATAGTTTTGGCAAGTCGGTTAGGACATCTACTTTGTGCATGACACAAGTAATTTTCTCAACAATTGTTTACAGACAGATTATTTCACTTATAATTCACTGTATCACAATTCCAATGGGTCAGAAGTTTACATACACTAAGTTGAATGTGTCTTTAAACAGCTTGTAAAATTCCAGAAAATTATGTCATGGCTTTAGAAGCTTCTGATAGGCTAATTGACATCATTTGAGTCAATTGGAGGTGTACCAGTGGATGTACTTCAAGGCCTACCTTCAAACTCAGTGCCTCTTTGCTTGACATCATGGGAAAATCAAAATAAATCAGCCAAGACCTCAGAAAGAACATGGTAGACCTCCACAAGTCTGGTTCATCCTTGGGAGCAATTTCCAAACGCCTGAAGGTACCACGTTCCTCTGTACAAACAACAGTACGCAAGTATAAACACCATGGGACCAAGCAGCCGTCATACCGCTCAGGAAGGAGACGCGTTCTGTCTCGTAGAGATGAACGTACTTTGGTGCGAAAAGTGCAAATCAATCCCAGAACAACAGCAAAGGACCTTGTGAAGATGCTGGAGGAAACAGGTACAAAAGGTACAAAAGTATCTATATCCACAGTAAAACGAGTCCTATATCGACATAAGCTGAAAGGCCGCTCAGCAAGGAAGAAGCCACTGCTCCAAAACCACCATAGAAAAGCCAGACTACGGTTTGCAACTGCACATGGGGACAAAGATGGTACTTTTTGGAGAAATGTCCTCTGGTTTGATGAAACAAAAATAGAACTGTTTGGTCATAATGACCATCGTTATGTTTGGAGGAAAAAGGGGGTACTTGCAAGCCGAAGAACACCATCCCAACCATGAAGAACGGGGGTGGCAGCATCATGCTGTGGGGGTGCTTTTCTGCAGGAAGGACTGGTGCACTTCACAAAATAGATGGCATCATGAGGAAGGAAAATTATGTGGATATATTGAAGCAACATCTCAAGACATCAGTCAGGATGGTAAAGCTTGGTCGCAAATGGGTCTTCCAAATGGACAATAACCCCAAGCATACTTCCAAAGTTGTGGCAAACTGGCTTAGGGACAACAAAGTCAAGGTATTGGAGTGGCCATCACAAAGCCTTGACCTCAATCCTATAGAAGATTTGTGGGCAGAACTGAAAAACTGTGTGCGAGCTAGGAGGCCTACAAACCTGACTCAGTTACACCAGCTCTGTCAGGAGGAATGGGCCAAAATTCACCCAACTTATTGTGGGAAGCTTGTGGAAGGCTACACGAAACGTTTGACCCAAGTTAAACAATTTAAAGGCAATGCTACCAAATACTAATTGAGTGTATGTAAACTTCTGACCCACTGGGAATGTGATGAAATAAATAAGATCTGAAATAAATAATTCTCTCTACATTTCACATTCTTAAAATAAAGTGGTGATCCTAACTGACCATGTTAGGCCTACTGCTGCTAGGTAGCTCTCTCTGCTCTCTCCCTCCCCTCTGTCTGTCCTTGATTGCAGGAGTGAAGTCTGGTGTGCGGGAGTCAGGGTTCCAGCTGCAGCTCATTCACCATAATCACCTCAGCCTTTAAGACCCGGTCAAACTTACCACTCATCGTCAGATCATAGTCAAGACGACCATATATTTGGAACCTGACTCCTGCCTCCGCTTCACTCCTGCCACCACCATCCTGCTCTCCAATACCGGACCTCTCTTTTGGACTCATCACGGACACTAGGACATTACGGTACCACACCTGCCCTGATCTGGATCTGTTACCCTCCCTGTAACCTGGACTTGCTCTTCCCATATATTTGGAAACCTGGACTTTGAACATTGTAAATAAACCTGTTAAAACTTCTATGGCTTCGTGTACTTGTCTGCATTTGGGTTCTTATCCAGTTAAATCGTAACAGTATGATCTGACCAACATGAACCCAGCAGACAGTAGCTCGGATACCACCCCAGAGTGCACTGAAATTTGGACTGCCATAGCCAATCAGGGCATTTTACTTGGCCAACATGATACCCTGTTTAAGACGATTGCTGAGGACAGTCAGGTGCTGCTTAATCAGGTTCAATTACTCACCAATCAAGTGTCTGCCCTTACTACCCCTTCAGCCCAGATCAGAGAGCCTTTTGTTCCTGCTCCAGAGCGCTATGACGGGAACATGGGAACCTGTGGCGATTTTTTGACTCAATGCTCGTTAGTGTTTGAACAACAGCCCCTCACCTACGCCTCAGAAAGAGCCCGTATTGCCTACCTTATTAACTCTACTAGCGGTTCCGCTCGTGCCTGGGGATCCGCGGTATGGGAGAGTCAGTCGGACATTTGCAACGCTTACGTTGCCTTCACCACGGAGATGAGGAAGGTTTTTGACCACCCCGTACGAGGCAAGGAGGCTGCGAAACGGTTGTTCTCTCTTCGACAGGGGGCTCGTAGTGTGGCGGAGATGGCAGTGGAGTTTCGGACTTTAGCAGCAGTGAGTGGTTGGAATGACGAGGCATTACAAGGAGTGTTCATCAATGCTTTGTCTGAGACTTTAAAAGATGAATTGGTGTCATATGATGAATCGGCTACGCTGGATAATCTTATTTCACTCACTATCAGGTTGGATAATCGGATTCGGGAGCGCCGCCGGGAGAGGAGTGTTAGTTCCAAGCAACCTGTCTGTCATCAACAAACTCCTCCCTGCATCTTCCCTACGGAGAAAGCCGTGTCTTCCCGGAGTCGATACGAGGAGCACTGAACCCGAAGCCATGGAGGTGGGTCGTGCACGGTTGTCCTCAGAGGAGCGTGCACGTCGTATTCAGGCTCGGGTCTGCCTGTATTGTGGAGAAGCTGGTCATTTCGTTCCTTCCTGCCCAGTTCGTCCGGGAAAAGGGCCGGCTCATCATTAATGGGAGAAGTTTTGGTGAGCCGAGCAGCGGATTCTTCCTCTTCTCCCCGCATTCTGCTCCAGGCATCCCTCCAGTGGCAGTCCCAGAATTTCTCTGTTAGTGCGCTGATTGACTCTGGTGCCGACGAAAGCTTTTTGGATAGAGAGTGGGCTCAACAAATGGATTTGGAGACTGTTCCTATGGACTGTCCGCTGCAGGCTAAGGGTCTAAATGGACAATTGTTGACCCGTATTACCCATCAAACTGTTCCTGTTTGTCTTAGAGTGTCGGGAAATCATCAGGGAGAACATTCAATTCCATATTATCGACTGCCCACAGACACCCCTGGTCCTTGGTATCCCCTGGCTCATAAGACACAATCCACACATTGATTGGGTGACAGGTAACATTGTTTCATGGAGCACATTTTGTCATGTGAATTGTTTGTGTTCTGCTCAGACTCCTGCCAGTACTGTGCCTCAACCTCCACTGGAGTCCATGGATCTCTCTGCTGTCCCTGACGCGTATCATGACCTGGCATCCGTTTTCTGCAAACACAGAGCTACTTCTCTTCCTCCTCACCGGCCTTACGACTGCGCCATTGACCTCCAGCCAGGAGCCCCGCTCCCCAGCAGTCGCCTGTACAATCTCTCCCGGCCGGAGACGGAGGCTATGGAGAACTACATTCGGGACTCCTTGGCGGCAGGTATTATGCGTCCTTCCTCGTCACCTGTAGGAGCGGGATTCTTTTTTGTTGCTAAGAAGGATAAGACCCTCAGACCCTGTATTGATTACCGTGGTCTTAACAACATCACCATTAAGAACAAGTATTCTCTGCCTTTGATTAATTCTGCTTTTCCCCTCCTTCATGGTGCTACCATCTTTACGAAACTGGATCTACGAAATGCGTATCACCTGGTGCGCATTCGTAAGGGTGATGAATGGAAGACTGCCTTCAACACACCCTTGGGACATTTTGAGTATCTGGTTATGCCTTTTGGGTTGTCCAATGCCCCTGCTGTTTTTCAGGCACTAGTCAATGATGTCCTTCGGGACATGTTGAATCGGTTTGTTTTTGTCTATCTGGATGATATCTTGATTTTCTCAGAGTCCTCCCAGGAACATGAACTACATGTGCGCCAGGTGTTGCAAAGGTTGTTGGAGAACAAACTGTTTGTGAAGATGGAGAAATGTGAATTGCATGTGTCTGAGACCTCTTTTTTGGGTTACATCATAGCTCAGGGGAGTTGCGGATGGACCCAGCTAAGATCTCTGCTGTCACGGACTGGCCAGCTCCCTCTACCCGCAAACAACTTCAACGATTCCTGGGGTTTGCGAACTTCTATAGGAGGTTCATCAAGGACTACAGCCGCATTGCGGCGCCACTCACCGCTCTCACCTCCATCTCACGACCGTTCGCTTGGAATGAAGGGGCCGAATCAGCGTTCGAAGAACTGAAACATCGCTCGCCTCGGCTCCCATTCTGATGCAGCCGGACCCCCGACCGCCAGTTTGTCGTGGAGGTGGATGCATCCGACACTGGGGTAGGTGCAGTGTTGTCACAACGTTCTCCTGAAGATAACAAACTGCATCCCTGTGCTTTTCTCTCAAGGAAACTTTCTCAGGCAGAGAGGAATTATGATGTTGGCAATCGTGAACTGCTCGCCGTTAAGCTGGCTCTCGAGGAGTGGCGACATTGGTTGGAGGGGGCGGAACAACCCTTCATCGTTTGGACGGATCATAAGAATCTGGCTTACCTCCAGTCAGCGAAGCAGCTCAACCCCCGTCAAGCCAGGTGGGCACTATTTTTGGGAGATTCAATTTTTTCTCTGTCTTACCGTCCTGGGTCACGTAACGTCAAGCCTGACGCCCTGTCTCGTGTTCATTCGGCTGTTGATACTGGTAGTAACCCTGAACCCATTTTGCCTCCTACCTGCAGTATTGCAGTCATCACATGTGACATCGAGGGGATTGTTAGACAGGCTCAACATCATCAAGCTGACCCTGGGAGGGGTCCTCCTAACCGGATGTTTGTCCCTGAGTCTGCTCGCTCCCAGGTACTTCAGTGGGCTCACTCGTCTCCCCTTACCTGTCACCCTGGAGTTTCGCGGACCCTTGACTTTGTGCGGCGTAAGTTCTGGTGGGCCACGATGGAGGCGGACACTCGAGCCTTCATTGCTGCTTGTACGGTATGTGCACGAAGTAAGAACTCCACCCAGGCCAGCGCTGGTCATCTACGACCTCTACCTATACCCAGCCGGCCCTGGTCGCATATCGCTATGGATTTTGTCACTGGACTTCCCCCTCGTCTGGTAAGACTGTCATTCTTACGGTGATTGATCGTTTTTCTAAGTTCGCTCATTTTTTGGCCCTACCTAAACTGCCTACTGCCAGAGAGACGGCTGATATTTTGGTTGAACATGTGTTCCGCTCTCATGGTCTACCCACGGATATTGTCTCTGACAGGGGTCCCCAGTTTGTCTCCCAGGTGTGGAAAGCTTTCTGTAAAGCTTTGGGCATTACATCCAGCCTGTCCTCTGGATATCACCCCCAGACCAACGGGCAAGCCGAGAGAGCGAACCAGGAGATGGAGACCGCTCTTCGCTGTGTCACTGGGTCTAACCCTGGGTCATGGAGCTCCATGCTCCCCTGGGTGGAATATGCTCATAACACCTTGACTAACGCTTCCTCTGGTTTGTCTCCTTTTCTGTGTGCTCTGGGTTATCAACCTCCCCTGTTCCCTTCCCAAGAGAGGGAACTGGCGGTACCCTCGGTGCAGTCCCACATGCGCCGCTGCTTCAAGGTCTGGAGGAAGGCCAGGGTAGCTCTGTCCCGAGCTTCGGCGTACATGCAGAGGCAAGCCAACCGTCACCGGTCCCAGGCTCCCGGTTACTCTCCTGGTCAAGAGGTATGGCTGAAGTCACGGGACCTTCCATTGAAGGTGGAGTCTAAGAAGATGGCGCCTCGTTTTATAGGACCGTTCAAGATACTGTCTATTGTTAACCCCTGCGCGGTTAAGCTACAGCTTCCTGCCTCCCTACGGGTTCATTCCACCTTTCATGTTTCCCAGATTAAGCCTGTGTCGGTTAGCCCTCTGTGCCCGCCCTCTCGTCCCCCTCCTCCGCCCAGGATCGTGGGTGGGGGTCCGGTCTACACTGTCCGGCGACTTCTGGATGTTCGCCGCCGAGGTCGTGGTTTCCAGTACCTGGTGGATTGGGAGGGTTATGGTCCCGAGGAACGTTCCTGGGTGCCCAGGAGCTTCATTGTGGATCCTGCTCTGGTCCGAGAGTTTCATAGGTTACATCCCGATAAACCCCGTCGGCCGCCAGGTGGCGTCCGTAGAGGGGGGTACTGTTAGGCCTACTGCTGCTAGGTAGCTCTCTCTGCTCTCTCCCTCCCCTCTGTCTGTCCTTGATTGCAGGAGTGAAGTCTGGTGTGCGGGAGTCAGGGTTCCAGCTGCAGCTCATTCACCATAATCACCTCAGCCTTTAAGACCCGGTCAAACTTACCACTCATCGTCAGATCATAGTCAAGACGACCATATATTTGGAACCTGACTCCTGCCTCCGCTTCACTCCTGCCACCACCATCCTGCTCTCCAATACCGGACCTCTCTTTTGGACTCATCACGGACACTAGGACATTACGGTACCACACCTGCCCTGATCTGGATCTGTTACCCTCCCTGTAACCTGGACTTGCTCTTCCCATATATTTGGAAACCTGGACTTTGAACATTGTAAATAAACCTGTTAAAACTTCTATGGCTTCGTGTACTTGTCTGCATTTGGGTTCTTATCCAGTTAAATCGTAACAGACCAAAGACAGGGAATTTGTACTAGGATTAAATGTCAGGAATTGTGAAAAACTGAGTTTAAATGTATTTGGCTAAGGTGTATGTAAACTTCCGACTTCAATTGTAACTGTGTTTGTTTCTCTGTCTCCACTTCCACAATGAGGATTATCATAAAGCCCTCTGGCTACAGTCCAAATATGTCTTTATATTTACCCAGCGATTGTTGAAGGAGATAATTGAAGATAGCAGAATCGGGGAAGACAGTAGCTATTTAGATTTTTTAAAATATAAAATGTTAATGTATACTGTCAAGAAAAATAAAGTCTTGTAAAATATTTAGTAATTATGAATTGTCAACAGAATGGTCAGTATAATAACAAAAACAAACTCAAAGGAGCCATACTCCTGAACTTTTGATTAGACCCGATGTTATGATATGGGGGGGTAGTGTAGTGTTGGCACACAGGTAGGTAACACACTATCGAGGCAGTGGAGGCTGCTGAGAGGAGATAATAATGGCTGGAATGGAGTGTAATGGCTCGAATAGTGTGAATGGAATGGTATCAAATGCATGAAAACCATGTCTTTGGCACCATTCCATTCCCAGGTGGCAGCACCAATCGGGTCAAGGGCTGGGCTCTGCCAGGAATCCTTGATAAGCACATCAAGTGCAGCCAATTAAGGTGATTGTCAGTCCGGGAGAAAGAGAGGAGGCCAGAGGCCTTTTGTTGTTTTAGTTGTGGTAGTTATCTTCTTTAGTTGGGCATGCCTTTTCGTAGTTTGGTTTTCATACATACAGTGTTTATTCCGTCACCATCTGAACAAATAATAATCAGTTTGGACTGGCTTAGCAAGAGGTCAAGACGGAGCTGGCCTTGGAAGTAAGGTAATGGTCTCCTGGGTACATACATTCAACACCTAGGCACATACGCTAATTTCTCACAAACAGTGGGAGAAAAAAGTATTTAGTCAGCCACCAATTGTGCAAGTTCTCCCACTTAAAAAGATGAGAGAGGCCTGTAATTTTCATCATAGGTACACGCCAACTATGACAGACAAATTGAGGAAAAAAAATCCAGAAAATCACATTGTAGGATTTTTTATGAATTTATTTGCAAATTATGGTGGAAAATAAGTATTTGGTCACCTACAAACAAGCAAGATTTCTGGCTCTCACAGACCTGTAACTTCTTCTTTAAGAGGCTCCTCTGTCCTCCACTCGTTACCTGTATTAATGGCACCTGTTTGAACTTGTTATCAGTATAAAAGACACCTGTCCACAACCTCAAACAGTCACACTCCAAACTCCACTATGGCCAAGACCAAAGAGCTGTCAAAGGACACCAGAAACAAAATTGTAGACCTGCACCAGGCTGGGAAGACTGAATCTGCAATAGGTAAGCAGCTTGGTTTGAAGAAATCAACTGTGGGAGCAATTATTAGGAAATGGAAGACATACAAGACCACTGATAATCTCCCTCGATCTGGGGCTCCACGCAAGATCTCACCCCGTGGGGTCAAAATGATCACAAGAACGGTGAGCAAAAATCCCAGAACCACACGGGGGGACCTAGTGAATGACCTGCAGAGAGCTGGGACCAAAGTAACAAAGCCTACCATCAGTAACACACTACGCCGCCAGGGACTCAAATCCTGCAGTGCTAGACGTGTCCCCCTGCTTAAGCTAGTACATGTCCAGGCACGTCTGAAGTTTGCTAGAGTGCATTTGGATGATCCAGAAGAGGATTGGGAGAATGTCATATGGTCAGATGAAACCAAAATAGAACTTTTTTGTAAAAACTCAACTCATCGTGTTTGGAGGACAAAGAATGCTGAGTTGCATCCAAAGAACACCATACCTACTGTGAAGCATGGGGGTGGAAACATCATGCTTTGGGGCTGTTTTTCTGCAAAGGGACCAGGACGACTGATCTGTATAAAGGAAAGAATGAATGGGGCCATGTATCTTGAGATTTTGAGTGAAAACCTCCTTCCATCAACAAGGGCATTGAAGATGAAACGTGGCTGGGTCTTTCAGCATGACAATGAACCCAAACACACCGCCCGGGCAACGAAGGAGTGGCTTCGTAAGAAGCATTTCAAGGTCCTGGAGTGGCCTAGCCAGTCTCCAGATCGCAACCCCATAGAAAATCTTTGGAGGGAGTTGAAAGTCCGTGTTGCCCAGCGACAGCCCCAAAACATCACTGCTCTAGAGGAGATCTGCATGGAGGAATGGGCCAAAATACCAGCAACAGTGTGTGAAAACCTTGTGAAGACTTACAGAAAACGTTTGACCTGTGTCATTGCCAACAAAGGGTATATAACAAAGTATTGAGAAACTTTTGTTATTGACCAAATACTTATTTTCCACCATAATTTGCAAATAAATTCATAAAAAATACTACAATGTGATTTTCTGTATTTTTTTCCCTCAATTTGTCTGTCATAGTTGACGTGTACCTATGATGAAAATTACAGGCCTCTCTCATCTTTTTAAGTGGGAGAACATGCACAATTGGTGGCTGACTAAATACTTTTTTCCCCCACTGTATATACCCTTTCTTTTTATCCTAAAAAAACTCCCTAGTCCTTGCCGATGACAAGCATACCGAAAACACGATGCAGCCCTCACCATGCTTGAAAATATGAAGTGTGGTACTCAGTGATGTGTTGTGTTGGATTTGCCCCAAATGTAACAGGCTGTATTTTTTGGAATATTTCTATTCTGTACTGGCTTCCTTCTTGGCCTCATGGTGAAATCCCTGAAAAACACCTATATTTTTGTGGTGATTGGGTGTATACACCATTCAAAGTTTAATTAATAATGTCACCATGCTCAAAGGGATATTCATTGTCTGCTTTTTTTTTACCCATCTACCAATAGTTGCCCTTCTTTGCGAGGCACTGGGAAACTTCTCTGGTCTTTGTGGTTGAATCTGTGTTTGAAATTCACTGCTCAACTGAGAGACCTTACAGATAATTGTGTATGTATGTGCGGGGTATAGAGATGAGGTAGTCATTTAAAAATCATTTTAACCACTATTATTGCATACAGAGTGAGTCCATGCAACTCATTATGTGACTTGTTAAGCACATTTTTGCTTAACCATGCCATAACAAAGGGGTTGAATACTTATTGACACAAGACATTTCATCTTTTCATTTTTAATACATTAGTAAAAAATTCTAAAACATAATTCCACTTTGACATTATGGGGTATTGTGTGTAGGACAGTGACACTTCTCAATTTAATGAATTTTAAATTCAGGCTGTAACACAACAAAATGTGGAGAAAGTCAAGGGGTGCGAATACTTTCTGAAGGCATTGTAATTATATCCGGTAACAAATTCCGTATCAGCCAATTAAAATCTTAAATGTCGTTGGTAGGGATCCAACACTTTTTTACAAAAGCGTTCATAACAAATTGTATGGCACGTCACGATAATCAAAGTAACTAGATCAATAGTCTGACTGGAGAAATACAGTAGCTCAAAGTGTAGAGAGCTGGATTCCTCATACTTTTCGCAGATTGTGGCATGGTTTCAAATCCCCCATAGGATTTTTTCCCCCCTTTTGAAATGTAGAATAAAATGTAGTTAATACCTTGAACACACTGCTAGAGCTTAATAATCATATTATATTACATATATTACATGGAGGTGTACACCTAAATGTATGCCTACATTATTTTATATGCATTTTTATAATTATCTACTTCGTCACATATGCGTTATTTGACTTGAGGACCAGCAGTGGAGTGTTATTTCCTTTAAAAATAAACCTTGCACCAAGTGAGGTTTGTACTCACTGCCATCACATCCCTTTAACATTGAGCTAACTGCCTTAGTGGATTGCGGCACTTGTCAGTGATCGTACACTCTTTTCAAATTGAAACTATGGGGGAACCCCTATAAGTTCTTTGAAGAACCCCTTTTAATGGATCCTTGAAGAACCTTTTGGGATAAATTTTTGAACTACCTCCCCTATTATTATTATTATTATTATTATTAATAATAATAATAATACGCATAACAATAACACAATATTTTAGTTCTCAATGTTTATTATGATTTTAGTGGCAAAGCAGAATAAAAAAATCTAAATATGAGGTAAACTTCCAGCAGAGCCCCAAGTCCAATGGGTATATCCTCTGACGTGTTTGATGTTGATGTTCTCGGTATCCGTAGCCAGAATGATTTTGCAGTGCATGGTGATCGAACAGATTTCCTGTTATATTCATCAGAGGTGTAGGGAGGGTGAAGTCTGTGAATCCAAAAATAATAATTATACAGATTATTAACAGAACATGCATACGAGATAATTCATACCTTGGTTTTTGTGGTGAATGTGAATGAAAAAAACTGTTTTTATAATGGTTTTCATACACATACCTTGTCCATAATGTAGAGGCCTATGGGATATTCATTGAAGAGGTAAGGGAGGAGGATGGTAAATGTAATCTGCATAACATACCAATACCAATTGACATACCTTTGTATGCCTCCTCACCTGTATACCTGCAGACACAGGCACAAAAGTGAGCAGTTCAGTCATCTGCACTCAATACAGCTAGCCTTCAACATATTCTTATAGCATACATATTCTTACCTCTTTGTTGATTGATATCCATTGAATTGTATCCATTTTCTGTTTTAGAAAGATTTGCACAAATATGAAAACATAGATGTTATCATCATAAACAATATATATTTAGATCATACAAGGGACAAACCTTACCTTAAATTGAGGAGATCGTTATATTTTTCAGTTAAGTGCCTGCACCTGCTGTCCTTTCAAATCGAAATGTTTCAGTTGGGCAGTTAGGTTTCTGCAAGAACCCCCACAAACTAAGGAGGTTCCTCGATGAACCCCACCTCCTATTGGGTTCTTGGAATAACCTTTTGGGGGCCTTTTCAGTGCCAAGAACCCTAAGGTTATTCTAAGAACTTTGAGGATCTTAGAAGAACCCTTGTTGAACCCCTAATTTTTAGAGTATAGTGGGCATAACATACAGCTATTTGACAAGACCACCATCGGCTTAGACACTGTTTTTACAATGTAGCTATGAATATGAATGTATAATCCTCCTACATGTATTTTTTTGGGGGTAAAAGCACATGGATGTGTGTGAAACGATAAGCAAAAACATAGAATTTGGCCTTATATACGAAAACGTGCCTTTTTGAATTTTGTGTGATGTCAGTAACACATAAGGAAGCATCATGCAATTCATATTGGCACACTCCACTTCTTAGACCAAGGCAAGGGTAACAAACTAAACCTTGAAGTTGGAGGTTTTCTTATCTCCCTCTGGTGGCCAAGTTGACCTGTTTAACAAATGTGATTGGATGGTGGCTCAACTGTGTAAGGTCTCTGATTGGTTGATTTGTTATTCTGTTACCAGATAGAATTATGTGCTCAGCTGGTCTTGCTCAACATAGTGGTGGCTAATTGTGCCAGGTTGGCCTATGAGAAAAGCAAGTGTGTAGGCATGCCTGCCTTTGTGTGTGTGAGAACACGAGCTGGCCACAGTTATGCATTATTTATTTACCTTTTTGTGAGGTGAAGGTCACGCACGCACGCGCACACACACAAACACAGGGTTTAATGAGGAACTAGGTGGAAAATATTCTAAGCGAGGGAGAGATGAAAAGGGGGAGAGAGGGAGACAAAAGGAGAAAGGCACTGAGGGGAGATAGAGGGGGCGGAGAGAGAGAGGATGGATGAGGGCAGGGTGACAGGACTGAGTGATGTTAAAGGATAAGAAAGAGACATCTCTCCCTCACTCTCTCTCTATTGTCTGGAAGGACGTCTACCTCCACTGCTGCTTTTCTAATTGCTGCTTTAGACTTCACAGCTGAGAGAATATTCCCAACACACACACACACACCTCCCCCACAGTCTGCAGCATCACCGGGGGGCTTTTGTTCACCTCTGCGGTCTCTCCCTCTCTCCTTTGTTCTCTCGCTCCTAAAATATTCCTGCTCTCTTTATACTGTCTTTAAATCTACACTCATTCCCTTTTTGAATTCACCATCCATTTCTAATCTTGTCTCTTCTCTGTTTATGTATTTCTCCCCGCTAGCCTATTGTTAGTCTTATTTAGTATGGATGACAGGAGGGAGGTGGACTCCAAATGGACCATATAGGGAAGTGGAGTCTACCCTCATATTGTTATCGGTGTCACGTCTCCTCCCGTTGCTCCCCTCCGGCACTCTGATTCGCCGGTCTACTGAGCCACCGGTCTGAGCGCACCACCTCGGCAACACCGGAATGGAAACCCAATGCACCCTAATCACCTCCAGCGCACCTGCACCTCATCTCATCACCACCCCTATTTAGCCCTGGACTGTTCTAGATGATGTTGTGTGTGATTGTTAAGCTTCGTGTCGTTTACTCTATCTTTGTTATTTCTCTTGCTCATTGATAAGTAAACCTTGACCTTGTTAATTCCTGCGTTTGCATCCTGCCTCTTCGTATACTCAGTACTCGTCACAATCGGGGTGTGACAAGGCTGTATTATTGACTGAAGTGAAGCTCAATGGAGTATTTGTCAGCTAATGTTGAGGAGGAGTTTCAATTACTTAAATATTTCAGGGTCACTTGATTTGTCTTGGATTTTGCACTTTTGGCACCTATTCTATTTCTTAAATTGTAGCAAGCATACCAAATCAAGTACAGCATGAGAATTTGAAATTAATTGATGGACAATTTTATATTTGACCCAGTTAATGTGATGCCAGAGCTAATAACACAGGGGTGTGTCTCTAACTGTGTGTGGCGTTTCTAAAACAGAGGTGAAGGCTGGTATGGGTTAGAGTTGAGACAGGCCTTCTAACTGTGTGTGGCGTGTTCTGTGACCCTGAACAACAGACACTTACTGCTTGTCTCCTCTCATAACACCTCTCTACTCTCTGATGTTCGTCTGGCCATCTCTTTCTCTCTCCCTCTTTGCTCCTAGCTCACAATACTTGACCTCCTCGCACCCATAGCAGCACCATCTCTCCTCTCGTCTCCATGGATCAGCCATCACACAATCAGCACTTTAGACAGAAACCCTGTGCCAAGATCTAGCCCTTTGACTGATCAATATGTATGACTGATAGGATAACACCTACTGTCCATGCAAATACAAATGCATTGTATTCAGTTGTCAAACAGCCATCCTCCACTCCCAGATTGGTGTACCTCTGTGGTGCCAGGCTGTGTGGCTGTTAAACAGTGTGATAAATGACTGCAGGTCTCTCACTCCACAGTTAATGATCCCCAGTCTTAATGCATGAATAATACACAGCAGGAGCTAAAATAGGAAAACCTGGGGCCCGAGACATGTTACAGTCACAGAAAGTCTATGCAGTATCCTTGTATTACATGACGTTACTCACCAGAGACATAGCAGCGGTCTTTGTCCAGGCATCTGGACTGCACATCTCCAATATACTGAGGAGACTCACTGGAAGTAGCAGTTTATCATGTTTCACTTATTTCCACATGAAAAAACCCCATAATCTATAGCCTCACCCCCACAGTATGTCAGCTTACAGTTTGGAATAGAGAAGATGACACTGTTCTTGTCTTTTCTCCCTCTTCTGTGCCAACGTGTGTCCCTCTCTGTCTTTCCCAGTGAACAGAAGTGGGTCTGGTGTTGTGTATTATCTTGTATTGTAGCAACCTGTATCCAGCCAGTGTTGTGTGCAGTCCTGTATCAGCCTAACAACCTGTCCCAGCCTCCAGGCCGTTCTCCATTCAGAACACTAACTGGACTAATTGCAGTATTGGAGCCGCGGTCGTTTGAGTGTCTCAGAAAAGTTAATCGGTTGGACGGAGAGAGTGAACTAATTATGCGGTCGATGTTTTCCCAGCCAAGGCCAGTAGTTTAACAGCAATTGACCTCCCACAGCTCGCTGGCCGATGGAAACATGTAGGGCAATCTGCTAACGACTCTGGGTCAGGGCTTTTCTCTCTCTCTCTCTGTCTCTGTCTCTGTCTGTGTGTGTCTCTGTCTCTGTCTCTCTCGGTCTCGGTCTCGGTCTCGGTCTCTTTCTCTGTCTCTCTCTCTCTCTCTCTCTCTCTCTCTCTCTCTCTCTCTCTCTCTCTCTCTCTCTCTCTCTCTCTCTCTCTCTCTCTCTCTCTCTCTCTCTCTCTCTCTCTCTCGCTCTCTCTTGCCTTTCTCTCCCAGTGAAAGGGCTGTTCATCACTATTCCATCAACACTCCAGCCTCCTACTAGCCCCTAACCCATTAGTCTGGCTCGGGATGAAGGTTATTTGGTCTCTGTCTCTGTGTCTGTCTCTCTCCTACAGACACATACCCCCTCACAGTGTTGTGTTCACTCTTTCTCCTTGGTGTTAGCCAACCTTGAGCAATGCACTGAGGTATGACAGTTTAGTTTACACACAGCAAAGGCTGCAGACAGGTAGGCACACACACAAACAGGGAGAGTTCATTTCCTGAGCGTGGGGTGTTTAAGTAAACACTACTAGTTTCTGAGTGAGTAACTCAACCTCAGAGTGTGTGTGTCAACCACAGGGACGTGGTTAAGTTAACAGCTGTGCTTTGTGACGAACGCTGTGACCAGAGCAGGACATCTGCTACCAACATGCTTGTTGTTACTCACGGTGGCTTGATCTGATTTACTTGACCTCAGTTATTAGAACGTTAGAGACCCCCACCTCAGAGCTCTGGGTTACAGGATATCAAAGACATGCTTAATTAGAGAGTTATTATGACATTCTTAGCCATACTGATATGGACTACGTGGTTGTTTTGCTGCTGGAGCTGGTGACACAGAATACCTTTTTGGCTTTGGGACAAATTGCAATGGCAGAGACTTGGAGAGACATATTAAGGTCCATTTGAACGATCGTCGTCAGTTTATTGTTGTAACTGCCAGGCAGCAACTCATATTGAATGCCATATTGAAAGTAGTTTCTCTGTCTTTTGTCTCACTTCTGGCTTACAAGGTCAGTCGACAGACACCGAGAGAACAAGACGGGGAGTGGAGGAAGACAGGATAGAGGGCCTTGGTCTGAATGACATTATTTCACTCAAAAAAATAATCAGGTATGTACAGTGGATGTTAACATAAATGTTTACATTCAGAGCAGAACATGAACAATGCCACAGAGTGCTACAGTATACATTATGTAGATACAGGACACAGTATAGGTCTGTACATCCATCTGTTGGCCAGAACATCCCTTGCTGTGTTAATTCTGAGGGGCTTTCATTTGTTCTGCAGTAATCAACGATAAATCAAACAACACACACAACCTCTCCCAGTTGGTTTTACACTGAATGAAGTTGCTACCTGTGTACCAGCTGAGTGAAACGAACAGAGGTATAAGTGTGTGAGCTGGTGTCCTGATCTGTGTGTGTCTGTGTCAATCTGGTGGTTGATCTGTCTGCCTCTAGGGTCGTTCTGCCCTGGCCTTCTGCTTAACTCAGCTCTCTTCCCCCTTGGACCTGTATGAATGGAACGTGAAGAACAACAGGGAATGCCAAAGTCACCACATTGTTGACATAGCATTTATTCACATAAAATAAATCATAACTGGCATTAATTCTTCAGTTTTCTCTTTGTGTGTGGTGCCCTGGAAAAACGCAGTGTTGGACATAGAGCAGTAACTTAGTATCTTCTAAAGTCTTCAGCAGGCATTTCAACTGTCAGACTTCCCTGAAGTTGTATTAGTTACAAGAGGAGATCTATTTGTTGGCCTGGTCTGTTGTCCATGATATGATATGCTGTCTATATATGATTTATTGCTATATAGTGAAGAGTAAAAGGATATCTGATCTGAAGGCCACCGTTTGCCCACTGCTCTAATGACTGAGCTTTTCTGACAGAGTTGGAGAGCAAGGGAGAGAGGGAGAGAGGGAAGAGGGAGAGAGCGCGATGGAGGGGTGTTTGGATGCAGCCCTTGGCTCGTCAATAGAGGGGAACATTCCGTGCGAGAGGATGGCAGGATGGGTGGAGAGATGGGAGGATGGTGTGGGTGTGTGTCTCTGTCTGTCGTGTGGTTAGGTCTTGTGCTCTGTGTGTGTGTTGGGTGGTTTTCCCCTTGGCACACTCTGTGGTGTGGATGGGATGATGGGAGGAAAGAGGAGTGCAGGGATGGCTTCTGTGCCCTGGCACACTCTGTGCTGTGGATGGGAGGGGAGGAGAAGAGGAGTAGATGGATGGGAGGATGGCGTGAAGAAGTGTCTGCCCTGATTTGTGGAAAGTTCTGATGCCCTGGCACTCTCTCTGCTGTGTCTAGGAGGATGGTAGAGATTGGAGAAGAGGGGTGGATGGAAGGGAGAGGATGGTTTGGCACTGCTGACATCTCTCTGTGATCCTAGGGCAGACAGGCAGACTGGGAGGCACACCCAGACTCTCACTTCATCTATTCTGGTTGGACTGGACTGCACACGCCATGGCCAGCCCTGCTAGGTTTACTGTCTTCCTCCCTGTCACCTCAAAGTCACCCAATATCCAGTGGTAATCATTATATGGTCATGCTAGTAAAGCCTCTGTATGTGAGTGTACCAGTGCCTCTGCCAAGAGGCCTTTTGTGGTGCTTGTGTTCTCACCCCGTAACTTGAGGGTCGCTGGTTCAAGGCTGTTCCCTCTAAATCGCTACACTACAACTGGTCACATATGCCATACCCTTTACATTTACATTTACATTTACGTCATTTAGCAGACGCTCTTATCCAGAGCGACTTACAAATAGGTGCATTCACCTTATAGCCAGTGGGATAACCACTTTACAATGTAACAGCCTTATTTAAAAAAAAATTGAAGTATTGTTGTATTTTTATTTAAATTTTATTATTTGATTTTTTTTCTTTTTTTTCTTTATCTTTTTTTCTTTTTTGTTTTTTTGGGGGGGGGGTTGGAGTAAAGGGGGGGGGGGTAGAAGGATTACTTTATCCTATCCCAAGTATTCCTTAAAGAGGTGGGGTTTCAAATGTCTCCGGAAGGTGGTGAGTGACTCCGCTGTCCTGGCGTCGTGAGGGAGCTTGTTCCACCATTGGGGTGCCAGAGCAGCGAACAGTTTTGACTGGGCTGAGCGGGAACTATGCTTCCGCAGAGGTAGGGGAGCCAGCAGGCCAGAGGTGGATGAACGCAGTGCCCTCGTTTGGGTGTAGGGACTGATCAGAGCCTGAAGGTACGGAGGTGCCGTTCCCCTCACAGCTCAGTAGGCAAGCACCATGGTCTTGTAGCAGATGCGAGCTTCAACTGGGAGCCAGTGGAGTGTGCGGAGGAGCGGGGTGACGTGAGAGAACTTTGGAAGGTTGTACACCAGACGGGCTGCGGCATTCTGGATGAGTTGTAGGGGTTTAATGGCACAGGCAGGGAGCCCAGCCAACAGCGAGTTGCAGTAATCCAGACGGGAGATGACAAGTGCCTGGATTAGGACCTGTGCCGCTTCCTGTGTAAGGCAGGGTCATACTCTCCGAATGTTGTAGAGCATGAACTTACAGGATCGGATCACCGCCTTGATGTTAGCGGAGAACGACAGGGTGTTGTCCAGGGTCACGCCAAGGCTCTTCGCACTCTGGGAGGAGGACACAACGGAGTTGTCAACCGTGATGGCGAGATCATGGAACGGGCAGTCCTTCCCCGGGAGGAAGAGCAGCTCCGTCTTGCCGAGGTTCAGCTTGAGGTGGTGATCCGTCATCCATACTGATATGTCTGCCAGACATGCAGAGATGCGATTTGCCACCTGGTTATCAGAAGGGGGAAAGGAGAAGATTAGTTGTGTGTCGTCAGCGTAGCAATGATAGGAGAGGCCATGTGAGGATATGACAGTGCCAAGTGACTTGGTGTATAGCGAGAATAGGAGAGGGCCTAGAACTGAGCCCTGGGGGACACCAGTGGTGAGAGCACGTGGTGCGGAGACAGCTTCTCGCCACGCCACTTGGTAGGAGCGACCGGTCAGGTAGGACGCAATCCAAGAGTGAGCCGCGCCGGAGATGCCCAGCTCAGAGAGGGTGGAGAGGAGGATCTGATGGTTCACAGTATCAAAGGCAGCAGACAGGTCTAGAAGGACAAGATCAGAGGAGAGAGAGTTAGCTTTAGCAGTGCGGAGAGCCTCCGTGACACAGAGAAGAGCAGTCTCAGTTGAATGACCAGTCTTGAAACCTGACTGGTTTGGATCAAGAAGGTCATTCTGAGAGAGATAGCAAGAGAGTTGGCTAAAGACGGCACGCTCAACAGTTTTGGAGAGAAAAGAAAGAAGGGATACTGGTCTGTAGTTGTTGACATCAGAGGGATCGAGTGTTGGTTTTTTGAGAAGGGGTGCAACTCTCGCTCTCTTGAAGACGGAAGGGACAAAGCCAGCGGTCAAGGATGAGTTGATCAGCGAGGTGAGGTAAGGGAGAAGGTCACCGGAGATGGTCTGGAGAAGAGAGGAGGGGATAGGGTCAAGCGGGCAGGTTGTTGGGCGGCCTGCCATCACAAGTCGCAATATTTTATCTGGAGAGAGAGGGGAGAAAGAAGTCAAAGCATAGGGTAGGGCAGTGTGAGCAGGACCAGCAGTGTCATTTGACTTAACAAACGAGGATCGGATGTCGTCAACCTTCTTTTCAAAATGGTTGACGAAGTCATCCACAGAGAGGGAGGAAGGGGGGGGATTCAGCAGGGAGGAGAATGTGGCAAAGAGCTTCCTAGAGTTAGAGGCGGATGCTTGGAATTTAGAGTGGTAGAAAGTGGCCTTAGCAGCAGAAACAGATGAAGAAAATGTAGAGAGGATGGAGTGAAAAGATGCCAGGTCCGCAGGAGTCTAGTTTTCTTCCATTTCCGCTCAGCTGCCCGGAGCTCTGTTCTGTGAGCTCGCAATGAGTCATCAAGCCACGGAGCTGGAGGGGGAGGACCGAGCCGGCCGGGAGGATAGGGGACATAGAGAGTCAAAGGATGCAGAAAGGGGAGGAGAGGAGGGTTGAGGAGGCAGAATCAGGAGATTGGAGGGAGAAGGATTGAGCAGAGGGAAGAGATGATAGGATGGAAGAGGAGAGAGTAGCGGGAGAGAGAGAGCGAAGGTTGCGACGGCGCATTACCATCTGTGTAGGGGCAGAGTGAGTAGTGTTGGAGGAGAGGGAGAGAGAAAAGGATACAAAGTAGTGGTCGGAGACTTGGAGGGGAGTTGCAGTGAGATTAGTAGAAGAACAGCATCTAGTGAAGATGAGGTCAAGCGTATTGCCTGCCTTGTGAGTAGGGGGGGACGGTGAGTGGGTGAGGTCAAAAGAGGAGAGGAGTGGATAGAAGGAGGCAGAGAGAAATGAGTCAAATGTAGACGTAGGGAGGTTGAAATCCCCCAGAACTGTGAAGGGTGAGCCATCCTCAGGAAAGGAACTTATCAAGGCGTCAAGCTCATTGATGAACTCTCCAAGGGAACCTGGAGGGCGATAGATGACAAGGATATTAAGCTTAAATGGGCTAGTGACTGTGACAGCATGGAATTCAAATGGAATTCAAATGCCTTGTTGGCAGCAGAACGGCAGTTCCAGAGGCTGCCTGAGACCTGGTACTCCACGTGGGTCGTGCGTTCAGGGACCACCAGGTTAGAGAGGCAGCAGCCACGCGGTGTGAGGCGTTTGTGTAGCCTGTGCGGAGAGGAGAGAACAGGGATAGGCAGAGGCATAGTTGACAGGCTGCAGCAGATGGCTACAATAATGCAGAGGAGATCGGAATGAAATGAACTAAACATCTGGGAAAGGAGAGAGCGGGGCCTCCCTCACCACAACTCCCAAATATAACTCTCCCAACTTCCACCTCAGAAACTATAATTGTTGTAAACTACAGCGGTTCAATGTTTTCTAGGAATAGACTAACTTAGTTTATTCAGCTAGCTAACTAGGTGCAATATTATTCCGTGAAAAACGTCCGGGCACCACGTCATAAGACGCCACAGCCAGCTAGCATGCCGGTCTCCAACAACACGGTTTAGCGCCAAATACTCAGCCACAACAAACCACCAGTGTATCAACACGCAAGCAGATCGTTCGTGTCCGTGTCTAACGTTGTGGGTTAGTCCCGACAGCTTGAGCGAGTCCGTCGTCAACTTATTCAGCCAGTTAGTTAGCTAGAATAGTTAGCAAACTAGCTAGTCATTGCTTTCAGACAAAGAAGAACCCCTCCTTTCACGGCACGAACACAAAGAGAGCCAAACTAACGTTAACTAGTCACCCATGTCCCGAATTCCTTGAACGACTCGGGCTATCAATATGTAAAAAAACAAAACACAAGTGTAGGTTATGACTTACCCCTAGCAGCTACTGTTAGCTAGCCAAGTGCAAAGCTAGCCACTGAATTGACTCAGCCAGTTCGCGTCTGTTCGCTCGGTCGTTCCAGCTATTGTTTACTAGTAGCTATCCAGGTAGCAACAAGCTAGCTAAATTTCAAGCACAGTAGCCACTTGCTACCTAACGTTAACGGTTCAGACAATGAGGTTAGAAAACAGCTGAATGGTAGGCAGTTCTTGTATGTAATTATTGTAGGCAGCCAGCTGGTGTAATTACAAGCACTCTCAGGCGTGAAACAACTATACCGTTGCGAATAGCTACTCGCCAGCTAGTCCAGGTGGTGAGTTAGCTAGCTAGCTAGCTTCGTGCTACACCCGGCACCGCCGAATACAGTACTAACCTACAATAATTACATACAACAACCCACGATACCTACCTACAATACCTAACTACAATCTAAATACATAGTTTAAGCCTTACTCGACAAAGCCCAAGCTATGTATAAAGCCAAACTTACCCGACGCCAAGCTTACCCGACGACCTCCACCACTACTTATGATGTGTAGTTGTCTACAGTAGCTGGCAGTGTAGTGCAGTAGGGTTAGGAGGGGGTGGGACATGACATGACGTGACGGTAACAGTGAGCGTCAGTGAAGTGGTGCTACACTGGGTATTTGTGACAGTGGTGTGGTGTGGGCTGTATATGTTCTCCTTCACACAAATCCAGACAGCTGATGTTCTGAAAGAGCTGCAAAATCTGGACCCCTACAAATCATCTGGGCTAGACAATCTGGACCCTTTCTTTCTAAAACTAGCCGCCGAAATTGTCGCCAACCCCTATTACTAGCCTGTTCAACCTCTCTTTCGTAACGTCTGAGATCCCCAGAGATTGGAAAGCTGCCGCGGTCATCCCCCTCTTCAAAGGGGGTGACACTCTAGATCCAAACTGTTACAGACCCATATCCATCCTGCCCTGCCTTTCAAAAGTTTTTGAAAGCCAAGTCAACAAACAGATCACCGACCATTTCGAATCCCACCGTACCTTCTCCGCTATGCAATCCGGTTTCCGAGCTGGTCATGGGTGTACTTCAGCCACGCTCAAGGTCCTAAACGATATTATAACCGCGATCGATAATAGACAGTACTGTGCAGCCGTTTTCATTGACCTGGCCAAGGCTTTCGACTCTGTCAACCACCGCATTCTGATTGGCAGACTAAATAGCCTTGGTTTCTCAAATGACTGCCTTGCCTGGTTCACCAACTACTTCTCAGATAGAGTTCAATGTGTGAAATCGGAGGGCCTGTTGTCTGGACCTATGGCAGTCTCTATGGGGGTGCCACAGGGTTCAATTCTTGGGCCGACTCTTTTCTCTGTGTATATCAATGATGTCGCTCTTGCTGCTGGTGACTCTCAGATCCACCTCTACGCAGACGACACCATTTTGTATACATCTGGCCCTTCATTGGACACTGTGTTAACAAACCTCCAAACGAGCTTCAATGCCATACAACACTCCTTCAGTAGCCTCCAACTGCTCTTAAACACTAGTAAAACTAAATGCATGCTCTTCAACCGAACGCTGCTTGCACCCGCCCACCCGACTAGAATCACTACTCTCGACGGGTCTGACCTAGAGTATGTGGACAACTACAAATATCTAGGTGTCTGGTTAGACTGTAAACTCTCCTTCCAGACTCACATTAAGAATCTCCAATCCAAAGTTAAATCTAGAATCGGTTTCCTATTTCGCAACAAAGCCACTCATGCTGCCAAACATGCCCTCGTAAAACTGACTATCCTACCGATCCTTGACTTCGGCGATGTCATTTACAAAATAGCCTCCAACACTCTACTCAGCAAATTGGATGTAGTCTATCACAGTGCCATCCGTTTTGTCTCCAAAGCCCCATACACTACCCACCACTGTGACCTGTACGCTCTTGTTGGCTGGTCCTCACTACATATTCGTCGCCAAACCCACTGGCTCCAGGCCATCTATAAATCACTGCTAGGCAAATCCCCGCCTTATCTTAGCTCATTGGTCACCATAGCAACACCCACCCGTAGTCTGCACTCCAGCAGGTATATCTCACTGGTCATCCCCAAAGCCAACACCTCCTTTGGCCGCAATTCCTTCCAGTTCTCTGCTGCCAATGACTGGAACAAATTGCAAAAATCTCTGAAGCTGGAGACACTTATCTCCCTCACTAACTTTAAGCATCAGTTGTCAGAGCACCTTACCGATCACTGCACCTGTACACAGCCCATCTGAAATTAGCCCACCCAACCACCTCATCCCTATATTGTTATTTATTTTGCTCATTTGTACCCCAGTATCTCTATTTGCACATCATCTCTTGCACATCTATCATTCCAGTGTTAATACTAATTGTAATTATTTTGCACTATAGCCTATTTATTGCCTTACCTCCATAACTTGCTACATTTGCACACACTGTATATACAGTGGGGAGAACAAGTATTTGATACACTGCCGATTTTGCAGGATTTCCTACTTACAAAGCATGTAGAGGTCTGTAATTTTTATCATAGGTACACTTCAATTGTGAGAGACGGAATCTAAAACAAAAATCCAGAAAATCACATTGTATGATTTTTAAGTAATTAATTTGCATTTTATTGCATGACATAAGTATTTGATACATCAGAAAAGCAGAACTTAATATTTGGTACAGAAACCTTTGTTTGCAATTACTGAGATCATACGTTTCCTGTAGGTCTTGACCAGGTTTGCACACACTGCAGCAGGGATTTTGGCCCACTCCTCCATACAGACCTTCTCCAGACCCTTCAGGTTTCGGGGCTGTCGCTGGACAATACGGACTTTCAGCTCCCTCCAAAGATTTTCTATTGGGTTCAGGTCTGGAGACTGGCTAGGCCACTCCAGGACCTTGAGATGCTTCTTACGGAGCCACTCCTTAGTTGCCCTGGCTGTGTGTTTCGGGTCGTTGTCATGCTGGAAGACCCAGCCACGACCCATCTTCAATGCTCTTACTGAGGGAAGGAGGTTGTTGGCCAAGATCTCGCGATACATGGCCCCATCCATCCTCCCCTCAATACGGTGCAGTCGTCCTGTCCCCTTTGCAGAAAAGCATCCCCAAAGAATGATGTTTCCACCTCCATGCTTCACGGTTGGGATGGTGTTCTTGGGGTTTTACTCATCCTTCTTCTTCCTCCAAACACGGCGAGTGGAGTTTAGACCAAAAAGCTCTATTTTTGTCTCATCAGACCACATGACCTTCTCCCATTCCTCCTCTGGATCATCCAGATGGTAATTGACAAACTTCAGATGGGCCTGCACATGCGCTGGCTTGAGCAGGGGGACCTTGCGTGCGCTGCAGGATTTTAATCCATGACAGCGTAGTGTGTTACTAATGGTTTTCTTTGAGACTGTGGTCCCAGCTCTCTTCAGGTCATTGACCAGGTCCTGCCGTGTAGTTCTGGGCTGATCCCTCACCTTCCTCATGATCATTGATGCCGCACGAGGTGAGATCTTGCATGGAGCCCCAGACCGAGGTTGATTGACCGTCATCTTGAACTTCTTCCATTTTCTAATAATTGCGCCAACAGTTGTTGCCTTCTCACCAAGCTGCTTACCTATTGTCCTGTAGCCCATTCCAGGCTTGTGCAGGTCTACAATTTTATCCCTGATGTCCTTACACAGCTCTCTGGTCTTGGCCATTGTGGAGAGGTTGGAGTCTTGATTGAGTGTGTGGACAGGTGTCTTTTATACAGGTAACGAGTTCAAACAGGTGCAGTTAATACAGGTAATGAGTGGGGAACAGGAGGGCTTCTTAAAGAAAAACTAACAGGTCTGTGAGAGCCGGAATGCTTACTGGTTGGTAGGTGATCAAATACTTATGTCATGCAATAAAATGCAAATGAATTACTTAAAAATCATACAATGTGATTTTCTGGATTTTTGTTTTAGATTCCGTCTCTCACAGTTGAAGTGTACCTATGATAAAAATTACAGACCTCGACATGCTTTGTAAGTAGGAAAACCTGTAAAATCGGCAGTGTATCAAATACTTGTTCTCCCCACTGTATATGTATTTCTGTTGTATTTTTGACTTTGTTTTGTTTTACCCCATATGTAACTCTGTGTTGTTGTTTTTATCGCACTGCTTTGCTTTATCTTGGCCAGGTCGCAGTTGTAAATGAGAACTTGTTCTCAACTGGTTTACCTGGTTAAATAAAGGTGGAGAAAAAAAAAAAAAAAAAGTGCCTGTGGTCTGAGTGTACAAGCAAAAAATGGGTGCCTGTGGGTGCATGCGTGTTCGTGTGTGTTAGCAAGCGTGTGTGTCCCCATTCTGTCTGACCACTTTGTATGCCTGCTGCTCCTCCCCCACCCTTTTGTGTGAATGTGTATCTGTATGTGTTTGCCTGTGTGCTTGCATATATGTGTGAATGGATCAGTGTGTTTGTATGGCCTCTCTGTCATGAAGCTGGATGCCTATCTCTCCTCCCTCCCTCTCCTCACTGACAATTCATCTCTGATTCAAATTGAGTGTGGAGGCTAGTGTCAGGGGTGGCTCCGTGTCAATATCCAATGAGTCTGCTTCATGTCGAACTGCCAAATAGTGGTTGACTCCTTCAATACAGCTTAAAGACTGAAAACGGCATAAGATTTGGATTTTCCCCCTTGATCTATTGAACTGCTGGCTAACTTTGGAAGTTAGAATACGTTTTAAAAGTTGAATTGAGCTATTCTTTAGAGAAACTCCAACCTCTATGTTGATATCCCTGACCGGGCCAGGGCCCTGTCATAGAGGTATCCTAAACTACTCAGGATGGCCATCAAACCGTCTTCTCACTTGAATGACTGGAGGATTATAAAAGGGCCAGTGAAGATGCTTAACTGACATGAGACAAAGTTTGGATGTGGTCATCTAGCTGTCATTAGAGTGGTCCTTTCTTCCTGTAATAAAGAGAGACTGATCATAGCTTACTGTTAATGACACTCAGCCATGACACATCATGGAATCCAGTAATTTTACTAACGGTGGGGTTCTGTGGTCATAATCACACTGATGATAAACATCTGGCTAAAACACGCAGACATGCAAGCACACACAAATATCTCTCCATTTTGCAGGTTTGTCTGAGTTAATGGAGTCTGACACACCTGATTTGTGACAGAAACTAATTTGTTAGAGAAGAGAAGATAATGAGGGAGAGATAGTGGAGTTTTCCTTTCACAGAGTCAGATAAAAGAGCAAGAAAGTCAGACAGAGAAAAGAGCAATGGTGACAATAGGGAGATAAAAAGTTAAAAGAGAGATAAAGAAAGACTCCTACGCTCTCAGGAAAAGGCAGTTTGTTGATTAGATGATTTTGTCAGCGACTACATGAGGGCAGAGTTAAGTTGTCATTCGATGTGTAAAGTGTTTCTCGTGGTGGCAGTTCTGCCCTCGTCTGTGATCTCGCCTGATGAGCTAGCGGTTTGAGCTGTGTAGCGTTAGCACCCTATAATCACTCACATGACAGCACACTATTATTGGTTGATAAGATTATTCTCAACTGAGCTCATATTATTGTTCTCCTGCCAAATCATGGCAGAGCGTGAGGAAACTAAGGTTACTTTTATATTCACGTCATCAACTTTAATAACAATGTTTAGAAGTTTAAAGCCTAAGGCCTGTAAACAGTTTGTTCATGCAGTTAAACTTTTACAAAGCACACCAATTTCAATTGAACACAGTTTCAGCCCTGACCGTGATAGCCCACTGAGCTAAAGCCAAGGCATGTTCTCTGGGAGCTAACACAATGTTTGTTCATGTCTCCAACAAGGTTAACGTTAATCACCAAATTAGAATATTGTAATGAATGAAAAAATGTCTGTCCTGTTAATAATCTGCTTCCTCAATAATAATAATAATCTGGCATTATCAATTTGATATGGTCTGTTTCACTTAAAAACTAAACGAATCCTGTATTACACAATACAGTGATTCTATTATTTGGTTATTCCATTGACCTTATGATATGAGCAGCTGCATTACAAGAACAGTATATAATGTAGTGTATGCAGAGACTGTAGTGTAATGAGCATGTGTTGAGATGATCATGTTATGTAATAGAATTAGTACATATCCTGCAGTAGGACTGGTTAGCGTCACTCTGCGTGCTGCCTGTTTTCTGTTGCTCTGCCTCTCTTTCAGGTAACATTACTACCAGCTATGATTAATGAAGGATAATTTCCTCAGTCTGGCAGGGAGCAGGAACAGGTATGATGTGTGCGTGCGTGCACATGCGTGTGTGCGAGACACACCCTGCTGCCTCCAGTCTAGACGACACAGATGTCCAATGAGAGTAGTTCAACAGATCCACTTACAATTAGATGCTATTACAGAAGCTGTGTCACACACACACACACACAAACAAAGAAGACAAAAATACACGCATATGTGCACACAGGCGCCCACATTGCACGCATGCACACACACACACACACACACACACACACACACACACACACACACACACACACACACACACACACACACACCATTAGACGAGGTCGAGGCCTGCACTCCATCAGCTGTAAAATTAAGATTTTCTCCTGAATATTTCAGTTAAATGTCTCCGCATGCAGAGCGGTCAGTAACGGACCTGAGAGAGTATTTGATATGAAGGGTGCTCCTCACAGACTGTGGTAGCAAGAGTAAAGGCAAAGACACTACATGACTCCAGGAAAACATGGCATACTTTCAAATACTGTAGTCCTGCCTAGGATAAGATCAAAATACGTCCCAAAATTGTAGATTTTCTTACAGCTTTCTTATCTCCCTCCATATGTCTGGTCCTTTTGGCTGGCGATGCTGACGAGCCAACCCAGACGTGTGTGTTGGAGTAATCCTATAGCAGATGAAGAGGGAGATGGGTCCAAGACAATACTGGCACTCACACCAGAAAGTGACAGTGGAGAGAGAAAGAGAGAGAGATGAATAAAGGGAGAGAGAGACTGTAAGATTGAGGCCTTATTACAGAGTACAGTAGGCCCAGACACCTGTCTCTCAGGATAGCAGGGAATTCTGTCACAGGCTGTCACATTCTGTCATACACGAGCCACAATTATTTCAAATGCATTGTACTGTGTCAAAATCTACAATTAGGGGGGTCACGTGATGCAGCAAAGATAGGAAGAAGCGTGACCGAGAACTCTCGACATATTTATTTAATTTATATATTTTACCCCCTTTATCTCCCCAATTTTCGTGATTATGATCTTATCTCATCGCTTCAACTCCCCAACGGGCTCGGGAGAGGCGAAGGTCGAGTCATGCATCCTCCGAAACATGACCCGCCAAGCCGCGATTTCTTAACACCCGCTCGCTTAACCCGGAAGCCAGCTGCACCAATGTGTCGGAGGAAACACCGTTCAACTGACGACCGAAGTCAGCCTGCAGGCGCCCGGCCCGCCACAAGGAGTTGCTAGAGTGCGATGAGCCAAGTAAATCCCCCCCGGCCAAACCCTCCCCTAACCTAGTCGACACTGGGCCAATTGTGCGCCGCTCTATGGGACTCCCGGTCACAGCCGATCGAACCCCAGGCTGTAGTGACGCCGCAACACTGTGATGCAGTGCCTTAGACCGCTGTGCCACTCGGGAGGCCCCCAGCTCTCAAATTTTTTACAACTATCCTAAAACTTGATAACTTCACCCATACTGATTACCATACCATAGCAAAGAGTGGTGATATGCCTACTAGACCAAAAATAGGCAAAGGAGACCAAGAAATGAAGAGGAATGATCGTCTGACCATGGCCTCCTCGGAAACCCAAGATGGCGCCACGACATCTCAGGAAGAAGCTAGGCTAGCTCACATCCTCAAAGTGATCAGAGAAGGCAATGAATCCCTCACAACACAACTTCACTTTAAAACGGCTGAGGTCAGCGGCTCCATCTCAGCACAGCTGGCTGAAATCAACAACTCCATCTCATGTTTGTCAGAATCAATCAACATGCTAGGCTCACAAATGGAAGAAGCTGAAGAGCGTATCAGCACTGCTGAGGACAAGCTAGAGGACATGGAAACTGTCTTACAAAAACTGTGCAAAGACAACGAATACCATGAACAAGGTCGACCATTTGGAAAACTACAGTAGGCGAAGCAACATCCGGATTATAGGCCTCCCTGAGGGCTTTGAGGGGACGGACCCTGTCAATTTCTCTGCCGCCATTATCCCCTCCCTTCTGGGCAAATAATATTTTGCTGAGCCACTGGTCATCGAACGGGCACACAGGTCCCTTGGCCCTCACCCTCCCCTGACCAGAACTCACAACCGTTCCTCGTCCGGTTCCTGAGGTACCAGGACAGAAAGTTATTCACTTCGCGGCCAAACATTTCAAGGAGAAGGGAGCGATCCTACACAATGGGGAGGCAAATCAATTATTTCCGGACATGAGCCCTGGGATGGTCAAACGCAGGAAGGAATTTGATCAGGTGAAAAAATGACTTACCTCCAAGAACGTTCCTTAAATGCTGCTTCAACCTGCAATGATGAGAATCATCCATGGCGGACAGAGAAAATTCCTCAAAACGCCCAAGGAAGTCGCAACTTTTCTCTGCAGACTACAAGCGACCGGCACAGGACATGATTGACTGGCTAGCTGACCGGGCTAATTTCACTGCTAGCTGGGCTGTATCCCACTAGCCTGCCTTATTACTTGCATAACCGGTAGGACTGCTTTGTTGGATTATACTACAGTTTACTTGCTAAGAACAGATCAATATGGTAAGATCCCAAAATCCATGTAAAATAACTATGTGTTTTCACCAGAGAGTTATTTAGGACAGACATTGTCCTCAGAGACATTGTAATTTGCTAGACCCTTCTGTATGTCTGAGCCATGACATCTTGTATTTTTATTTTGCGACCTGTCATGGAATGTGTGTTAGGATCAAGACACCCTCTATTGGAATTGTTTTGTTTTTGATTTATATCATATAAGGATGGGTGAAGAATTATCTCTACTATTGTTCATTTGAGCTCCAGGTTAGGCAGGTTGTTCAACGTAATCCACATGGCCAGTGTGAGGGTCTATCCTAGTATTGCATTATCTCCTAGATGCTGAAAAAGCCTTTGATAGGCTAGTGGCCGTACCTATTCAAGATCCTTGCTAAGTTTGACTTTGGTCCTTCGTTTTTCAACTGGGTTAAGACTTTATACCATAAACCAAGATACTTTATACCAAGATCACCACTAATGGCATGATGTCAGCTACTTTCCCACACTTTAGAGGAGGTAGACAGGGCTGTCCACTTTCCTCACTCCTTTTTGTGCTAGCCATTGAACCCCTGGAGGAGGCCATGAGAACGGACCGTGACATAAAGGGCTTTCAGGTCAGTCAGATAACGCACAAGAGCTCATTATTTTGTTCCTCTCTGACCCGACTGGATCCCTCTTAAAACTACAGACACTATTGGGTACATACAGCTCTATATCAGGTTACAAGTCAACATAGACCAAAGTGAAATACTTCCACTGACTCACTTTGATTATAGCGTCTGTGAACAGACGGGTCCTTTCAGATGGTCGCCACAGCGGTTCCAAATATCTAGGAATTACAGTTGATAATTACTTAAGACATTTGTACAAGCTTAACTACTCTGTCTTGGTTCAGAAGGAGGCGAATGACTTGACTAGATGGATATATCTGCCTTACGTTATTTGTTAGTGTAGTAACTTGACAAGGAATGCCCACACGCATTTCAATATTACTTTACTTTACTTTCAACCTAAGAAATAAAAGGTGTACAGCCATGTACAAACGGTACAAATACAGCAAAACGATACACCCCACTCAACATGTGGTAGAGTCGCATTGTACAGATCCGACTCTGGTTGATGACATCATCGAAGGGGAAATGTCACGGTCAATGCCAATGCCAATAATAACCATGCACACATGAATAGGAATCATACTATACTGCAGGTAAGTACAATACATATTCATTGTAATTATTTATATAGTGTCCACACTATAAAACTTCTCCCCCATTAATTTGGAAGGTTTGAACCACATCAGTGTTTTCTTTTCTTCAGAACACACAGAACTTCTGCTAGTGTTACTGTAAATGTAAACAAACAAAGAATGACTTATTTCTTTTCAACTAGGTCTGCTGTTCCGAACAAACACTAACACCACGAGTCTCTCAGTCTCAACTACAGAGTTAGTCTTTCAGGAGGCTTGTGACTACGCTGTGATCTGCGCAGTAATCCTGGTGTGCCACGAGACACAGGTAAGGTGTGTCCCAGTGGAGATGGGTCGTGAGAGAAAGTCCATCACCCTCTGCTGGAACCACTGAATGCCCCTGTTCCTCAGATACTGTTTCCTGTGGAGTTTCAACTTGTATGCTACCACCCGCAGATGTTCCGTCTGAAAACATGGTATTTTCTTTGTCATAGCGCAGGTGGATGTGGTCCTGGTGTCTTGACCACAAAGGAGACTGGACCACTCTGATTCAGAATGTAGACAGTGCCATTGGGTTTTAACTGTCTCTCCCTCGCGTGGTGGTCATGTCTCTCTTTTTGTTTCTCCTGCTTCCGTTCCACTCATGCTATGATGTCCAGACACAGTAGATCCAGGTGAGCTTTTGGCTTTCTGCCCATCAACATCTCAGCTGGAGCCTGTCCTGTTGTTGTTTGTGGCGTGATGCAGTATTGGAACAAGAACCGAGAGAGTTTAGTTGTGATGGTTCCCCCAGTCATCCTTTTGAGCCCCTCTTCCAGTGTCTGCACAGCCTGCTCCGCTAAGCTGTTTGAAGCCGGGTGAAACGGAACGCTGCGGACATGGTGAATCCTGTTTCTCCACATGAATTCTTGGAACAAGTCACAGGTAAATGTTGTTGCATTGTCAGACACAAGAGAGTCAGGCAGACCATGGGTTGCAAACACCTGCCAAAGCTTTTCGATGGTTGTGGTCACTGTGATGTTGCTCATGATGTGAGCCTCCAGCCACTTGGAATGCGCGTCCACCATGACAAGGAACATTTGGCCCACAAAAGGGCCTGCAAAGTCTATGTGCAGCCTGGACCATGGGTGGTCAGGCCACTCCCACAGATGTAGTGGCGCGGGCTGCGCCATCTTCTGGTGGATCTGGCTAAACTTTTTATCCGGGAGGCACCCGTGTGACCCTCATGGACCTCATCCATGACTTGTGCATGGCCAGGGGGCGGAACAACCACTCTGGACCCCCAGAGTATGCAGCCATCCTGCACACTCAGCTCAGTTTTGCGCTTTGCATAAGGTCTCAGTCCATCATCATCTATGACAGGAGGCCAACCCTGAATAAGGAATCTTTTCACTTGGACCAGGATAGGATCCCGGTCTGTCCACTGTTTCATCTGTTTGGCATTCACAGGTGAGTTTGACAATCTCTCCATTAGGAAAATTGTCTCGGGAGGCACCACAGTTGTGGCGGGCATCTCTGGTAGCGGGAGACAGCTGAGCGCGTCTGCGTTTGCATTGTCCTTCCCCGCTCTATACACGATAGTGTACTGGTAAGCTGACAGTGTGAGGGCCCAGCGCTGTATCCTTGCTGAAGCCATGGGAGGATTGCATCTTGATTCACTGAAAAGGCTCATCAGTGGTTTGTGGTCAGTGCATATGGTGAAATGACGACCTTAGAGGTACTGTTGAAAGCATTTCACAGCAAAAACTATGGCCAGACCTTCCTTGTCTAACTGTGAATAACCCTTCTCAGCACTCGTTAGCGTGCGTGATGCAAATCCAATGGGTTTCTCTGACCCGTCCTCCATCTGATGAGAGAGTACTGCCCCGACGTCATAGGGCGAGGCATCACATGACAGGATGATCTCTTTGTCTTGATTAAAATGAACGAGCAGTTGTGCTGAATGTAGTAGTACTTTCACTTCCTTGAAAGCTTTCTCTTGTGCTGGCCCCCACTTCCATTTACAGTATTTGTAGAGCAGCTGATAAAGTGGAGTCAACACTGTTGACAGCTCAGGGAGGAACTTACCATATTGGGGTTTGGAGCATCCTTGATTGCCCTGACTTTGTCCTCCACAGGACACAGACCCTGCGCTGTGATCTTGTGACCTAGGTATGTCACACTCTGTGCTTGGAATGTGCACTTGCTACGCTTCAGGCGCAGCCCTGCCTCGGAGAATCTCTTTAAAACCTGGTCCAGGTGGTGGAGGTCCTCCTCCTCCGTCTCCCCTGTAACCAGGATGTCGTCCAGGTACACTGCTACATGAGGGATCCCCTGCAGCAGATTGTCCTCTGGAAAATGGCTAGACTGGACGTCACTACGAAAACCAAGCGGTTGTACCTGAACAAACCTTTGTGCGTGTTGACTGTGACATACTCTTTTGAGTCCTCGTCCAGGAGGAGCTGTTGGTAGGCGTGACTCATGTCAAGCTTTGAGAACATCTTACCTCCTGCAAGCATCGCGAACAGGTCCTCCACCCTCCACACTGTTGATGGTGAGTTTGTAGACCCCACATATACGCACCGTGCCGTCATTTTTCAGAACGGGAATGATTGGAGCTACCCAGCGGGAGAACTGAATGGGAGTAATGATGTTTGTTTCCTGCTGCAACTCCAACTCATCCTCCACTTTCTTGTTCATGGTGTAAGGCACTGTCCTGGGCTTGAAAAAGCGAGGCTCGGCCTGAGGATCCACAAACAGCTGAACTGCAGTGCCCTGCAGTGTGCCCAGTTAATCTTTGAAAATCTTAGGGTTCTTTTGAATGACATCCTCAGTCACTCATCCCAGTTCAGTTGTATTTTGGTGAGCCAGTCACGCCCTAGTAAACTAGGCCCATTCCCTTTCACCACCAGGAGCCGTGCTCTCGCTTCCTGGCTGTTGTATGCAATGTCCACCTCTACAGTCGTGGTCAAAAGTTTTGAGAATGACACAAGTATTGGTCTTCACAAAGTTCGCTGCTTCAGTGTTATGAGATATTTTTGTCAGATGTTACTATGGTATACTGACGTATAATTACAAGCATTCCATAAGTGTCAAAGGCTTTCATTGACAATTACATTACGTTTATGCAAAGAGTCAATATTTGCAGTGTTGACCCTTCTTTTTCAAGTCCTCTGCAATCCGCCCTGGCATGCTGTCAATTAACTTCTGGGCCACATCCTGACTGATGGCAGCGCATTGTTGCATAATCAATGCTTGGAGTTTGTCAGAATTTGTGGGGTTTTGTTTGTCCACCCGCCTCTTGAGGATCGACCACAAGTTCTCAATGGGATTAAGGTCTGGGGAGTTTCCTGGCCATGGACCCATCATTTCAATGTTTTGTTCCCCGAGCCACTTAGTTATCACTTTTGCCTTATGGCAAGGTGCTCCATCATGCTGGAAAAGGCATTGGTTGTCACCAAACTGTTCTTGGATGGTTGGGAGAAGTTGCTCTCGGAGGATGTGTTGGTACCATTCTTTATTCATGGCTGTGTTCTTAGGCCAAATTGTGAGTGAGCCCACTCCCTTGGCTGAGAAGCAACCCCACACATGAATGGTCTCAGGATGCTTTACTGTTGGCATGACACAGGACTGATGGTAGCGCCCACCTTGTCTTCTCCGGACAAGGTGTTTTCCGGACGCACCAAACAATCGGAAAGGGGATTCATCAGAGAAAATGACTTTACCCCAGTCCTCAGCAGTCCAATCCCTGTACGTTTTGCAGAATATCAGTCTGTCCCTGATGTTTTTCCTGGAGAGAAGTGGGTTCTTTGCTGACCTTTTTGACAACAGGCCATCCTCCAAAAGTCTTTGCCTCACTGTGCGTGCAGATGCACTCACACCTGCCTGCTGCCATTCCTGAGCAAGCTCTGCACTGGTGGTGCCCCGATCCCGCAGCTGAATCAACTTTAGGAGAAGGTCCTGGCGCTTGCTGGACTTCCTTGGGCGCCCTGACGCCTTCTTCACAACAATTGAACCTCTCTCCTTGAAGTTCTTGATGATCTGATAAATGGTTGATTTAGGTGCAATCTTACTAGCAGCAATATCCTTGCCTGTGAAGCCCTTTTTGTGCAAAGCAATGATGACGGCACATGTTTCCTTGCAGGTAACCATGGTTAACAGAGAAAGAACAATGATTTCAAGCACCACCCTCATTTTAAAGCTTCCAGTCTGTTATTCTAACACAATCAGCATGACAGAGTGATCTCCAGCCTTGTCCTCGTCAACACTCTCACCTGTGTTAACGAGAGAATCACTGACATGATGGCAGCTGGTCCTTTTGTGGCAGGGCTGAAATGCAGTGGAAATGTTTTTTTGGGATTAAGTTCATTTTCATGGCAAAGAGGGACTTTGCAATTAATTGCAATTCATCTGATCACTCTTCATGACATTCTGGAGTATATGCAAATTGCCATCATCAAAACTGAGGCAGCAGACTTTGTGAAAATTAGTATTTGTGTCATTCTCAAAACTTTTGACCACGACTGTAGAGCCCCCAGCAATGGTATGGTCTCCCCGGTGTACGTACGCAGTCTGATCCCTGCCAGTGTGAGGGCGGAAGCCTGTTTTGAGCCCCACATTTGTTTGTAGGTCTCCTCTCTGATGACAAAGGCAGAGGCCCCCGTGTCAACCTCCATCCTCATCTGCTTTCCATCTACCTCCACTGTAGCATACATAGGCTCTGTGCGCGGCTCACTCACATTAAACATGTTGTAGGAACAATGCTCTTCCTCCTCCTCTGTGCTCTTTAGGTGTTGCGCTGCTGACTGTGGCTTCGTTGCTGTGAACTTGCCCTGCCCAGTCTTCCCACCTTCTGGCTTGCTCCTAGGACCCCTGCATTTTTTAGCTAAATGTCCCTTTTTGTTGCAATTGTGACAGACAGTATCCTTGAACTTACAGTTGTTTGTATAATGTGTTCCCCCACATCTGAAACATCCACTGCTTTTCCCCTTTTTCCTGCCGCCTCTTTTGTCACCTGATGCACTGCATAACTTCCACTGTTGGCCTTTTGAATATTTTTAGCATTACTAGCGGCCATCTCAATCCCTTGAGAGAGTTCCAATGCTCTCTTGAAAGTCAGTGTGGCTTCCCCCAGCAAACGGCGCTGTATGCTGTCCTCATTAATGCCACAGACTAATCTGTCACGGAACATGTCCTCTAACATAGCCCCAAACTCACAATGTTCAGAGAGTTCACGTAATTCAGCAACAAAGTTAGCAACAGACTGACCTGTTTTCCGAAAATGGCAGTTAAACTTGAACCTCTGGACAATCACTGAAGGCTTTGGATTGTGGTGAGTCTGAACGAGATTAACTAGATCCACAAAAGGAATTTCTCCTGGTCTCTGTGGTGTAGCCAAATTCCTCATTAGCTTGTAGGTTTTAGCCCCCCACACACTCAAGAGAATAGAGCGCTGTTTAGCCTTTTTGCAGTGTATTGATTTACAAGCCTTCTGGCATGATGTTTGTGATACCCTGGCTTTAATTATGGAGGCATCTTTCCCACTTGACCCTGAACGTGAATGTAAGGAACAATTTCAATATCAATATTTACAGAAATAGCCCTCGCCACTGCGAGAAACTGTGTTGCATTGACATGGAAGTCAGATTCCCCTCTCAACTACAAGATGGCTCTCTGAAATTAATAAGTGTACTGTTATGGAAAAGATTACTTATGCTTTAAGATAATAAATTCAACCATTTTGTGAAACTATGGCAACCCTTCCTGGACTATATGAAAACACTTCCATTGGGGTTGGTGGATATGGGCTTGTAGATTGATATACATAGATGTAGATATTGTCTCTCAGTAATGTAATGTTTTGTGTAGGTTTATTTATTTTATTTTTTATTCTTAGGGGAGGGGTAGAGTTGCCTTTGTTTTGGTGTTTATTTTGCTGTATTGTTCTGTTGAGAATTCAAAAAAGTTAAATACAATTAGATGTGCCAGAAATAGATGTGCCAGCTTGACTTCACATACACTGCTCAAAAAAATAAAGGGAACACTTAAACAACACAATGTAACTCCAAGTCAATCACACTTCTGTGAAATCAAACTGTCCACATAGGAAGCTACACTGATTGACAATAAATTTCACATGCTGTTGTGCAAATGGAATAGACAACAGGTGGAAATTATAGGCAATTGGCAAGACACCCCCAATAAAGCACTGGTTCTGCAGGTGGTGACCACAGACCACTTCTCAGTTCCTATGCTTCCTGGCTGATGTTTTGGTCACTTTTGAATGCTGGCAGTGCTTTCACTCTAGTGGTAGCATGAAACGGAGTCTACAACCCACACAATTGGCTCAGGTAGTGCAGCTCATCCAGGATGGCACATCAATGCGAGCTGTGGCAAGAAGGTTTGCTGTGTCTGTCAGCGTAGTGTCCAGAGCATTGAGGCGCTACCAGGAGACAGGCCAGTACATCAGGAGACGTGGAGGAGGCCGTAGGAGGGCAACAACCCAGCAGCAGGACCGCTACCTCCGCCTTTGTGCAAGGAGGAGCAGGAGGAGCACTGCCAGAGCCCTGCAAAATGACCTCCAGCAGGCCACAAATGTGCATGTGTCTGCTCAAACGGTCAGAAACAGACTCCATGAGGGTGGTATGAGGGCCCGACGTCCACAGGTGGGGGTTGTGCTTACAGCCCAACACCGTGCAGGACGTTTGGCATTTGCCAGAGAACACCAAGATTAGCAAATTCGCCACTGGCGCCCTGTGCTCTTCACAGATGAAAGCAGGTTCACACTGAGCACGTGACAGACGTGACAGAGTCTGGAGACGCCGTGGAGAACGCTCTGCTGCCTGCAACATCCTCCAGCATGACCGGTTTGGCGGTGGGTCAGTCATGGTGTGGGGTGGCATTTCTTTGTGGGGCCGCACAGCCCTCCATGTGCTCGCCAGAGGTAGCCTGACTGCCATTAGGTACCGAGATGAGATCCTCAGACTCCTTGTGAGACCATATGCTGGTGCGGTTGGCCCTGGATTCCTCCTAATGCAAGACAATGCTAGACCTCATGTGGCTGGAGTGTGTCAGCAGTTCCTGCAAGAGGAAGGCATTGATGCTATGGACTGGCCTGCCCGTTCCCCAGACCTGAATCCAATTGAGCACATCTGGGACATCATGTCTCGCTCCATCCACCAACGCCATGTTGCACCACAGACTGTCCAGGAGTTGGCGGATGCTTTAGTCCAGGTCTGGGAGGAGATCCTTCAGGAGACCATCCGCCACCTCATCAGGAGCATGCCCAGGCATTGTAGGGAGGTCATACAGGCACGTGGAGGCCACACACACTACTGAGCCTCATTTTGACTTGTTTTAAGGACATTATATCAAAGTTGGATCAGCCTGTAGTGTGGTTTTCCACTTTAATTTTGAGTGTGACTCCAAATCCAGACCTCCATGGGTTGATACATTTGATTTCCATTGATAATTTTTGTGTGATTTTGTTGTCAGCACATTCAACTATGTAAAGAAAAAAGTATTTAATAAGATTATTTAATTCATTCAGATCTAGGATGTGTTATTTTAGTGTTCCCTTAATTTTTTTGAGCAGTGTATTAACCACTGATATTAATATAGTATTTTCTGTATAATTTCCACGTTCATGTTTTGAAAAGGTATAACGCCCATCTATAACATAAGGGTCATTCCACTGCACTTCTGCCATGTAAAGTTCTCCATGCCACTTTCACACGCTATAATAAGCAGCACACATGGAGCTGTGGAGAGAAGGCTCCTCAAGACGAAACCTCAACACCATCAAGATGACCAAATGTTGTTTCCCTCCTTCTAATTGCCAGCTCTGATGATTGGCCTCCTTGTTTAGCCGTTTAGCTGATGTGTGTGTGTGTGTGTGTGTGTGTGTGTGTGTGTGTGTGTGTGTGTGTGTGTGTGTGTGTGTGTGTGTGTGTGTGTGTGTGTGTGTGTGTGTGTGTGTGTGTGTGTGTGTGTGTGTGTTCTGCTCTCAAATCAGCAGGCAGACATGTTTACTCTCTCTGCAGATTGTTCCATTGGGGTCCTCTACTCGACAGTCCCGCCCTGCCTCTCTCTCTCTTCCTCTCTCCCTCTCTCTCTTCTTCTTCCTGTCTCTCTCTGTTTCTCTCTTTCTCTCTCCCTACGATCAGATCAGGAGTCTGACAGGATATATCAGCCAGGTCGGGTGTAGAGAGTAGGAATGGTGTAGGAATGTCCCTGTGGGGTATCTGGGCTCCGGACCAATCCTGTCACAGAGAATCCCGTTCTGAAACCCAGAGCCGAGACTGAGACAAACTCAGACAGCAACCGGCCCTGCCTCTCCTTCTGGCTGCTCCTAATACCACTAATACTGTTTATAACTAATACCGTCCAACTCTGTGGTTCTATTACAACCAGTGGTCAAGGTGAGCCATTGCTGACCAGTATGAAGAACAACTGGCACCTTTAATGTTCTACTGCTTAAGTTCTATTACCTCACATCTTATAGATACAGTACCACATTTAAAATACAAACTCCAGTACAGTAAAATGACCAAAAGTACCATTACTGTGGTCTTCAGAGATCTTCTACAGATATCTTATTAAACTAGTATTCTAATTCCTAATGATATGGTTGCCACACAGCTAAAGTAGAGAAACTCCCTCTACAACATGTGGCAATAGGCAGTAGCAAAAATGAGTGGCGAGTCAATATCACTATGAGGTGCCTTTGGTGTCCTCATCAGACTCACTCAGTCATCATGAAAATGTAGCAGAATAATGAAAGTCTGAGGTCTTATTATAAGTGGCCAAACATTTGCACACATATCAGTAGAATGATAAGTCTCTAAAAAAGTGTTTCCTTCATTTTATTAAATTTTTTTCATTGGATGTACGTGATTTTGGCATGTCCCACACACTGCTCTGCTAACTACAGTGTGTGTAATAAGTTGTTAAATGATACTAAATCCATTTTTTTTTTACATGGTTTTACTGTCCACAATAAGTTATTTGATAAAACAAGTAATTTTGATCATGTATATTGTATTTTCATAATCATATTGAACATTTTGCATGTGTCCCTGAAATTGCTGTCCACCCTGTCATTATGGGGTAACTGCCCCTTTAAGAAACCCACTGATGTTTTCAGTGACATCACTACGAGCATTTTGTCTTTCTTCAATGAAGGCTGAAGCAGTGTCTAGTTGCAGAGTAAGTATTTACACTTATGTTTCATAATTTTCATCATATTATGTGTGTAGTTGGATGTTGTCAAGCTTAACATGTCCACTCTGTCATAGTGAAATATCAATTGATAGAAAAACCTATCAGAACTTTGAAATATATTTGTAAAACAGTACACAGTCAGCTTGCTAACTGTAGTATGTTGCTAAGTGAAGGTCCACCATGTGCTCATTAAATGCTAACATTAGCCAAAAATGTCCACCCTGTCATTGTCCAACCTGTCAGCAAGCCTTCCATGACAGGGTGGACATGGTTCATGACAGGAAGGACATGTGCATAGTTTAGGCCACATACTGATAATGTTACACATATTACAACAGCTATTACACACATTTTATAACAGTACATGCTATACATAGTAAGAATGGACAATATGGACAATTTTTTTGCCGATATCGGTATCAGCAAACCTAGTTTGATAATGCAAGCCTAGTTTACTGGGACTGCCAATTAAAGTGTGTAAGGGAACATTTTGAATCGTCTTTTTCAAGGAATGAGATCAAAAGGAGCTGAGATAGCAAGGAGATATCGGGAACGTCGTGATGCTGACCCAGACAGAAGAAGAAAGTACCTTGAGAAAGAAAGGGTCAAATGGAAAAAAGACAGAGAGACTGGAAAGAAGAAGGGTGTCAATGAGCTCAGTGAGAGAGAGAAGAGGGCAAAAAGAAAGAAATGGAGAGAGGCAAAAAGTCAAGCCAGAGCCAGAAACAGGGCCAGTCCAATCCACCAAGCTATCAGTCTGACACCCGGCCAAATGAAATACAGAGACATTTCATGTCTGTGTAAAAGGGAGGAAGGTGTTTTGGACTGCCCCTGCTTTAACCTTCAAGAGGTCACTCTAGCTAATGTTCCTGTTTCATCGGACAATTCCCCAGCATGTGGAAAGACACCAGATAATCCTAGGAGACCAGAAATGATTGAGGTAAAGCACATTGGAGAGTGGTGCGTCGTTAATTATGACAATGAAGCATACCCAGGTATCATCATGGATGCAGAAGGGCACAGTGTGAAAGTTAAGTGTATGCAACGCCATGGCATAAACAAGTTCAAATGGCCAAGTCTTCGGGACGACATCTGTTGGTACCATGACTGGCAGGTACTTTGCCTAATACCAGAACCACAGGCTCTGAACAAGCGCTCTGTACAGATTGAAGTGTCTGCATGGAAGTATGTGGAACAGCAACTGCAGAACTGAGCCATGTCTCTGCAGAAAGGGAGAGACTGTTTGGAGATGCGTCCAAGTGATCTTTCTGTAATATTCTGTTTTTTCAAATCAACTGTTCTCCACTTAAAAAACATTTTTCTTCTTGTTCTACAGTTGAATGTTTGACTTTCACTGTGCAGAATGATGTACAGAGTTTAACGCTAGAAGGCCACATTAATGTCTCATTTTGGGCATCTTTATTCAGTGGCTGCATGCAGGTAGAGTGGATCAAAAACAGTCTGTTCAACTTGTAATTTCCCCCTACATGGGAAAAGGCATTTTTTACATCATTTTCTTGCATTGTTCCTTGCATTTATGAGGCCATTCAATGACATTTCACAACGTGTCCACCCTGTCATGCCCAGGGTCCACCCTGTCATGTCACTGTCCACCCTGTTATTTTCATGTTCTATGAAAATAAACAAATTATTTTCACAAGTTAGCAAAATCTTTTGTGTGATTCCTTTATAAACAAATGAGGGCCAAATAGTATTGTTTGAAAGTTTGACCAGATATCTTTTTTGTTAGATTTTATTTAGAAAAGAAAGTGCAACTCTCGCAGATTTTATAGAGAAACAAATAGTTTGCCATAATTTCATTATTATCCAAACACTTTTCCCATAAACTAAAATATATTGTTGAGAAAGTGACTAAATAGTTTTCTGAAAATGTACGTTTTATAATCACTATGTAATTACAATGTATTTATTCTGCTTTGAAATTGTCCATGACAGGGTGGACATATTTTGCTGTTTGCATGTAAATTGTCTGCTTGCAGTTAATTTATAAAAAGTGTGGGAGCTTGACCAATATGCATTTCTAACAGCATAACATATACAGTGGGGAAAAAAAGTATTTAGTCAGCCACCAATTGTGCAAGTTCTCCCACTTAAAAAGATGAGAGAGGCCTGTAATTTTCATCATAGGTACACGTCAACTATGACAGACAAAATGAGAAAAGAAAATCCAGAAAATCACATTGTAGGATTTTTAATGAATTTATTTGCAAATTATGGTGGAAAATAAGTATTTGGTCAATAACAAAAGTTTCTCAATACTTTGTTATATACCCTTTGTTGGCAATGACACAGGTCAAACGTTTTCTGTAAGTCTTCACAAGGTTTTCACACACTGTTGCTGGTATTTTGGCCCATTCCTCCATGCAGATCTCCTCTAGAGCAGTGATGTTTTGGGGCTGTCGCTGGGCAACATGGACTTTCAACTCCCTCCAAAGATTTTCTATGGGGTTGAGATCTGGAGACTGGCTAGGCCACTCCAGGACCTTGAAATGCTTCTTACGAAGCCACTCCTTCGTTGCCCGGGCGGTGTGTTTGGGATCATTGGCATGCTGAAAGACCCAGCCACGTTTCATCTTCAATGCCCTTGCTGATGGAAGGAGGTTTTCACTCAAAATCTCACGATACATTGCCCCATTCATTCTTTCCTTTACACGGATCAGTCGTCCTGGTCCCTTTGCAGAAAAACAGCCCCAAAGCATGATGTTTCCACCCCCATGCTTCACAGTAGGTATGGTGTTCTTTGGATGCAACTCAGCATTCTTTGTCCTCCAAACACGACGAGTTGAGTTTTTACCAAAAAGTTATATTTTGGTTTCATCTGACCATATGACATTCTCCCAATCCTCTTCTGGATCATCCAAATGCACTCTAGCAAACTTCAGACGGGCCTGGACATGTACTGGCTTAAGCAGGGGGACACGTCTGGCACTGCAGGATTTAAGTCCCTGGCGGCGTAGTGTGTTACTGATGGTAGGCTTTGTTACTTTGGTCCCAGCTCCCTGCAGGTCATTCACTAGGTCCCCCTGTGTGGTTCTGGGATTTTTGCTCACCGTTCTTGTGATCATTTTGACCCCACGGGGTGAGATCTTGCGTGGAGCCCCAGATCGAGGGAGATTATCAGTGGTCTTGTATGTCTTCCATTTCCTAATAATTGCTCCCACAGTTCATTTCTTCAAACCAAGCTGCTTACCTATTGCAGATTCAGTCTTCCCAGCCTGGTGCAGGTCTACAATTTTGTTTCTGGTGTCCTTTGACAGCTCTTTGGTCTTGGCCATAGTGGAGTTTGGAGTGTGACTGTTTGAGGTTGTGGAGAGGTGTCTTTATACTGATAACAAGTTCAAACAAGTGCCATTAATACAGGTAACGAGTGGAGGACAGAGGAGCCTCTTAAAGAAGAAGTTACAGGTCTGTGAGAGCCAGAAATCTTGCTTGTTTGTAGGTGACCAAATACTTATTTTCCACCATAATTTGCAAATAAATTCATTAAAAATCCTACAATGTGATTTTCTGGATTTTTTTTTCTCAATTTGTCTGTCATTGTTGACGTGTACCTATGATGAAAATTACAGGCCTCTCTCATCTTTTTAAGTGGGAGAACTTGCACAATTGGTGGCTGACTAAATACTTTTTTTCCCCACTGTACTTAATACAATGAATATGAAGTTCAATGGAAAATCTCAGCTTTTTGGGGGGGAAATGGGGAAGTCTCAAAGGCACCTTATGGTGATATTGACCCTGGCGTTGGCTATAGGACATTATACTTGGCATGATGAGTGTGTGGAGCATGTACCCAACCTAAAGGGTATAGTACCCCAGCCTGCCTAGAAGCCTGCCCAGTGATCTACAGTATGTTTCTAAAGAATGTACCACTGGTGGCCACAGAGAGGAAGAGGGTACTAAAACAGTCGTAAACATGGTAATGTATATTTTTGTATATATAGGCATTATATACAGTATATTTGTATATATCGCGTAAGAATCTGCCCGCAGCTTCAAAGCTGATATTAAGCCACATCTGTTTTGTCAATTAGGAGCTGCAGTGCAGCACGTCAGGCCACATCAGCACTTACATTCGCCTCTCTGAATCAATATTCCCCTCATAGCTACCGCCTTGTTCCGTTGGAGGGGGTTCAGGAATGGACTGACACTCATTGAAAAGAAAAACAGATTTATTTGACTGTAATCCAGGGGAAGTCCATGCAAAGGAACGTAGCTCATTCTCTTTCCAGTCCAACTACAATAGAAAACAGATTCATTATAAATAGCAGGAGTTTCACAGAGTTGCATTGACTAAAACACAGAGAGGGAGTGAGCTGGATGATCAGTCACATCCCTTATATTAAAGCTCACTTAGGAAACACATACATCTATATGTGTTTTCTTTCATGATAAGTCTTACGCTTAAACTATATGACAACATTCAATGTTACATACAATTGATATTTTTTTTACAGAATAAACGTTATGTTCCTTCCCTGTTTGTATAATTAGATTACAAGCTAATCAATATATTTGACTTTGTTAAATCCACATTACCATGATTTCTATTTTTGTTGCAACATAAATTGCAGTTAACCTATTATGATAAGTCAGATTAAATAACACATTATTTAAAGTACATTTAAAACGTTGCAATACAATGTAAAGTAAGAGATACAATCAAATACATTGAAAAACAAGTAAGCATTATTTCACCATTTATAATTGACATGGGTAGAGTAGTCCATAGTGAACTCAATAGTACATAAACCCTGTACACAAAAATATGTTGACAATTACTGTTCACTGAAATTCATATATATAGATTTTGTTCTATTATGAATCTCCTAGTGTGTGTAATATGTGAGTTAGAGAGATGTATGTAGAGGGTAATTTATGATGAGAGGGGACATGTCTTAAACCTGCAATAAATCCTCATGTCACACACGGTTAATACCTTGCCCAGAGCCAACCACTGAATTTATAGACATCCTGAGAGAAATTGCTCCAAATTGTTGTGCTATTGAACCAATAATTACTAGGCTAAAATCAACATGCAACAATTTCAAAGATTTTACTGAGTTACAGTTCATATAGGGAAATCAGTCTATTTAAATAAATGTAATAGGCCCTAATCTATGGATTTCACATGACTGGGAATACAGATATGCATCTGTTGGTTACAGATACCTTTAAAAGAAAAGTAGGGGCGTGGATCAGAAAACCAGTCAGTATCTGGTGTGACCAACATTTGCCTCATGCAGCGTGACACATCTCCTTCGCATAGAGTGGGTCAGGCTGTTGATTGTGGCCTGTGGAATGTTGTCCAACTCCTCTCCAATGGCTGTGCGAAGTTGCTGGATAATGACAGAAACTGGAACACGCTGTCATACAAGTCGATCCAGAGCATCCCAAACCTGCTCAACTGGTGACATGTCTGGTGAGAATGCAGGCCATGGAAGAACTGGGACATTTTCAGCTTTCAGGAATTGTGTACAGATCCTTGCGACATGGGGCCATGCATTATCATACTGAAACATGAGGTAATGGCGGCGGATGAATGGCACGACAATAGGCCTCAGGAGCTCGTCACGGTATCTCTGTGCATTCAAATTGCCATCGATAAAATGCCATTGTGTTCGCTGTCCGTAGCTTATGCCTGCCCATACCATAACCCCCACCGCCACCATGGGGCACTCTGTTCACAACGTTGACATCAGCAAACCGCTCGCCCACACGACACCAGACACGCTGTCTGCCATCTGCCCGGTACAGTTGAAACTGGGATTCATCCGTGAAGAGCACACTTCTCCAGCATGCCAGAGGCCATCAACGGTGAGCATTTGCCCACTGAAGTCGGTTATGACACCGAACTGCAGTCAGGTCAAGACCCCGGTGAGGACGACGAGCACGCAGATGAGCTTCCCTGAGACGGTTTCTGACAGTTTGTGCAGAAATTATTCACTTGTGCAAACCCACAGTTTCATCAGCTGTCCGGGTGGCTGGTTTCAGACCTACTGCAGGTGAAGAAGTCGGATGTGGAGGTTCTGGGAAGGCGTGGTTACACGTTGTGAGGCCGGTTGGACGTACTACCAAATTCTCTAAAATGACGTTAGAGCCGGCTTATGGTAGAGAAATGAACATTAAATTCTCTGGCAACAGCTCTGGTGGACATTCCTGCAATCAGCATGTGAATCTGTGGCATTGTGTTGTGTGACAAGACTGCACATTTTAGAGTGGCCTTTTATTGTCCCCAGCACAAGGTGCACCTGGATAATGATCATGCTGTTTAATCAGCTTCTTGATTTGCCTCACCTGTCAGGTGGATGAATTATCTTGGCTAATGAGAAATGCTCACTAACAGGGATGTAAACAAATTTGTGCACAAAATTTGAGATAAATAATATTTTTGTGTGTATGGAAAATGTCTGATCTTTTATTTCAGTTCATGAAACATGGCACCAACACATTACATGTTGCGTTTATATTTTTGTTCAGTATAATATCAGCCCATTCTCTTATGGAATACGCCAGGAGCTACCGTCCACTAGGGGCAAAGTCAGCGCCTATTAGCATTTAGTAGGCTGTAAGCCTCAGACTCCAGCTCTGAGAGGTCGCGTGTTCAATCCCAGCGCTAGGCACTCATTTTTTTTGTTTTAAGCCTTTTCCCAAACCTTAACCATTTGTAATTAATACCTAAACTTACGTTTTAGTGTCACCTTTGCTAAATTTGACCGACAGCTAAGATACAGCACCACATAGTGTAATTAAAATGTCAAGCCATGGCGTAATTATGTGACAGCTATGATATGGCACCACATAGTGTAATTAAAATGTCAAGCCATTGCATAATTCTGTGACGGCTAAGATATGGCACCACATAGTGTAATTAAAACGTTAAGCCATGGTGTAATTCTGTTTCTGCATTTAGGCCACGGTTTGGTGTTTTATTTGGAGATTGGGTTGTGTAATATTGTATTGACAAATGCTGACTCTGAAGCAGTGATTCTGTCTTTCTCTTCTCTCCCTCCCTCTCTCCCTCCACCCTGCAGCTATCCTGGGCTGGGTTCTCGGGGTGTGTGACGTCACAGCGGTAGGGGCAGTCAGGGCAGTCCTGTCACTGTGGATCAGTGTGTCAGGGGCCTCAGCAAGCAGGACATGCTACACCACACCACACCACGACAACAAGGGCTCACTAACTAATGGTTTCCCAATCTTGCTCCTCCTGGGGACCCAATGGGGTGCATGAAGGGCTGGACCCAAAAGCCCATGCAGCACTACCTGATTCAACTGATCAACTAAGGCTTTAAGAGTAATCAGATGTGTTAGTTCTGGGCTAGAAAGATAGCCAAAACAGGGAAACCCTGCTCTAATTTTTTACTTGAGTTTATTGGAAACTTGATGACTTAAGAATATGAAAAGTAATATATTTATTATCATTTTAGTGTATTTATGCATTCACACATAAATCTGTTGTAAGTTCAATTGTAATCAGTCAAATCTGAGAATGGAGCTGTGTGTTTTGCTGGGGCCATTGTTTGGAGAGGGACTGCTGCAGGACTGCTGGGGCTAATGTTTGGAGAGGGACTGCTGCAGGACTACTGGGGCTAATGTTTGGAGAGGGACTGCTGCAGGACTACTGGGGCTAATGTTTGGAGAGGGACTGCTGCAGGACTGCTGGGGCTAATGCTTGGGGAGATAATGCTGCTGGACTGCTGCTTGCTACTTCTAATAATCTGTCGGAAAATGACCTCTTGTGAACTTGAGCGTCTCTTTAATAATCCATTTAGCTCTGTAGGACCCTGCGGAAAATGGAAGCCCCCCGCTCCAGCCAGTCTCCGTTCCGTAGAGCGAGAGAGAACGCAAGACAGAGAGAGCGCAGACTCCTCCTCATTCTCCGGTGTCAAAGTTGACATCAGCCCCGGAGCCGAGTTGAACCGGAGCCTCGTGCCTGAACGGGAGAGCGAGCTCACATCATTCAGTGGCGCATGCTTCACGGAGTTATGTACCTCGCGCTGTCTTGCCCTCTGAACTGCCTGCCATCATGGATTGCAAACCGCGCGCGAAACCACTACTACTTTGTATTTTTCTGTTCATCTTGTCGTTTATTTGTCCAGCACTTCTGATCATCCACCCGTCCAATGAAGGTAAGAGTGAGTGAGGGTCGGATATAAAAAGAGAAAGGGTAAAGATCCATGTTAGAGAGGGGAGATAGGCTATGTGTTCGCTCCCAGAGAGAGAGAGAGAGCTGTAGGCTGCAGCGGCTCGTCTTGCAGTCTGGACCCCAGACATTTAAGGTTGTTCTGACAGCACTGATGCTGTGGATGGACGGGACAGCCAGGGCATGTCATGTTAGACCATTCGATAATGTCCAAACATTGTCATTGCGGCATATTAGCACATTTCTAAATGATTGTGTAATTATTTTAACCCACTCTGTGTTGATCCAAAATGGATGTAATGTAATAGAAGGATTGATGCACGGACTCCGTGTGGCGTTTTAAACTCTCATTAAGAGCTTTGGCCGGCTGGTAAATCGATGGAAACTGGTATTGGATGGGGGATCACGATAATCAGCTTTAGGCATTTAACACTGGGGTGTCCGTGCATCTAGGTTGGAATTAACGATTGGTATTCCACAATTCTTCTCCAAATTGTGAGAATAATACATTTTGAAACGTGAATGCAGAAGTGTAGATTTTGATGTTTGGTATTATAACTCACGAATGCCCATGTAGGCTCTTGTCCCACAACAACAATACCGAGTAGAAGCAGGCAGTTCAAGCGCTGTAGCGCACAGTAAAGAACCAGAGGCAGGCAGTGGACCTCCGCTCCTCTTAACCCAAGCTGATCATACATTAGTCTAAATAGATGTGTATTTAGAAAATGCAGCCTATTCATATGAATTAGTATTCATTCACACGGATAGTTTATTGGATTATATAAATATGCCCCACTTTGTGGAGATGTGCTCGAAGGAACACGCACACTCTCCTGATTGATATCCCATAGCGCGCTATTCGCAAGGACTCATCCACTCGATATGTCCAATGCTTGACTAACCCATTGGCTACTTTTCCTTGTATAGGCCGACCTCGACGGGTTGTTTATTATCGCGCCGCACGCACACACTCTCGACAGGTTGTTTATTATCGCACCGCACGCACGCATGCACGCACACGGTCAAGTTATGAAATTATTGGCCTATAGTTCCAAATGGCAAGGCTCCTCTGTAATTGCTCTTTGATTGAGAAATTCCTGTAGGCTACTTGGACCGTCAATAGTGAGACAAAGCCAAATACTAATCAAAGGGTGAGCTCAGTAAAATGAAGCTATTTATTGTCATGCTATTATTGACTTGTTATTACATGGAAATAGGCTTCGCATTAGTTATAGGCATAATCAATTCAAATTATAGAACATGTTATAGAACATCTGTTCCCTTACGAATTGTGACATAATTGAACTGTAAACATATAGGCTATAAACAATTGAAGTGAATAAATAGCCTAAGACCTTGAAGGCACACAACCGAAAACATGCGAGCGACTAGACAGCATTTCCCCCGTAGGCCTATTCTTTGTTGCAACAGCTTGGCCATATATATAGTATACAGCACGAAGCCTACACCATAGGCGACCACAGCATCACTTTTGTGTTCTTCTTGTAGGAAAGGACAACGCTTGAATATAAAAAAATGGCTTGAGAATATGGTATCAAAATGAACAACGAATAATGCTCAAAGGTCAGACAGATTAGGTCTATGGGCCAGCGCGAGAGGTCAAAGTTAAGGCCACATAAAACTACTTTTGTCTTTGGGCAATAAAAATGCCTAGATTTCAATCCATATCATAGCTCTTTAACATGATCAATGTATTATAACGGCAAGGAATTACTATTGCTACAAATCAGTTATTCCTCCATGCATGTAAACTACTGGGTAGAGGCGCGTATCGCCTCATCTCATCTTTAGGCCTATATTGTTGTCTAACTCACATGTAGGCCATAGGCTATACAAACAGTTAATAAACCAAGCGTGGAGATTATGAAGTGACTTTTGTTTTTCGATTTGATGTAGGCCTAATTACATGTATGGGTCTCTGGGCAGCATATTGGGATTGACCGGACACAATTTATGTGGTTTGTTTTTAGAAACGTCTGATATTTTGAGGGGATTATTTAATCTTTGATATTTTCGATTCTACAGCACATGTTATTAGTCTATCGATGTCTGCTTTGACTGTTTTGCACTTTTTTTTCACCTCACTATTTCCAGTAGCCCACACAGCTCGATTTCGGCAAGCCAGACGTCGACATACACAGTATAGTCAAGTCAAATATAGGCCTAGTCGCTCTATTTTTGTTAGCCTTATTATTGTTTAGGCCTATGTAGGCTATGTCATTATTTATTGTTTATGAAGTTATTAGTGTCTCCTGTGGTGCTAGAATAATCTAATAACAATAGGCTATATATCCGTTGCTAATTACCTATTATTTTCGTAGCCTATAGCTTATTGTTTATAAAAGTATGTCATCGTGCAATGTATGGCCATCCGCAACACCCGGTCTGTCTGCCAGAGAGTGTCAGTATCGAGCCATTCTCACCGTGAAGCCTCACGCTCTAGCCTATCTGTTTCTAATAGAAGTATCAAAAACACTTCTATCAGAAACAGAAAATGCACACTCTGCGGAGGATGAGAGAAGAGAGGAATCGTCTCCCTGTTTGATGCTGTTTTTGTGCTCGAGGTACGGTGTCATCGTGGCCTGGTTAAATCAGAACCCCCTCCTTTCCTTTACAGGCTACACTGCATAAGTCCCTTTCATAAAGAAAACTTTTAGCACAAAGCCACATTTTCTCCGTTAATTTTAAAATTCAAAGAACATGGAGCCACCATATCTGGTTTATTTACTTTTATGAGTGCAGAACTAAAAATGGGGACTTGGCTATATAAAAGTTGATCTTATTTTATAAGCCTATATAGCTTTGTCCGCAACATTTAGGTTAGGCCTATAGGCTATGCATCTATATTTGCAGGGCAACATTTATTTCATAGGCTACATATTTGTGAAGAAAATGTTTATAGGTTGAAAATTACAATTAGGCCTACCTCTTTTATTAATTGACCATATAGTTGTTATTGAACAGAACAGAGAATATAGGCCTAGACTATTGGTCAGACATGTATATCTATAAGGATCGACTGCAAGTAAGTTTTAGAACATTTCTGTTTTGCCCTCTTCTTATGTATTTATTGTACTTTTGTATTTTGTATTTGTAGGCTACGTGTCCTCTGTCTGTTGGTCAACGTGTCCAGACGGAGAGTCAGTTGTGATTTAGGCTACTCTTTTTAGGACATCCTTTACCGTCCTATTGGAAATATTCGCTGCATTTTGTTGCCAGATATCATATCTATCATTTCAGAGCATACAAAGTCGTAAATCGACTATAGTAATACAGTCCAACAACTGTTCAATCCGTAACGCCCTACTTTGGTGCTTGTAGCGGAACAACGACTTGCATGGCTCATTGGGCTGCATTATATAACACCCATATCCTAAAATAATACACAGTGATATAGGATAGCTTTAGGACAACTTGACCGTGTGTGTTTTGTGAACGCTCAGAATAAACTGTGAAGCAGGTGACATAGTCATGTTGTAAGGGCGAGGGAAAATATGGACGTTTTAGAAGTTTAAAACTAGCCTATTAAATGACTAAGATTCTGTCACCTTTTATGCTTCCTCTCAAGATTTAGAAGTTCATAATGTTAATTATATTAACGATAATTACACAATATCAGGCTATTCATAAAACTCATTAATTATAGGCCTAATGATCATGATGATGACAATACTCTTTAATTAGCCTACATGTATTGTTTATTGTTATTGCTAACTTCTAGCTACTCTTGTGTTTATTTTATGAAATAATAGTTTTCAACAACGTCGGCAAGGTACAATTTCAACATCACACACATGCTTCGCCTTATGCATGACCAGCATTTTAATGTTAAAATAGATTTTAGGGATCTGAAGTTACCCCATCAGGCCTTCAACATTATAAATGTTCATTTATTTATTTACTTATGCCTATATATATTAATTGTTTTATTGTTTCGTTTGAATTAACTTATACCTATTGCAACACTAGACAATTTTAGCAAAGTTGTTCTCAGTACTTCCATGCTATATTTTTCGCCACATCATTATACCGTCACTATTGTTTCATCTGAGGCTGTTTCATCAGGACCTCGTGAGATCTTCAAAACCCATGGCACTTAAAACCAATTTGAACTGACATAAGAAAAATATATTGCTTTTTGCAGATAAATATATTGTTAAAGTTTTTACAGGATATTGTACTATTTTAAAAGCCATATGAATGCTAGATTGTTAGTGTTCTAAGGCGAAGGCCTGCTGCGAGGTCAGACTATTCTGTGATGGACCAAAACTTGGTGACGCGATTTTTTCCACTTTCCACATAAGGTAATGGTAGTTTTTATAAAGAAAATGTAAAATAAATCAATATAAAGAACAACGAACTGTGAAATACCCCTTAACGTAGGCCTGCCTATATAGACTCATAATTCAACTTGAATTATTGGCTGTTCGGAGAAAAAGCTGCTGTGAATAGGGCGCGACCTATATACTGAATTGTATCACCATGTCCATATATTCATGGTTTCAATAGGCTATGACATTGATCAAATGTGTATAGGCCCACATGCTATTAGTCAAGGTTAGTAGCAGGACAATGGATAAACTCCCTCCCATAAAACAGTATGTCCCTGTAATCCACAACACACAGAGTTATAGCGGTGACTCTTATTTCATATCTCCTCTCCTATCTGTGCAGGCTACCTGCTATACACACTCCTGTTTACAGAAGCAAATAAATGTTTCTGCCATTTAGCTGTGCAGGTCTAAAGCCATAGTCATGGGCGAACTTTGGTGAGCTACGACACTGTGTCCCGTATTGCAATTAGTCTACCCCAGGAGTAGAAAGTAATACGGCCGCTTTTAGGATTGTTAATTTTAGGGGGGATAATTTGGCCAGAATTTGTGTGATATTGTCTAATCAAATCAAATCAAATATTGTTGGCCTATTGGCTTGATTTGAAGGGGGATTCTTGCACCAACGGATCAGTGTATTTTCTCAGTGTATGTTCTCTTTGAGCAGTGAGTGCGCAGCATAAAATGAAAGAAAGGCTTGGTAGGCCTACGTGTAGCCTATGTGTGCGGGAGCGCGTGCGTGTGTGAATAGGCGACAGTGGTGAGTCTGGCTGCGTGATGCGCGGTAGTTTCTCTCCCCACCCGGGCGCCGGGAGGCGGTGGTATTTTTAGCCGGTGGCAGGGAGGCCTTGCCCGCAGAGGCCGGGGCAGTAGCCCCGCTGGGAGGAGTAGAGCTTTGTGAGCGATGGTACCTTTCAGGGGGTCTGGAAATGTGCTTACGCATGCTCCCGCAAATATAGAAAATACGCTATAGGCTACAGTCAAGGACGGCATAACGATTTTTTGACAGGGGGTGCTGGATTTTTTTGGACTGATTTTGATATGTTTCTGCTTATAATTTCCGTCATTTTTGGTCGACTATTTGTTAGTCAACTTGTCTATAATTAGATACATGTATCTTCCCTTTTGTCATATGTTGCCCTAGAAGACTAAATAAACCATTGTACAACAGAATGTCATAGCTCGATAGGATGAATGCTTCAATCTAGTTGACATCGGTAAAGTTTTTTCTTTCGCAGAGCAAAGAGGTTTAGGGACTGGGGGGAAAATACAATAAGGCAACAAAAAAAAAAAAAACGGGAAAGATTTTCTGTGCAAAATGTCCAAATTGACCGTTGTAAGGAAAACGTGTTGTCAGGAAAACGACCCAACATGTTTCTGAGAAGGTTTCAGTTCGGCTTCGATGCATATTTTAAGTGGTTGAAATACTATCAGCTATTATGATGATTTTATGATGAAGACCGCACCTCTACAGATGGTATTTAACTGAGCATTGCATTCTTTCAAGATGAAGCAATAAATAATATTTCTCCACTCCTGTTCCCAAGTCCAAATCTTGCCTACATTTGGTATATCATTTTACTGCAAGAAATGCTTAATTCTGCAGGAGTTATTATTAAGGCTATGTGAGAGGTTATCGTCAGTGTCCAGATTTCAGTTTCCATTTAACCCATCCAAACAGTAGGCTACAGTTCCCTTGACATGCCATAGGCCTATAATAGGCCGCCTATTTGAGACTGTCGAATTTGTATAGCGCCTCAAAATCATCACACATAACATAGCCGGCACTGCTATCATCATATTTGACCACTTCACCAAATATTTTCCAAACATTACTTTTCAGGCCCTATCTTGTCTTTATTTTCAACTCTCCTTTTGCAGCTTTTGTCTTATTGAATTAAACTTCGACAATGTCCGTTTATAACCCCAGGGTCGTTACACAATTCCCTCCTTTCAAAGTGCGCGTCCTCGCGCTAGCCTACAACTCAATGTCTTACAGGAACGCGCTCACCGGCCAAGCACACGTACGTTCGTGGACGCAAGGTCCGATCACTTCTGACACCAATGTAATGAAACAGGCAGGGAGCAGGTCTCAAACCCTCAACCTCCAACGCGCCATCGACTGTGCCCCAAAAGCATGCTCCCGTGGCAGAGTCGATATCCGCGCTTTTAAACCCAGGGTCATTACAGTATTATTTGGCGATTGGCTGTGTAGGCTATTTGGCGCGCTACAGTTAAACCCTGAAGTTTAGGCTTATGCACTAATACCAGATAGCCTAAAATAAAAACCTCAATGTAGCTTATATAAATTGCACGACAATTATACATTTATTGATTTTTTTGAAAGATTGTTTATCTTTATTCAACCCGCCTGCCACCCACTTGCCTTTCAGCCACACAATATTGAATGACCCTAAACTTGTCTGCCCCGATATTTAATGACCCTAAACCTGTCTGCCCGCAGATATAACCGCTGGGACTGCGGGTTATGAGTCAACCTGCGCATCACTACTGTAGGTATTGCAGTGTGAAGTGATGTATAGGTGGTGTTTATAGGTTATCCAATATCTCACAATGTACAGTGCATTCGGAAAGTATTCAGACCTCTTCCCCTTTTCACCATTTTGTTACGTTACAGCCTTATTCTAAAATGGATTAAATTAATTTCTTTCCTCATCAATCTACACACAATACCCCATAATGACAACACGAAAACAGTTTTTTTGACATTTTTGCAAATTAATAAAAAAAAACAACAGATACATTATTTACATAAGTATTCAGACACTTTGCTATGAGACTGGAAATTGAGCTCAGGTGCATCCTGTTTCCATTGATCATCCTTGATGTTTCTACAACTTGGAGTCCACCTGTGGTAAATTCAATTGATTGGACATGATTTAGAAAGGCACACACCTTTCTATATACCTTATATAGAAAGGTGTGTGCCTTTCTAAATCATGTCCAATCAATTGAATTTACCACAGTTGACAGATCCCACAGTTGACAATGCATGTCAGAGCAAAAACCAAGCCATGAGGTCGAAGGAATTGTCCGTAGAGCTCTGAGACAGGATTGTGTCGAGGCACAGATCTGGGAAAGGGTACCAAAAAATGTCTGCAGCATTGAAGGTCCCCAAGAACACAGTGGCCTGCATCATTCTTAAGTGGAAGAAGTTTGGAACCACCAAGACTCATCCTAGAGCTGGCCGCCAGGGAGGTGACCAAGAACCCGTTGGTCACTCTGACAGAGCTCCAGAGTTCCTCTGTGGAGATGGGAGAAACTTCCAGAAGGATAACCATCTCTGCAGCACTCCACCATTCAGGCCTTTATGGTAGAGTGGCAAGACGGAAGCCACTCCTCAGTAAAAGGCACATGACAGCCCGCTTGGAGTTTGCCAAAAGGCACCTAAAGGACTCTCAGACCATGAGAAGAAGATTCTCTGATCTGATGAAACCAAGATTGAACTCTTTGGCCTGAATGCCAAGCGTCACGTCTGGAGGAAACCTGGCACCATCTGTACGGTGAAGCATTGTGGAGTAAGCATCATGCTGTGGGGATTTTTTTCAGCGGCAGAGCCTGGGAGACTAGTTAGGATCGAGGGAAAGATGAACGGCACAATGTACAGAGAGATCCTTGATGAAACCCTGCTCCAGAGCGCTCAGGACCTCAGACTGGGGCCAAGGTTCACCTTCCAACAAGACAACAACCCTAAGCACACAACCAAGACAACGCAGGAGTGGCTTCTGGACAAGTCTCTGAATGTCCTTGAGTGGCCCAGTCAGATCCCAGACTTGAACACGATTGAACATCTCTGGAGAGACCTGAAAATAGCTGTGCAGCGACGCTCCCCATCCAACCTGACAGAGCTTGAGAGGATCTGCAGAGCAGAATGGGAGAAACTCCCCAAATACAGGTGTGCCACGCTTGTAGCGTCATACCCAAGAAGACTTGAGGCTGTAATTGCTGCCAAAGGTGCTTCATCAAAGTACTGAGTAAAGGGTCTGAATACTTATGTAAATGTGATATTTCAGTTTATTTGTAAGACATTTGCAAACATTTCTAAAAACCTGTTTTTACTTTGTCATTATGGGGTATTGTGTGGAGATTGATTTTAGAATAAGGCTGTAACGTAACAAAATGTGGAAAAAGTCAAGAGGTCTGAATACTTTCCGAATGCACTGTATGTGATTATTAGAGAAATAGTGTGTGTACATGCGTGTATGCAGCCAGGTCACCCGTGATACAAGTCAGTATTCGACTTCCACCCATGTTTGAGGAAGTCGGGACAGGACAGTGCTCACTGTTGCCCACTAGGGGCAACAGTGAGCCTCTGGTGCCAAAGGTTGCATGTTCAAATCCAGCGATAGAAAGTTGTTTTAAGCCTATCCCAAACCTTAACCCTTACCTTAAACTTTCAGAGTTAATACCTAACCTCAAGATTTCGGAGTTACTGCCTAAACTTAACCTGAAACACTTTGAAATTTGATGTTTGGAAAAACTTCGAAATTGGATGTTTGAGAAACATGGATAAACGTCTAATTCTGACGTGAGACTGTGAGCTAGTTGCATGCATGAGCTGTGAGAGGGGAACCAGCAGCAGCATCAGACACAGCAACAATCGGTGTGAATAAATCATGGGAGGAGAACATTTCACTCTGAACACAGTCACAACCTGCAGATGTGCCTGGCTGCAGACAGACTACCGCAGACCCTAACACACATACACAACCTGCAGTCACAACAGGCTTATTCCCTAAATTCTGTGCCAGCCTTGGTAGACTAGAAGATTCCTATATCATATTGATGTGTTCCTGCAGACCCTGTGCTCACTGCCCAGCCTGTCTGCCTACAGCCCTGTGTACACCTTACTGCAGAGCTGAAATCATCAATAAAAGCTCATTCTCTACACCAGATGGAACTATTGGGCCTGTGGTTCTACTGTCTGTCTCTGTCTTTCCCATATTGACACACCTGAATGTCCCCACGTTGTTTGTTCCCAGACCAGAGACCAGCAGTAGCCTACTCAGACTGCTATTAATACTGTTCCTTACTGTTAGTTACCATGAAAAGACTGTGCTTTCTGAAACACACTGCGGCTAACTGACTGGGTAGACACACTGACGAGAGAGTGTGTCTATGTGTGAGTGTTTTGTGTGAGTGTCTGTGCATGTATTTGTGTGTGTGTTTGTGTAATGAGTGTGCGCATGTGGATCTTTGTATGTGCATGTACACGTGTGTGTGTGAGTGTGTGGGACTTTGGTGGTGATTTCCGGCCCGTGCAGCTGGAGAGGCAGTTTCAGATAGAGCCATCTAATTTTCTGCTCTCAAAATCCCTCGCTCGGCTCAATTTGAGATGGGGCCTGGCTCGTTGAGAAATGTAAATTGGAACCAATGGAGCTGGATGCTGCACTGCTATAATCTGGCAGGAGCAGATAGCTTTATTAGCTCTAAAAGGAGTGTGTGTGTGTGTGTGTGTGTGTGTGTGTGTGTGTGTGTGCGTGCGGGCGCTGCTTAGCTAGAACTTAGGTGAGCCTCAATGTTGTGGGCTTCATTCTGGAATGTGCTAATAGTCTTTATTTTCCTCTCTCCTCCTATATTCTCTCTTCTCCACTCTGTACTATCCTCGATCCTGTGCAAAGTGGAAAGTGAGGTAGCAAATCGATATCATTTCCTCTCCGCATTGGGAGCATTTTCAGAACTCCCCATAGAGCAGGAATCATAATCTAGCTTCAGCCGCGGGCCGATTTTTTTCTTGAGTGGATAGTCGGGGGCTGGAACATAATTACAATTAATTTGTAGACAGCAATTTGACCTCAAGAAGCTCAAACAGATATAATGTTTGACTAAAACATAATCATTTCAAACCTTGCTTACATTTGTATATGATCAAATGTGTCTCTCTGTTATGCGTGGGAATACTTGGGAACATATTTCCTAAATTAAATAACTTTGAGCTGATTTCCTGGTGTTTTTATGTCCAACAATGTTTGTAAAACATGGGGGGACAAATAAAACTACCCGCGGGCAGCCAGTTGAGGAACCCTGCCATAGAGACTGACACAGAGCTTCACTCTCCTTTCAAACACTTCTTAGTCAGGATATCTGATCCCAGCCTCCCTAGAAAACACAGATCTTGAAGGAAGATTGAATCAAGATTAAATTGGCTTTTTCCCTGCTCTGTTGTTCCGCTAGCGGCACTGCAGCCCACCAGAGGCCCTGGGTCACAGCTCTTATCATGTGTTCTGTCTAAGTAATTATAAAACGGGTTGTTTGGATGCTGATTGGATGAGCAGCGTTCCAAGCCGTGCTGTATACATAGGCCCACCTACACTATATATACAAAAGTATGTGGACACCCTATCAAATTAGTGGATTTGGCTATTTCAGCCACACCCGTTGCTGACAGGTGCATAAAATTATCGAGCACACAGCCATGCAATCTCCATAGATAAACATTTGCAGTAGAATGGCTTTACTGAAGAGCTCAGTGACTTTCAACATGGCACCGTCATAGGATGCCACCTTTTCCAACAAGTCAGTTCGTCAAATTTATGCCCTGCTGGAGATGCCCTGGTCAACTGTAAGTGCTGTTATTGTGAAGTGGAAACGTCTAGGAGCAACAACGGCTTAGCTGCGAAGTGGAAGGCCACACAAGCTCACAGAACGGGACCGCCGAGTGCTGAAGCGCGTAAAAATCGTCTGTCCTTTGTTGCAACACTCACTACTGAGTTCCAAACTACCTCTGGAAGCAACGTCAGCACAATAACTATTCGTCGGAAGCTTCATGAAATGGGTTTCCATGGCCAGGCAGCCGCACACAAGCCTAAGATCACCATGCAAAATGCCAAGCGTCGACTAGAGTGGTGTAAAGCTCGCCGCCATTGGACTCTGGCGTGTTCTCTGGCGTGATCAGTCACGCTTCACCATCTGGCAGTCCGACGGACGAATCTGGGTTTGGCGGATGCCAGGAGAACGCTACCTGCCCCAATGCATAGTGCCAACTGTAATGTTTGGTGGAGCAGGAATAATGGTCTGGGGCTGTTTTTCATGGTTCGGGCTAGGCCCCTTAGTTCCAGTGAAGGGACATTTTAACGCTACAACATACAATGACATTATAGGCGATTCTGTGCTTCCAACTTTGTGGCAATGGTTTGGGAAAGGCCCTTTCCTGTTTCAGCATGACCATGCTCCCATGCACAAAGCGAGGTCCATACAGAAATGGTTTGTCGAGATCGTTGTGGAAGAACTTGACTGGCCTGCACATAGCCCTGACCTCAACCCAATCGAACACTTTTGGGATGAATTGGAATGCCGACTGCGAGCCAGGCCTAATTGCCCAACATCAGTGCCCAACCTCACTAATGCTCTTGTGGTTGAATTGAAGCAAGTCCCCGTAGCAATGTTCCAACATCTAGTGGAAAGCCTTCCCAGAAGAGTGGAGGCTGTTATAGCAGCAAAGGGGGGACCAACTCCATAATAATGTCCATGATTTTTGAATGAGATGTTCGACGAGTAGGTGTCCACATACTTTTGGTAATGTAGTGTATGTCTGATAACATTCACACCATTCAGATCACACAATCTAACCATAGCTCTCTGTGATCGTTAGACAAATGTTTAAATTAATTTGAGAAAAACTAAATAATTAATTGAAAGCTAGAATTGGTGAAATAATCTAATAATTTCCATATTTACAGTGTAATAATGAATGTTGTACATATGTCCACTCAGAGCCCATGATTTATCTGAAAACCTAAAGATGCCATTATAAAGTTTAGAACGTGAGAGTTACAGGTGCACAGGGATTGTAGATCCAAAGATTCGTAACAGCATATGTGGTTTCCTGACCCTGCAGTACATGTGTATCAGGACTATAGGAGGAGGGACAGAGGAGGGACAGTTCACACAGCTGTAGCAGTGGCTCAACAGCCTTCCAGGTCGCCACAGACCCAGAACATCCCTTGCTTTGATACCCTCATCATGGAGGACAGCGCAGCAGGCTGTCTCTGTTTTGGTTAGCTTTAGGAAGTCCCCAGAGGGAAACAGTCCTGGTGTGTGTGTCTGTGTTCTAAGGAGTCCTGAGAATTGAGCAGCTGGGTAAATACTATCCTGGTAATGGCTCTTGACTAGAGGTCCCAAGGCCAGGTTTAGAGAGAAGGGAGGATGAGGCTAATTAGACATCAGAAGAATAGCTATTCAAAATGTCCACAGTGGTGCCAGGACTACCTGCTTTCCCATAGTCACTTCCCTGTTGTTATTCTCCTCCTCTCTACAGTGAACCTATTGGACTCCAAAGCCAGCCAGGGGGAGCTGGGATGGATCTCCTACCCATCACACGGGGTGAGTAGTAGACAAATGTATCATGGTTTACACACGTCTTTACATTCTATCCTGTCTTGTCAGCATTCTGTCCTCTGAGCAGATTTGTAGGTTTTAATGGTGCTAAGGACATTTCGAAACAAGCAATACAAGCTTATCTTATTTTCTGTAATCCTATGAGCTAAATCAAGTGGTGTTAACCTATGCCTGTATTAGAAGCTAAATCCAGTGAGATTAACCTATCCATAGGTTAAGTATGTGATAGGCTCACCATATGGGTTGGGGAGACAGATTGTGTTTCTTTGTCTTGTTAAAGAGGAGGAGGATCAGCTTGTAATATGGTTTGGATTGTCGGCAAAAACAGAACAACAACACATGTCGATAAAGCCCTAACTAACATAGTAGTACAATAAAGCAATCAAACCTTACTATCTTAGTAGTACAATAACGCAATCAAACCTTACTAACTTAGTAGTACAATAAAGCAATCAAACCTTACTAACTTAGTAGTACAATAAAGCAATCAAACCTTACTAACTTAGTAGTACAATAACGCAATCAAACCTTACTAACTTAGTAGTACAATAAAGCAATCAAACCTTACTAACTTAGTTGTAGGGCTGGGTGATATGGCCAAAATATCATATCACAGTATTTCAATTTATTTTAAAGGTATGATGGTATTTGATGTTTTTGAATAATAAATAATACAAGTTCTAAATTTGCTTTATGAGTAGGGCGTGACCCTACTGTGGCAAGACATACATTCTAAGTGATTTCAATGGGTCTTTCTCCATTCTGATTGTTTTATACTGTTCAATTCAACTTCAACCAAAAATTATTTCCTGCACTTCCATCAATTTTTGCATTTTCTGCACTCATTTGAGATAATTTCCACACTGGGCAACAAAAACGAAGCCTTATTTTTTTACCAAATGTTTCAATTGCGATTTGACTTTCGATTTAGATCAAAACAGATCAAAACACTGTTCAAGCAACAACAAATGTGCTCCTTGAGTGGCAAGGGGCGGGGCTATGTCTTTGTGGAAAGCGGCATGGAGAGAGAGCGGAGAGGAATTACTTAAGTAGCAGTGTAAACTATAAAAATGGACATTACACGCGGCATATCACATTTAACAAACCAAACATTCAAATACTGTTATAGAAGGTAAAGTAAAAACCCAAACCGGTCTGTGCATCAATACCGATATATAGTCAAATATGGAATACCGCCCAGCCCTACTTAGTAGTACAACAAAGCAATCAAATCTTACTAGTAGTACAACAAAGCAATCAAACCTTACTAACTTAGTAGTACAACAAAACAATCAAAACACAAAACTGCATGACTACCTTCCCTTCCCTAATCCACCTACTTCCTCCTGTGTCTCTACCAATGCCACGGTCTGAGTCTGCGTGTGTGTGGTTTTGTGTGGGGGTCTACTGTGTTTATTTGTCTACCCGTTATAGGACTGGCCTCGTGGGCTGTAGCAGCCAATTCCTCCTCTGAACTTTATTAAGTGTTGGCTGGCTGGAGCTGAAGGTAATCCACTCATTTGTTCTATAGAGCTGCCAGCCCTGGTTTCCCCCAGCTATATATTAACTACCGGCACTATAAAACCTAGAGGTTATTTTATAAGGTTGAACCAAACACACTTACAGAACACTGACTTTTAATGTTTCATGCTTATTTTGGACCGGGTTTGAGGCCAGGTTTGGGTAATTGACATAACCTTTGAGAGTGGGAACTCCTGTAGGTAAAGTTAGAAAGATTCAGATTCAACATGCAGTGAATGGGTTCAACTAAGGTACAGTACATAGATACACTACTGAATCATTCTGCAGAAACCACTGCCTGCTGTGGTCTTGAACGGTGAGAGAGAGGGGGATGAAGAGAGAGGTAGAGAGAGAGAGCTGGATGAAGAGAAAGGTGGAGAGAGAGAGAGTGCTGATGATCAAGTCCTCAAGGTGAATCATGGGTAATTACTCATGTCGTTGGCTGACGGCGGCTGATAAGCATTCTGTCCTGAGAGCCAGTCCTTCTGAAATTATTTCTCAAAATACGGTGGCATGGGGCCACACACACACACACTGACAGTGACAGATGGGCCCCTGGTCTTCTGCCGCTGTAAGCAAAGTGATACCCAGTGTTAAGGCACAAAATGCTCCGGTGTTACAGCAAAAACAGCACCCTAACCCCACTGTGCACCCTAGACTCATTCTAATTCAGTCATGGCCCTGGGGTGTGTGTCACGGTCACTCTGGTGTCGATTAGGAGTTCTTGATGACTCATTGTAGATTAAGATGTGGACGACCTCATCATCATGGTGCCCTCAGCAGGCCCATGTTTCACATCTTTGGAAGGAGAAATCCCTAACAATTTACCCCCACCAATTTACAGATATATTCCACATTGTCTGAGGAATCAGAGGAGGAACTCGTCTCCCACTGAATATCAAGTCTGGAATAATAAGAAACTCTATATGGTGCTGGGAGCCTGAGGTCTGGGCCTACAAAAACCTGTACATACTATGCACTCTTGGCATCGCCTTATCCACACTACATTACTGTTCTCCAGTCCAGAGCCTAATGGCACAGCTCTTTTGGCCAGCGTCCACCGCTCCTCAGTCTCCATGTATTGTAATACCCAAACTCATTTAGTCACCATAGCACCATATTCCCCCAAATACAAACTGACTGACTGACTGAGTGAGAGGCCCCCAGCTGCACTGGGAGAGAAGAGAAAAGCCTGTCCGTAAACGAGAGATTAGCACATGGTGAGGCCTGGAGAGGGCCTGCTATAGAGGGGGACTGTAGGGCTGTAGGGGGGGTTTATGTTATGGTTTCTCTCTGGTCAAAGCTGTGATGAAAAGCTTCTGAGTTCTGTCATGGTGAGCCAGATCAGGAAACTAAAGCTGCTCTGCACTTGTTTTTTCTCTGGTTACTACCACACTGTGGGAATGGAGTCCCCTGTAGCTCAGTTGGTAGAGCATGGCGCTTGCAACGCCAGGGTTGTAGATTCGTTTCCCACGGGGGGCCAGTATGAAAATGTATGCACTCGCTAACTGTAAGTCGCTCTGGATAAGAGTGTCCGCTCAATGTCTAAAATGTAAATGCAAATTAGAGAGAAAAATAAAGAAAGAAATTACTTGTCTCAATCGAGCAGCTGAACCGGACTCCTTATTGAACATTAGTCAGATCAATGAAGCTTCAGATTTCACCACTGACCTCTCTGTTGGGTCACAGCCATTGATATCAGCAGTCAGGCCCCATTACATTTCTAACCCCTGAATACATTGATTCAAACTGTAAATAATATACATTGTTTCAATTTTATGTTCAGAAAATACCTTAGATGGTTGAAAACAAGGCAACATCAAAATTATGTACAAATATATCTGTTATCTAAATGTGTCATTGGCCAGAAGCTGTGTCCCTCAGGCCTTTGAAGTGGCCTGTGAAGCCCGCTGCTTGGTCAGTTGGTCAGAGTGTCTGATCATTATGTGGACCAGCCTCAGTGTCTCAGGTTCCCCCTGGTTTTACTGCAGCAGCCTGCTCTACCTACAGCACAGATCACAGAGCCCTGCAACTCCCATCAGCCAGGGTTATGTCCACCCCCCCCTGACCTGGGGACAGGGGTCAGAGTTCAGGGGTAGGGTCTGAATGTTGTTTTATATCAATTAGTGTGAGAGAGTTGTCCTGACATATAGAAAAGTGGTGTTGCTAGTTTTAGACCCCTAACACTGCTTGACACTGGCCTGCTACTGGCCACATAGAGCACTTTCTGTCAGTCACTCTGTCACTTTCTCTCTCTCTGTGTGTTTCTCTCTGGAGCACACACACTCGTTCTCTCCTTTTAATAATGGAAACCCAGTAACTGTAATTCTGACCTCACAGGCATTTAAATTAAGAGGATGAGTATGGAAACTGAGAAACTTGTGTGTGAGAGTGTATGCACTTGTATGTATGTGTGTGTGTGTTGTGAGTGTGTGTCTGTGAAGGCTAAATCACAGGGGTCATGTATATGATACTACCACAGGGCTGTAGACATGTCAGTCTTTTCTAACTAATGTAATTCCACTGTAACGTGATCAGGAGAAGGATTATAACGTTATTTCATATCTCCCTATCTGAAACACCACCTCTCCTTTCTCACTACCCCGCTGCCAGCGACTCAGCTAGCTGGCAGCTTGTGTGTGTGTGTGTGTGTGTGTGTGAGCATGCTTGTTGGCCTGCCTTCATAGCCAGTGCACACAGGGGAGTCGTGTTAGGGCTTTGCCAACTGCTGGTTTAACCGTTTCATTTCTCTCTCTCCTCTTTCCCCCTCTCTCTATCCCCTCTCCCCCCTCCTGGTTGGTATCAGTGCTGTAAAGAGATAGCATATACAAGCCCAATGTCATCATCACAGCTAGAGAGGAGCGAGAGGCTGTACAGTTGAGAGATGACGTCTCATGCTGTGCATGTGTGTGTGTGTCAAAGACATGCAGAAAGAGAGGAAGAAAGAGTAAAAAGGAGGAAGGAATAGTGGAAAGGAGCGAGGGAAGGGTGAAGTCTGTCATAATGATGTAATGTATGGCAGGGGCTAACCATGTAATATGTTATTCTGCAGTGTATGATCAGCACATCGTATAAGAACTTTCATTTGTTTTGGCAGCAGTGGTTTAAAGCACAGTAATTCTCTGGAATGGGATGATACAGGCACACACACACACACACGCACGCACACGCACGCACGCACACACACGCACACACACACACACACACACACACACACACACACACACACACACACACACACACACACACACACACACACACACACACACACACACACACACGCACACGCACGCGCACACATACACACGCGCACACACACACACGCGCACACACACACACGCACACACGCCACACACACACACACACACACACGCACACACTGCAAGTCTCAGTTACTCTGAGCTGCCACCTGGATTTCATTTCTAACCTCTGCTTCAACCGCCCCTCTCTAACCGCGCTGGCAAGCCTGTGTGTGTGTGTGATCCTATTCCATTGTGTGTGCATACCAGAGAACTCACACAAAGACAGCATTGGTGGAAAGAGCCAGCACTAACAATTACATTTGATCTATTTCAATTTGCATCATATCGCTCTACATGAAGACACATAAACTCATAATACTATAAACCCTGTTCCCTAGATCCCACAGTGATCTCCTTTCAGAGCGAGAGAGCAAGGTTTGTTCGTACCCTTGTGCCTTATGAGTGAAAGCTAAAGGTCTGTTGAAGGAGGAGAAAGAATCCTCTCTAATTCTGTAAAGAGACTTCCATATGTAGAAGATGTGTGTGAAAATAATACCTGGCTTCAACAGAGGCAATCAGAGAGAGGGAGGGAGCGCAGAGAAGTTATGGTTGTTGACAGAGCAAGAGAAATGGGGGACGGATAAAATAAGAGAAATTATGAATGCTGTTGGTTGCCAAGTAAATCACTATTATTGTAATAGAAAACACACTCTGTTCATCACTAAAATGAAGTTCCACTTACCCAGAGCAGACATCTGTGTGTAGGAGAGACTCATTCATTCATTCAGCCACTCACTGACTGATGGAGAATAATGTAATTTAAAGCCATACATTAAAATAAGTGTCACTTTAGCCACAATAATAACCATTGTTCAAGTGTTTCCCTATTCATCACAGCTTTGATTCAAAGTTTAACCGTTGGGACAGGGAGACTAAACTACATGATGCATGATTATCCTGGTGTGTTTAGAATAAAGAAATGGAATGACTTTCTTTCTCTCTCCCCCTTTCTTTCCTCCCTCTCCCCCTCCCCCTCTCTCTCTCTTCTCAGTGGGAGGAGATCAGCGGAGTAGACGAGAACTACACTCCCATCAGGACCTTCCAGGTGTGTAACGTGATGGAGTATAGTCAGAATAACTGGCTGAGGACCAACTGGATCCCACGCCAGTCAGCCAAGAAGATCTACGTGGAGCTAAAGTTCACCCTGAGAGACTGTAACTCCATCCCCCTGGTCCTGGGGACCTGCAAGGAGACCTTCAACCTGCTGTACATGGAGACAGACGAGGACCAGGGCAGCCGCTTCAGAGAACACCAGTTCTCCAAGATCGACACCATCGCTGCAGATGAGAGCTTCACCCAAATGGACCTGGGGGACCGCATCCTGAAACTCAACACGGAGGTCCGGGAGGTGGGGCCTGTTACCAAGAAGGGCTTCTACCTGGCGTTCCAGGATGTGGGGGCGTGTGTGGCGCTGGTGTCAGTCAGGGTGTACTTTAAGAAGTGCCCGTTCATCGTTAGGAACCTGGCCTCCTTCCCTGATACGGTGCCCATGGACTCTCATTCATTGGTGGAGGTGAAGGGCTCGTGTGTCAATCACTCCAAGGAGCAGGAGCCACCACGTATGTACTGTAGTACAGAGGGAGAGTGGCTAGTGCCCATAGGGAAGTGTCTGTGTAACGTCGGCTATGAGGAGAGAGGGAGCTCCTGCCAAGGTAAGACAATTTTACTACTCCCTGTACTACTTTTGTATTCTGTATTTCTTTTTTTCTTTTGCCCTCTGGTTTTTTCTCCCCCTCTTTCTTCCCCCTCTCTTTTTATTTATTTCTTATTTTATCTCTCTTTCACCTCCCTAACTCTCCATTGCTGAAATATACATTCCTAGTCCATACTGAACATAGGCTCTGAGTGTATACAGTACCTTGTTATGTTTTGAAAGCACGGTTTCAGCTGTGATAAAGTTCTGATCTATTACACAGATACACACACCTCATATCTATCGGCCATCTCTGGCCTTCGCTCTAACCACTAGAAGCCCAGTATGGGATGTGTGTATGAGGATTTGGTGAGGAGTTCTGTGTGTGTCTGGTAGAGGGCCCAGCTTGCAGTAGTTATATCAGTGAGCTCCTCCTCTCTCACCTCATCAGGATGGAGGAAGGACCAGTTCTCTGTGGGTCTGTCTGCTGTTGGAGGCCATGAAGAGAGGGGGATATCAGAGGAAAGGGTGTGTGCTGCTGAGGACTGGGACATGATGGGGATCTGGGCTGGTGTTTTGGGTGTTTTGACATGGGTGGAGGGCTGGGAAATAGGCCTGGAGAAGATTATGTTATATGATATGGTGTGTGCAAAGATATGGTGATATGATGAGATGGTGTGTGTAAGGGGAACTTTTTGTTCCAATTGGAGAACTGTGCCCAGAGAAATGACTACAGCTCAGAACGCCAAGAGACCATCTACTCCTCTTCTCTCTTTTCAGAAGGGAATGTTTTCTGTGTTGAGCGCTGTGTGAAGATATTGATCCACTTTCAGTACATTCACTATTCTATGTATGAGTGAGTGGAAGGATGAATGAGTCATGTTTAATTGAAGATCAAAGGTAATCTCCTAGGTCAAGTTCTGGTGTCAATGGTAAGAAAGAGAGAAGCTCCTTCCCTTCCTGTCCCATTCTCTGGAGAGAAACAAGTGAAAGGAAGACAGACAAACCTCTCTGGGTCTCTCAGTCTCTGGGTCTCTCGGTCTGTCGTTCTCTCTGTGTCTCTGTCGCTCTCTCTCTGTCTCTGTCTCTCTCTCTCTCTCTCTCTCTCTCTGTCTCTGTCTCTCTCTGTCTCTGTCTCTCTCTCCTGTCAGTGTGAGTAGTGTGAATGTTTGGGTGTATTTGACAATCTCTTATTAGTTTCACTGACTGCTAATGGAGTCTAATAAGGGCTTATGTTACGCTGGTTGTGACAGCTGCACTGTGACACACACACACACACACACACACACACACACACACACACACACACACACACACACACACACACACACACACACACACACACACACACACACACACACACACACACACACACACACACACACACACACACACACAGCCCCCCATGTATAGCGACAGTGAGGGGCCCAGTGCGCAGCTCAGCCCCCAGTGTTAACAGACAGATGAGTGTTGAGGGGCCAGTGTAGCGTGCGGTGGGTAGCAGAGTGGCTACGCTAACACTGGGATATGTTTAGGTTTCCAGAACTACTTCTCCTATTTGTGTGTGTTTTTGTAACTCTGAGTCAGATGTAGAGAAAGGCTTTACTTCACTGAATATTTCATGGAGCGTGTTTTCTTTTAGATGTGACGCAGCATCTTCTATTTGTCTTTGCAGGGTGTGTTTATGTGTGTGTGTGTGTGTGTTTCTGTTTGTACTGCGTGCCTGTGTATGTTTTTATTTTTGGGATTTTTGGGAGGGTCTGTGTATGTTTGTATAGGCCTCAAATAGTATTTTATTTGTTTATTAGGATCCCCATTAGCTTTTGCAGAAGCAGCAGCTACTCTTCCTGGGGTCCACAAAAACACAAAACATGACAAGCAACAAAACACTGAAACACTGAGGGACAAGGAAAGTCACACAAATGTAAAATACAATGATATACAGTTGAAGTCGGAAGTTTACATACACCTTGAAACGTAGTATTTAACAGTAAATACATTTAACAGTCAAAACTACAGTATATGGTGTTTGTGTGTACAGTTGAAGTTTACATACACCGTAGCCAAATATATTTAAACTCAGTTTTACACAATTCCTGACATTTCATCCTAGTAAAAATGCCCTGTCTTAGGTCAATTAGGATCACCACTTTATTTTTAGAATGTGAAATGTCAGAATAATAGTAGAGAGAATTATTTCTTTCAGCTTTTATTTCTTTCATCACATTCCCAGTGGGTCAGAAGTTTACATACACTCAATTAGTATTTGGTAGCATTGCCTTTAAATTGTTTAACTTGGGTCAAACGTTTTGGGTAGCCTTCCACAAGCTTCCCACAATAGGTTGGGTGAATTTTGTCCCATTCCTCCCGACAGAGCTGGTGTAACTGAGTCAGGTTTGTAGGCCTCCTTGCTCGCACATGCTTTTTCAGTTCTGCCCACAAATGTTCTATAGGATTGAGGTCAGGGCTTTGTGATGGCCACTCCAATACCTTGACTTTGTTGTCCTTAAGCCATTTTGCCACAACTTTGGAAGTATGCTTGGGGTCATTGTCCATTTGGAAGACCCATTTGCGACCAAGCTTTAACTTCCTGACTGATATCTTGAGATGTTGCTTCAATATATCCACATAATTTTCCTTCCTCATGATGCCATCTCCTGCAGCAAAGCACCCCCACAGCATGATGCTGCCACCCCCGTGCTTCACGGTTGGGATGGTGTTCTTCGGCTTGCAAGCCTTTTTCCTCCAAACATAATGATGGTCAATATGGCCAAACCGTTCTATTTTTGGTTCATCAGACCAGAGGACATTTCTCCAAAAAGTAAGATCTTTGTCCCCATGTGCAGTTGCAAACCGTAGTCTGTCTTTTTTATGGCGGTTTTGGAGCAGTGGCTTCTTCCTTGCTGAGCGGCCTTTCAGGTTATGTCGATATAGGACTCATTTTACTGTGGATATAGATACTTTTGTACCTGTTTTCTCCAGCATCTTCACAAGGTCATTTGCTGTTGTTCTGGGATTGATTTGCACTTTTCGCATCAAAGTACGTTAATCTCTAGGAGACAGAACGCGTCTCCTTCCTGAGCGGTATGACAGCTACGTGGTCCCATGGTGTTTATACTTGCTTACTATTGTTTGTACAGATGAACGTGGTACCTTCAGGCGTTTGGAAATTGCTCCCAAGGATGAACCAGACTTGTGGAGGTCTACAATTTGTTTTCTGAGGTCTTGGCTGATTTATTTTGATTTTCCCATGATGTCAAGCAAAGAGGCACTGAGTTTGAAGGTAGGCCTTGAAATACATCCACAGGTACACCTCCAATTGACTCAAATGATGTCAATTAGCCTATCAGAAGCTTCTAAAGTCATGACATCATTTTCTGGAATTTTCCAAGCTGTTTAAAGGCACAGTCAACTTAGTGTATGTAAACTTCTGACCCACTAGAATTGTGATACAGTGAATTATAAGTGAAATAATCTGTCTGTAAACAATCGTTGGAAACATTACTTGTATCATGCACAAAGTAGATTGCCAAAACTATAGTTTGTTAACAAGAAATTTGTGTGTTTGAAAAACGAGTTTTAATGACTCCAACCTAAGTATATGTAAACTTCCGACTTCAACTGTACAAACAATGCAACTAAAAAAAGATTTTAAAAAATACAATTAAAAAATAATGTGTGTGTCTGTGTGTGTTTGTGTGTGTCCCATAACAGTCCCCGCCATTCCATGAGTTGTTTTTTAAAGGTAATTTTGCTGTTTGGTTGAGTAATTGGAGATGGGCGTTCCATGCGATCATGGCTCTGTATAAAACTGTGCGTTGCCATGAATTTGTTTCGGACTTGGGGACTGTGAATGGGTGTCTGAGCTGAATGTTATTTGATTATGCAGACATTCGGGAATTTTTGTCACAATAATATTTATCATAAAAACTAGGAGAAGCAGTTAATCTTTTGTCAACCCTCAACCAGGAAAGACTGGCATGCATGTTGTTGATGTTAGTTCTGCATGTGCAGTTAAAGGCATGCTACTCTGTTTTGAGCTAGCTGCAGCTTTGCTAGGTCTTTCTTTGCTGCAATTGACCATATTACTGGACAGTAATTAAGATGGGAAAAGACCAGAGCCTGAACAACTAGTACAGTTGATTTTTGTGCATTCATTTTATAACAGACATACCCCTCCCCATCTTCACAACAACTTTGTCAATATGAGTTGCCCATGACAATTGACCATCCGATGTTATACCTAGGAGTTTAGCTTCCTCAATTTACTCAATGGTCACACCCTTTATGTACAACTCCAGTTGAGATTTAGCTCTTAGAGAATGTTTTGAGCCAAATACAATGCTTTTAGTTTTAGATGTATTTAAGACCAGTTATTATTAATAATCCATTCTGATACTGACTGTAACTCCTTATTTAGAATTTCAGTGAACTCACTGGCTTTGGGTGCTGACATGTAGTCGGCCTACATAGTCATTCTAGCTTTGTGTAAGACCAGTTTCAAATTATTTGTAAAAATAGAGAAGAGTAACACCCAAGTTAACCACTCTGAGGGACACCGCAATGTACATATCTGATGTTAGAGAAGCTTCCATTGAAGAACACTCTCTGGGTTCTATTGGATAAATAACTCTCCAACCATGTGATGGCAGGTGATGTAAAGCCATAGCAAGTGAGTTTTTCAATAACAATTTATGATCAATAACATCAAAAGCTGCACTGCAATCTAACAATACAGTTACAAATATCTTCTTATTATCCATTTATTTTAACCAATCATCAGTCATCTGAGTCAGTGCAGTACAAGTTGAGTTCCCTTCTCTATATGCATGCTGAAAGTTATGAGTTAACTTGTTCCCTGAAAAATAGCATTGTATTTGATCAAGCACAATCCTCTCCATCAGTTTACTAAGAACAGGCAGCAAACTGATTAGGCAGCTGTTAGAGCAAAGGGTGCTTTACTATTTTTAGGCAGTGGAATTACTTTAGCTTCCTTCCACAAAGGTGGACACACACTCCTTTAGGCTTTGGTTAAAGATATAGGGGTAGCAATACAGTTTCCTACCATTATCAATAGTTTCCCATCAAGGTTGTCTATACCTGGTGGCTTATCATTATTGATGGATAACAATAGTCTTTCCACCTCTCCCACACTAACTTGACCAAATTCAAAACAACAATTATTCTCTTTCATTATTAGATATTTTATACAAAAATATGATGGTTCACTGTTCAATGTTGTAATTTCACTTCTGAGTTTTTCCACTTTACTAGTGAAATAGTCATTGAAATTATTGGCAAATACTGACTGTTAGCACTTGGTGGCCTATAGCAGCACCCCAAAAGAAGAGGCTATAGATGAGGCAGGTGAACTTGCAACCACAACACTTAACAACATTTGACATGAGATCCTCTCTAAGATTTACAGGAATATGGCTCTGAACATATACAGCAACACCTCCCCCATAGGCATTCCTGTCTCTTCTGTAGATGTTATATCCCTGTATTGCTACTGCTGTATCATCAAAGGAATTATCTAAGTGAGTTTCAGAGATGGCCAGTATATGAATGTTATCCGAAGTTAGCAAGTTATTGATATCATTAACCTTATTTCTAATGCTACATGTATTAATATGGGCTATTTTTAGCCCTTTCCTTGGTAGCTTATCGGAGATAATATGGAGACTAAATAAATACATGTGTGTGTGTGATGTTGGGCTGAAGCTACTGACTTGGAAGCTAGGCTCTCTCATTCCTCCATTGGGAGTGCAGCTTCACCTCAATCTTCATATGATCCATCTGCAGCTTTTCAATGATATTTTGTCTTACTTTCTCCTCAGACTCGGCCCAGTTCTCATGCGAAGACTCTGGTATGCCATCCACAACGATGTTATTCCTCCTTGATTGTCCCTCTAGTCTGTTTTCCCAGTCATTGTTAATAATGATTCACAGACAGTGCTGATGTCATCTCGAGAGGACTTACAGTTTGTTGTCATCTTGCTGCAAGTCTCTTTCAGGACATCCACCTCTCCTTGGGAGAACTGCAAACTGTTCTTAAGGTCCTGGATCTCTCTGGTCAGATGGTCCATTATTTTGTTAGTTGAGTCCATCAGTATTTGGACAAAGCTCTGGAAGCTATTTTCCTGTTGTAACAACTGCTTGTAAAACACTTTTTGTTCAATTCAAATATATTTCACCTGTGATAGAGAAACACTGTCCTCTCCATGACTCCCACCTTTGGTTTTTGATGCCATGGTAGCAACGTAGGCTAACGCTGGTACTCCACGCAGTTCCAGACAGGGCAGGTCGCAGGGCAGATTTAAACAGCAACATTCAGCAGGGATTTAGACAGGCACAAGCCCGCGACAATCCGCGGTCCCAGTCAAGGAAACCTTGCTAGCTTGATAGCTAGTTAGCATTTAGGCTAGCTGCTACTCAGCTCTTCAAACTTTTCGTTGTCCCTAGACAGATGTAGCAGTCCCAGCAACTGATGCTAACCGCATCGCAGATTCCAAATTCAAAAGATAGCTAGTAACCAAACCTTTTGAATAGAACACTTTCAAAACAACAAACCGAGCTATCCCTCGTTCCGTGTACAACACGTGATGATGTTCTGTACCAAATGGTCTGTACCAGATTATGTGGGGTGTTGTATTTAACTGTCATAATTATCTCGTGCTATAGCTCTGTGTGTTTGTTCAGAGATGTGTGTGAAGCTGAGGGATTGTTTTCATAGTGAGGCTTCAAAATAAAATATGAGTTTCGTCCGACTACAAGGGCTTTAGCATACTGCCGCCTGGTGTGTGTTTGTGTGTGTGTGTGTGTGTGTGTGTGTGTGTGTGTGTGTGTGTGTGTGTGTGTGTGTGTGTGCACAAGATATCAGTCTGACTTCATGTCCCGACGTCCTTGGACAAACGTCTGTTTTTGATGAGTAATCTGACTTAATCTGCCGACGTTCGGTGACAAACGTGTTACATTTAGGCACAAAGAAACAGTCTTCCGACTGGGTTAAGGTTTTGGGTTAGGCTTACAACAGAAACAACTCAAGTTTATGCATTCATTCTGACTGGTTAATTGAAGGATTAAGGTTCGAGATAGGGTTAAAACTTTAGGCATTAATTCCGACTGGGCTTGCTAAATTGTTGTGGACGGATGGCGGTGTGGTATAAGCCGTGAGCTCCAGCTCCATAGACCGTGGGTTTAATCCCAGTGGATTTAATCCCAGTGGGTTCAATCCCAGTGCGGGGCATTTATCAAATAAAACAAATATGTGTGGCCAATTTTGACGACGTTTCCGTCCTGGGGATCTGCACAAACATCGAATTTCGCCTTGTATCTGGAGTGATCCCTCTGGTGTGTGTGCATGGATGCATTTCTGCATTAGAAGCAAAGTTCAATAGACATAAAAGGACTTTAAATTATTTGTCAGTAATATAACATTGTCTGATCAGTGAAGGTCACTTCATCCAGGTGGATCTAGATCATCTAATAGACTGTATCTGCCTCAGCCAGAGAGATGATGAGACACTTCACATTTTCATAAGGGAGTTCTGTGCAGTTTTGAGGACAGAAAATGACACTATAGGAGTCCACTGGTGGAGTGACACTGTCCTCTGGTGTTACATTGGACTGAAGCAGGTGATGTAGTTGATATCTACCATCAGTGTGAAATTCCTACAACCTTAATTTGAGCTTAAAACAGCAAACACAGGGCGCTCAGCAGCCAGCCGGATGTGTGTCACAGTTTGTGTGTGTGTGTGTGTGTTTGTGTGTGTGTGTGTGTTAGCAGCTGTTCGCCAGTTCCTCTGAGACAGACAAGGGTTTACATTCCTGTTGGATTTACCAAGACACACAATCCCCACACACACTAGCCCTTATTACTTAACACACACACACACGCACACGACACACACACACACACACACACACACACACACACACACACACACACACACACACACACACACACACACACACACACACACACACACCCTGATTACTTAGCACATTTTATTAAAGCCAGAGTGCAGTGGGGTATTTTAACAAGCCGCCAGTTAAGCTGAGGAGTAACTTTAATTCTGCCTGGCATGAACACACACACACACACACACACACACACACACACACACACACACACACACACACACACACACACACACATACACACTGTTGGCAGTTCTGAGCGATGCTGATCTATCGGCTCATGTGATGTTATCTCTAGTTTCTGCAGCTGTGAATGCCCTGTCTTGGTTTATGTGAGATAGAGCACTCTACTTTCTCTTAAAGTACACATTGATTCCCCTTTCAAGGCGGACATTGGCTTTGGAAGTGGTTTAGACTAGCGTAGAGAGACAAATTGGTCCCTTCAACTAAACACTGATGTTTATTAGCCTGATCATCTCTAACACAACGACGGGCCAGTACTGGGTCTCTGTCAATATGGGCTCTGGTCATTATGGAGTTGTAACTGTGTCACTTTTTGATGTGTAGATATTTGCGCATGTTTTGGGTCTTTTTTTAGGCTGTGGTTGTTTTGGGAGCAGTAGTATAGCTAATGATGCAGTGTTGTGTAATATTGAGTTAATATTGAGTTGGGGGTTGGATGGGATGGGAGGGGGGCTTGGATGGGAGGCAAACAGCAGGACTGGGGGGTTGGTGGTAGCCCGGGTGCGAGCAGGGAATGGGTCTCGGTTTGTTGACGGTTTTAGCTGTGGAGGGAAACGGCAGGACTGCTCAATACTGCTCATACATTGCTGAGCGAATAGTGCTTTTTGAGGTCATTTCGGTTTGATTATACACATTTTAAAAACGGTTTTCGGTTTCAATTTTTTTGGGGAACATTAAATGCACTATGCATTATGTGGGTTGAATGCTGTAACACAGAATAAAACAATTAATACAAGTCCCATGATGGTAGTGACTAGGGCTGTGGCGTTTAGCAAAGAAACAGGTATTCCTATATGCTTAATTTAGAGTTATTTATGTAACTTTAGTTATGATACAAACGTTGGGCTATATGTTTTGATTTTTAATACATTCTAAGGCTGCATGATGCAACTCTAATGATGATTTGAAAAAAGTTGCATGAAAGGCATGAGGTCTGCTTTGTTTTTTTCGCAGGCTCTACACACTTCATCAGTCTCTCATTCACAATTTGACAAGCACTTGATAATGCCTCGAATTTCCCGGCTGCATCCCCTTTGTGTGGCCGTAATGCCCCCTAAAACAATCCATGCCTTTTGCGGCCAGTGGCCGTTGTGCCCTTGGGCTGAATACACAGTGGGGGAAAAAAGTATTTAGTCAGCCACCAATTGTACAAGTTCTCCCACTTAAAAAGATGAGAGAGGCCTGTAATTTTCATCAGCGGTACACGTCAACTATGACAGACAAATTGAGATTTTTTTTCTCCAGAAAATCACATTGTAGGATTTTTTATGAATTTATTTGCAAATGATGGTGGAAAATAAGTATTTGGTCACCTACAAACAAGCAAGATTTCTGGCTCTCACAGACCTGTAACTTCTTCTTTAAGAGGCTCCTCTGTCCTCCACTCGTTACCTGTATTAATGGCACCTGTTTGAACTTGTTATCAGTATAAAAGACACCTGTCCACAACCTCAAACAGTCACACTCCAAACTCCACTATGGCCAAGACCAAAGAGCTGTCAAAGGACACCAGAAACAAAATTGTAGACCCGCACCAGGCTGGGAAGACTGAATCTGCAATAGGTAAGCAGCTTGGTTTGAAGAAATCAACTGTGGGAGCAATTATTAGGAAATGGAAGACATACAAGACCACTGATAATCTCCCTCGATCTGGGGCTCCACGCAAGATCTCACCCCGTGGGGTCAAAATGATCACAAGAACGGTGAGAAAAAATTCCAGAACCACACGGGGGGACCTAGTGAATGACCTGCAGAGAGCTGGGACCAAAGTAACAAAGCCTACCATCAGTAACACACTACGCCACCAGGGACTCAAATCCTGCAGTGCAAGACGTGTCCCCCTGCTTAAGCCAGTACATGTCCAGGCCCGTCTGAAGTTTGCTAGAGTGCATTTGGATGATCCAGAAGAGGATTGGGAGAATGTCATATGGTCAGATGAAACCAAAATATAACTTTTTGGTAAAAACTCAACTCGTCATGTTTGGAGGACAAAGAATGCTGAGTTGCATCCAAAGAACACCATACCTACTGTGAAGCATGGGGGTGCAATCATCATGCTTTGGGGCTGTTTTTCTGCAAAGGGACCAGGACGACTGATCCGTGTAAAGGAAAGAATGAATGGGGCCATTTTGAGTGAAAACCTCCTTCCATCAGCAAGGGCATTGAAGATGAAACGTGGCTGGGTCTTTCAGCATGACAATGATCCCAAACACACCGCCCGGGCAACGAAGGAGTGGCTTCGTAAGAAGCATTTCAAGGTCCTGGAGTGGCCTAGCCAGTCTCCAGATCTCAACCCCATAGAACATCTTTGGAGGGAGTTGAAAGTCCGTGTTGCCCAGCGACAGCCCCAAAACATCACTGCTCTAGAGGAGATCTGCATGGAGGAATGGGCCAAAATACCAGCAACAGTATGTGAAAACCTTGTGAAGACTTACAGAAAACGTTTGACCTGTGTCATTGCCAACAAAGGGTATATAACAAAGTATTGAGAAACTTTTGTTATTGACCAAATACTTATTTTCCACCATAATTTGCAAATAAATTCATTAAAAATCCTACAATGTGATTTTCTGGAGAAAAAAAATCTCATTTTGTCTGTCATAGTTGACGTGTACCTATGATGAAAATTACAGGCCTCTCTCATCTTTTTAAGTGGGAGAACTTGCACAATTGGTGGCTGACTAAATACTTTTTTCCCCACTGTAATAATTATCATTCCCTTCTCCCGGCTGCTTGCGAAGCACCTCTCACTCACATGACTCTCTGTCATGTGATCGGGTCTTTCTCACAGACTACAAGTGAAGACAGACACATCGGGGATGCAACTGTGCGCATCCTTATCCAATTCCGAGGCGCATATTGAAGATATTGGAAGAACTGTCCACATTTACTTTTCGTCAGCCAACAAGAGGAGTAGGCCTAATGAACAGTAAAAGCACTAGCCTATTTCAATCTAATATCCCCCATAGTACAAAAGTTGACCTATTCTATTCTGTGCGAAAACAAATATTGCAAACATACTTTGGGACAGTTGTGGGATGCGATAGATCCCCAAAAAATGTTTTAAGCAATGAGGCTGATGCAACAGATCAGAACATTTAGCTTAAAATGTTGATCAACTATTAGGCTATTTCTTCACATTATAAGCGCAGCAATGTGCACACGGCAGTAGGCTATAAGCGCGAATGTTCCATTAGCAGGAAAATACCATTCTCAAGAGTTACCACAAATGCGGTTATGCATGTAATGCTTTTATTATAAAGGTGCATTTTTATGGTGAAAATTATCTTCCCCAAACTTGAAACTCACGAGCTGCTTATAGAAAGTTGATGGGATCCTCCTCTTTTTAATAGAGGCCATCAAAACTCTGTTTTCTCACGCAATTGCATAGCCTATAGAAATGTTGTGCAACATGAGTTCATGGGCTCTCATGAAGTGTTTGATTAGATTTTCGATTAAATTTGCATTGATGTCAGAGTGATTAGAGGGACAATAGAGTGCTGAGTTCCAGGCAGTTAGCAAGTTTGGTAGGCTACTAATGACCATCAGCAGCATCAGAGCTTGGAGAAGCCTAATTACCGTGACTAAATGGTCACGTAGAATTTGACTGCGGTCATGACTCGTGACCGCTGGTGTGGCGGTAATACGGTCACCGTAACAGCCCCAGTAGTGACTGCCCATTACTGCTTATCACTTATTTACCATTATTTATTCACATTAATTTACTTTAATAAAAACATTTTTTTATTTGATGATTATTTCATTCCAAGTCATCTCATCTCTATAGAGCTGCTGCATATGCTCTCTGACAAATTCACTATTGTAGTAGTTCTTCAAAATAAATAAGGCATATTTTATTTTAACCTCTTAGATCATGTATTTTCAGGTAGAGATACCTATCGAAGCAACTGCTTTCTATCCCTCTTGATCGCAAGTTCTTTCTCCGGCCGCGTTCGAGAGGATCAAAACCACAATGTATCATGGGTCAATTGTGACTGACTGATCTACAAATAATGAGTGTTATTTATGATGCAAGGTGATTTGTAGATTAGTCAGTCGGCTGTCGCCTGCAGTCCTTTTGATGCTCTTGAATACAGCCTCCACACAGACCGGACAAGTAGGCGCGCGCACAATGAATTAGTAGTAAATTACCACGCTTTCTGCTCTAAACTATGTAGAATATTAGCCTGTTGGAAAATACAGCTCCCTACTACATCGCACAGTTCAGGCTTGATCTGATTTATCTCTAGAGAAACTGTACATCGAGCTCACAGAAAGAAAAAACCCAGAAATGGAATAAAAAGAATTGAAAGGACGTCGGTCAATGAGCTGTTTAAAAAACGAAAAATAACAATTTTGGTTAATCGCTCAGCACTAGTGTGTCTGTCTGTGTGTGTGTGTCTGTGTGTGTGTGTGAGTGTGCATTGAGCAGTTTGGGTCTCTCAGAATGCCAGCTCAGGTGAGTTCATGCCTTACACAGCGGACACAAAGAGAGAAAATATACACATGAGCACACAAAGAGGTCTCACACTGGCTTTACTCATACACTGACCTTACTCATACACTGGCCTTACTCATACACTGGCCTTACCCATACACTAGCTTTACTCATACACTGGCTTTACTCATACACTGGCCTTACTCATACACTGGCTTTACTCATACACTGGCTTTACTCATACACTGGCTTTACTCATACACTGGCCTTACCCATACACTAGCTTTACTCATACACTGGCTTTACTCATACATTTACATTTTAGTCATTTAGCAGACGCTCTTATCCAGAGCGACTTACAGTTAGTGAATACATATTATAATTTTTTTATACTGGCCCCCCGTGGGAATCGAACCCACAACCCTGGCGTTGCAAACGCCATGCTCTATCAACTGAGCTACATCCCTGCCGGCCATTCCCTCCCCTACCCTGGACGACGCTGGGCCAATTGTGCGCCGCCCATGAGTCTCCCGGTCGCGGCCGGCTGCGACAGAGCCTGGATTCGAACCAGGATCTCTAGTGGCACAGTTAGCACTGCGATGCAGTGCCTTAGACTGGCCTTACTCATACACTGGCTTTACTCATACACTGGCCTTACTCATACACTAGCTTTACTCATACACTGGCTTTACTCATACACTGGCCTTACTCATACACTGGCTTTACTCATACACTGGCTTTACTCATACACTGGCTTTACTCATACACTGGCTTTACTCATACACTGGCTTTACTCATACACGTGGCCTTTAGTTTGAAGGATACAGGCTCTGACATGTTTGTGTTGCATTGGACGTACACGCACTCAAACAGAAAGGGTTACTGATTGCCTCTGAGAAAATACACGTAAACACACTGACACAGACCCTGTCAGAGCCCAGAGCTACTGGTGCTTCTTCTCTCCTCATCGATGAGCGCTGAGGTGGACTGAAGCGGTTTCTGAATTGGTCTAAAGTAGGGCTGTGACGATACCAGTAGCGCAATATTTATTCCATGACAAAAATGAAAACGCGTAACAGATTTTTTGGTCCTTTAAAAACCTGCTGTATGTAAAATATTGTGTGCTATAGCTTGGAAAATAATATGTGATATAAAATATATGTGACTCTGGACAACAACATAATGATGTTTGTTTCCAACATTAGGGCTGTTTTTCTAAATAAGTGAAATCCACTTCATGTTTTGTTTTCTTGCCATGATACTAGTAACGAGTATCGCAATACTGGTATCGTCCCAGTCGTAGCCTAAAGTGGTCAGAAATAGATTATAATGGACTCACAGTTAATGCTCTGCGGTGATCTTTGGCAGTCTAGTAGTGGACTGAAGCAGTCTGGAGTGACTAAATAGTCTGTAGCGGTCTGAATGACGCAGGCCTGGCCCAATAGCTCATGGTCCTATGGAATCAAAGCCTAACATGCGTGCCTGAATCAGTGTGCGTGTGTCTTTCTCTTTGTGTGTGTGTGTGTGTGTGTGTGAGAGAGAGAGAGAGATCAGAGACCAAAGGGGAAAATGATTAGTGATTGGGTGGGGAGTGATAGAACAAATGTGGCATTCAATCAACAAGCATGCACGCACGCACACACACAGTCCTACTCTACTCCCTCAATCACTGTGTTTGTTGGTCCTGGTTATATAAGTGGCAGAACCTCTAGAAGCACAGGCATGCGCATGTTAACACCAGTGATAAAGTTCCTCTAGATTGAACTTCAGCACAGTTTTTGCTTGCAGTAGAGTGTCTTTGTGGTTCTTGCTAGCGCCTCTAACCTCCTCTGTCACCCTGGCTTAGTGTTGGGTCCATCTCCCCCTAACCTTCACTCCCCGGTGTGTTTTCTTGTGTAAGTGTGTGTGTGTCTAACCTCCACTGCCTCTGGGTTCTGTGTTGGCTGGCATTTACCCAACCTGTCAGGCCCAGAGCTGGAGAGAGCATTTTGCCATTGGAGGCAGTTATAATTCTGAGGATCCTTCAGTTTAGTCTCGCAGGGTCTCCTTAGCCAACATAACTTTTCACTAAGGCTTTTCTAGTCAGGAGCAGAGTGGACGTTTGTTCTTGGGATTTGTTAGCCTATATAACCTGGACTGGTTATGGTTTGACACCTTAGCAAGGGGCGAATATCACTCTCACCTACAATAACACACAGACACACGGCTTACCCCCCTGGGACTTCTGCCATTCCCAGGTTTGTCAAAGCCCTTTCATCCTGGAATTATATTGTTCCTAAAGGGAGGTCAGCTCAGCTCCCACATGGAAGCTATCAGAAAGCCTGTGACACACCCTGTGCATGCCAGTTTATGGTTTCTCGATCAGTGACGAGGACACTGGTTCTCCTCCACGTATGTACCTGACCCAGGGTTGTTTCCGTCGTAAAACCCCAGTTTGAATGTTTCTATGGACCTAGATTACTGCACCATGGGCCTGATCACACAGAATATACATAGATTACTGCCATGGGCCTGATCACACAGAATATATCTAGATTACTGCCATGGGCCTGATCACACAGAATATATCTAGATTACTGCCATGGGCCTGATCACACAGAATATACCTAGATTACTGCCATGGACCTGATCACACAGAATATACCTAGATTACTGCCATGGGCCTGATCACACAGAATATACCTAGATTACTGCCATGGGCCTGATCACACAGAATATCCTAGATTACTGCCATGGGCCTGATCACACAGAATATACCTAGATTACTGCCATGGGCCTGATCACACAGAATATACCTAGATTACTGCCATGGGCCTGATCACACAGAATATCCTAGATTACTGCCATGGGCCTGATCACACAGAATATACCTAGATTACTGCCATGGGCCTGATCACATATAATATACCTAGATTACTGCCATGGGCCTGATCACATATAATATACCTAGATTACTGCCATGGGCCTGATCACACAGAATATACCTAGATTACTGCCATGGGCCTGATCACATATAATATACCTAGATTACTGCCATGGGCCTGATCACATATAATATACCTAGATTACTGCCATGGGCCTGATCACACAGAATATACCTAGATTACTGCCATGGGCCTGATCACATATAATATACCTAGATTACTCCAGCATGAGCCTGGATCAGAGCAGCAGTTTTCTACAGCTCAGGGTTCCACAAGGTCAAGTCTCCTGTCAAATACTCTCTCACAACCACCTAACAGGCAAGGCTTTTCACATACTCTGAGCCTGGTACCATTATAGGAGCCTTAAGAGCTTTAGGTATACTCTGAGCCCCGTACATTTAGGATACCTTGAACCTACAATGTCTGATGCCCCAGGGCAACTCTCCATGGCATAAGTAAAGGAGATTGATTGATAGTGATCTGTGTCGGATCGATAACTCTCCTCCAGCCATCACATTTGTAGAACTCCGACTGTTGTGTTGAGACAGAGTTCAGATAAATCCCTCTCGGTGACTGTAGACTAAATATGAATGTATTCTGCTGTGTGTGTGTGTGCTTTTAAGGGGAATGCAGATGGCAATAAGCCCAAAAACACAGAAATAAACAACAGGCACAGAGGAATATAAATACCCCTCCAGAGATATTTGACTTTTCAGAATGCTCTCAACCCCATTCTACTGAAGCAAACTAATTAAAGCGTTTGCAGCCCACAGCAACAACACTGTCTCCAGTCTGCAGTGGCTGGGGGGCTCCAGAGGGAGAGAGAAGCCATCTACAGTACATAACACAGAGTTCAGATCCAAAACATAGAGATTTTATTAAAGAGTCCATTCAGCCAGTCTAACCCAGGAATACACCACTGGGAAGAGAAAAGAGAACAATCGTCTCCAGACCACACCAGCGTGTGTGTGTGTGTGAGGGCCCCTGGCCCCCTGCCCCAGTGCTGTCTGTCTCCAGATCCTGCATGGGCCTCGTAAACCACAGGAGCGCCTATTCACTTCACCAAAGCCTGTTAGCTTTCCAACTGATCTTTTATCAGGTGATCTTCCAGAGGAGGCTGACAGGGCTTGGGGCTAGGCTTGGTGCTAGACAGCAGGCCAAGCACTACCTCTCTACAGCAGGCTCTGCTGCTCTGGTGCTGCTGACTTCAAAGCTGCTAACCACAGGCAAGGAATGCAGCCCCAACACAGGAGAGGGTTGATGGAGGGGGGAGAAGGAGAAGGCTGGAAGGGGGAGTGGAAGGTAGAACGAGAGGGATGGAGGGGTTCGAGATAGAAATGTAGTGGTGTTTGTTTGGGGGGACCCCCAGTGCTGGGTGGGGTGCAGGGTAGAGGGGGGTGTGACAGAGATGGATGAGAGTGGTGTAGCTATGACAGCAGGACACAACCTCACACTCACCCAGAACAGGGGGAGACCGGCTCTATCTGACAAACACAGGGGAGGTAAGTGGGAGACAGGGGGAGGTAAGGGGTAGACAAGGGAGGCCTTTGTAGCTCTGATTGTCTGTTGTGTGATTTCTGACAAAACTGTTATTCATTAGTAGTCCATTGAGGCTGCAGGGCTTGTGTATCCTCCTCTGCCTGTATTGCCCCTTTGAGGCCTGTGTGGCTGCTATGTGTTGCCTGTGTTTAGCTTTCACATGTTTCTGGAACAGCGATGTGGATGTCTGTGGTTTATAGAGAAATGTTGAGGTAAGCAACCAGCAAGAAATGTTGCAGAGCGATGTCCGTTTTAGGTTGACGCTTCAACAACCATTAATCAGAATGTGCAGCAGGGTTACAGATGGAGAAGTAACATTCTACAGTACTGTATCCCTCAGCTGACACTGTCAACCTCCACTTCCAACTGTGTGTGTGTGTGTGTGTCCTTGACCTTGCTGTGAGATGTGTGCTGGTTGCATTGTTTGTCTTCTACATCTTAAAATGAGGTCTGTAGGTAACGCTCCACTGGGATCTATGTGTGAAAAGAACAGGCAGTGAGGTGGAGAGAGGGAGAAAGAGATGATGACCTCCATGGTGAGAGGACGCGCCTCTCCACACACCCCACTCTGTCCAATCAGCAGACGGGGGAAAATGTCACCGTCACGCTGAATTGTGGCGGAAGGGACAGATCACAGAATGAACAAGAGGAGAGACCTTTCCTTTTGTCTCCACCAGCCGGAAAACAAGTAGGACCCAAGGATGCAGTTAGTTCCTCAGTACATGCATCACTCTGGGGTGAGCAGTGTGTGTGTCCTCAGCTGATTAAAGCCGGTCAAGCCTCAGTGATCAGGCCTTTAGCCGTCTCTCCAGTCTGAATGCCAAACACAACAGAGCATGCCCAGACCAGCCATGTGTGGAGACTGGTCAACCTGAGAGACCTGGGGAAAAAGGGATGGAGGAGGAGAGATCTGGGGAAGAGGGGATGGAGGAGGAGAGATCTGGGGAAGAGGAGATAGAGGGGGAGAGATCTGGGGAAGAGGAGATGGAGGAGGAGAGATCTGGGGAAGAGGGGATGGAGGAGGAGAGATCTGGGGAAGAGGAGATGGAGAAGGAGAGATCTGGGGAAGAGGAGATAGAGGAGGAGAGATCTGGGGAAGAGGGGGAGGAGGAGGAGGAGGAGGAGGAGAGATCTGGGGAAGAGGGGATGGAGGAGGAGAGATCTGGGGAAGAGGGGATGGAGGAGGAGAGATCTGGGGGAGAGGGGATGGAGGGATGGTGGAGGAAAGACCTGAGGAAGACAAGAACCACACTCTCTCTCTCTGAGTCAGAAAAACCATAACTGTGTTCAGTAAGAATAAATGAGAAACAAAGCTTTGAAACTGAAAATAAAACGGAATGTTCTGGATAAGTTCAGGTATCATCACCTAATGAATATAACCCTGGACTAGAGGTCTTCTAAGGAGAGATTTAGTAGTTATTTTAGATCTATTTCTTGGTAGTTCTTCTTCAGTTTCACAGACCCCATGGCATCCCTCCCTATTCAGTCCTCCCTTTCTTTCTTCCTTCCTTTCACCTCTTCCTCCTAACCCTCCTTCCATCTCTCGATCTCTCCTGGACCTAGAGGATGAAGTTGTGACATGGCTCTTTACAGCAGCTCTGCCTTTGTGTCTATCACCCCACGACTGACGCTGAAATCTATACCTTTTCTCTCACACAGTCATACACACCTGTAGAGGAACATAGGAGCCAACCTTTAAAGGTTGAGATGATGCACAGATGAGAACTCACCTTTAACAGAGGAGATTGTATGTGAGATGGGTCTATACGACACACACACAACTGAGGGTGTCCAAGAGGAATTCTTCCACCCCCAGATGCATTTTCACCACTGCCTGTTCAAGTACAGGGTGGGAGGCATTTGTCAAAGGGAGAGAAGTGTAGGCCACACACTGGTCTAACAGTTCCTCTCTTCCCCACTTCACTCCTTTTATATGAACTACTAGACCTTTTCATTCCTGCCGCACCGTAGCTCCTCTTGTGTGTACTGGTGTGTGTACCTATCGTGGTGTGTGTGTGTTCTTGTCTCATGTCATATTGCGTTGTGATGGTGACAGCTCGTTGACAGGGTAATTGGTGTAGGTGGTGTTGACGACTCTGAAGTCTTAACGAGGGAGCTCCAATTAATCCATTGATTTACATTTAAATAGGACCTGAAAGGTTACAGCCTGCTAACTATCATCTGCATGTACTTACCATGCTACTGTCTGACACATATATACACACACACACACACACACACACACACACACACACACACACACACAGGCTTGGGTTTTGCTTGAGCAGTGGTCACCAACCTTTTCTGAGACAAGATCACTATCTGAGTCCAAAAGCAAGCCGAGATCTACCGCTCAGATAAAAAAAAACATAAACCTATGCAACATTAACCTATTAAAAACAGTTCTGTCGCAATGAGGTTTGTGCAGTAGACTATAGGCCCAATACATTATCACTGCATATTGGCTATGCTTGAATTGCCCTGCCAATGTTCTTCTCAGACCACTTTGAAATTATATTTCTAAATAATTGTAGGTATATTATCACACTGGTAATATATCATTTGTTGTATTACTTGTGAGGCACAGCTGAGTGAGCATAATAATTTGTTTTTAAACATTTTGAGTCTGAGTGGAGGGAAAGAGCAGGGGTGAGGCTGCCTCTCACCTGACTCACCGTCCCTCTGCTCTCCCTCCGTCCCTCTGCTCTCCCTCCGTCCCTCTGCTCTCCCTCCGTCCCTCTGCTCTCCCTCCGTCCCTCTGCTCTCCCTCCGCTGAGAAAAGGGGACACAGTCTTCCAGCTGATGGTGAAACTCAAGTTGCACTGCATTATTTCTGCCTCATGCACCAAATCATGTTGTTACTCCTATGACCAGAGAAAGTGAAATATTCCTCTCTTAAAAAAGACACAAGCCACTAATAATAACAACGCAAGCTTATTGAAACACTTTGCTATACTCATTCATTGCAGCTGAATTGCTGGTTTTAGCGTGTGTGGAAGTAGGAAGAACACACATTTTATGGCTTATAAAAGTGTTGAACAAAGTGTTGACAGTGCTGAATAACAACTTAAACATGGTCTTACTTATAAAAACATCAGCTCTTTGCTGTATTCAGTCTCTCTCTAGTCATGTATCAACTTTGCTGTGCGCTCAAGGCTTCTTTTTACAGCCTATGGCTAGAAACTGTGCAGACACAGTAATCTGAGTAGTGGAGGCTCCTCAGAGGAGGAAGGGGAGGACCATTTTCCTCAGTAAATTTCATAAAAATAGTGAAACATTAAAGTTATCCTTTTTAGATAAAACTATACTAAATATATTCACATCACCAAATAATTGATTAGAACACACTGTTTTGCAACGAAGGTCTACAGTAGCCTCAGCAGCACTCTGTAGAGTAGCACCATGGTGTAGCCGGAGGACAGCTAGCTTCTGTCCTCCTCTGGGTACATTGACTTCAATACAAAATAAATGGTTCTCACCCCCTTCAATAGACTTACAAAGTAATTACGACAACTTCCGGAGGACCTCCTCCAACCTATCAGAGCTCTTGCAGTATGAACTGACATGTTGTCCACCCAATCAAAGGATAAGAGAATGAATCTAGTACTGAAAGCATAAGCTACAGCTAGCTAGGACTGCAGTGCATAAAATGTGGTGAATAGTTGACTCAAAAAGAGAGAAAGACAATAGTTAAACAGTTTTGAACAAATTAATTTCTTCCAAAATTAAGGAGAAGCAAAAAAGCGAGAGCTAGCTATATTTCGTAGTATACTGTATATCTTTTCACTTACTTAGCTAGATTCTAATGCAGCTAGGTTAGTTTAGCCTACTCAAACACCCAGCTCAAACAAAGAGGGATGCTATGTTAGCCTGCTGGCTATGGCTGTCCAACACTCGAACTCTTCCAACACTTTTGGTTTTATAAATGTATTGCCACCTGGGCCCGCCGGTGTAACTGCAAAACTGCTTGTTGCTTACTGCACATTGTAATGCATGATTGTAGCGGGTTTACTAACACGTTAGTTCTAGTAGCTATGTTGTCTATGAGGTGACAATGATGTAGGCTGTGTGTAGCGGTTAGCGGTCATGATATTAAGGTTTGGCTTGGGAAGGTTTTTTCACCTGGTCACAGACAGCTGATGTGTTGTGCGAAGGGAAAAGGTGAGAGGAGGAGAGTGTGTAGATACAGTGCCTTCGGTATTCAGACCCCTTGACTTTTTCCATATTTTGTTAGGTTACAGCCTTATTCTAAAATTGATTAAATTGTTTTTTTCCCTACACACAATACCCCATAATGACAAAGCAAAAACAGTTTTTTAGAAAAATCACATTTACATAAGTATTCAGACCCTTTACTCAGTACTTTGTTGAAGCAGCTTTGGCAGCGATTACAGCCTCAAGTCTTCTTGGGTATGACGCTACAAGCTTGGCACACCTGTATTTGGGGAGTTTCTACCATTCTTCTCTGCAGATCCTCTCAAACTCTGTCAGGTTGGATGGGGCGAGTCTCTGCACAACTATTTTCAGGTCTCTCCAGAGATGTTCGATCGGGTTTAAGTCTGAGCTCTGGCTGGGCCACTCAAGGACATTCAGAGACTTGTCCCGAAGCCACTCCTATGTTGTCTTTGCTGAGTGTTTAGGGTCGTTGTCCTGTTGGAAGGGGAACCTTCCCCCCAGTCTGAACCGGGTCTTCCTGCCTCGGTCTCACACATCAAGCGCTTGGGTCCCGCCCAGGACCCTGATTGCCCAGTGGTAACCCTTATCTTAACCATTCTGAATGAGTGCTTAAACTTAACCCTTAACATTTGGAGAAATGGAACGAGCAGCAGGAGCAACAAAAACACTTTGAAATTTGACGTTTGGAGAACTTGGATGAACGTCTAATTCTGCAGTGAGACTGAGCTTGTCACAGGCACACGCACACACACACCACACACACACACAGACGCGCTATCCCTGCATATAATTATATTGAAAATAAGGTGTTAATTACAATGTCATACATTAATCATGGTTGCTAGGCTCATTTGATTACTGATGTTTTATTCTGAGGAATTAATATAATATCATCTGTCAGTTTGAGCCTGCCTCTGCCCCAGCTGACAAGTTAATGCCATGAGATTATCACTGCTGATTTGCTATGCTGAGAGAGATGAACGTGTGTGTCTCTCACTCCATTTATGTATGTGTCTTTCTGTACTTGTGAGTTTGTGTCCACTACTATGGCCTGTGTGTTTGACAGTGTGCACACAGTTGTGTGTGTTTTAGTCTGTGTGTATCGATATGCATGGCCTTCTCTACAGCAGTGTCCAGGTTGTAGGTTAGCACAGTGAGAGAATAGCTCATCTTCAGGAGGTGTGTTTGGTCCCTTTCTAAATCCTCCCTGAGCGTTGAGAACAGTGGTGCTGTGATGTGATGCAGGCTCCAAACTGGGGATCAATGGTGATTATCACCAACACTTATCCTCTCTTCTCTTGTCTTCTCACTGACGCACAGCAAATAATCGTCTGCAGGTGTTTGAACAATAACACTGTGTAAATGAGCTAATTAAAATTATCCCTCCTTCCCTCCGTGTGGGTGGGTGGTAAGGTTAGGGATTAGTCAATGTGGAAAGCCAGGAATACTTCAATAGAAAAGCACAAATTCAACAGTTCTGCTAAATGAGCTGTGCCGTGTCGTAATGATGCCATCTATCACTCCACTAGGGATATGGCAATTGTAAAATTGTTCTTAAAGTTTAAACTGCATTTTTAAAAACATTTAAACGATAAGAGAAAATTGTGAAATGACGCGAATTCACAATTCAGATATGATCCTGCGTATGGCCACTAGGGGGCAATGCAGTTCAATCTACTACAGTTCTGGCTACTTACCAGACATCCCTCGCCTTACTATTGTCCCCCACCCACTCAGCAACGATGGTAGTTAATGCCGTTTTAGGTTCTCTGCTGTGTCCCTCTCCTCCATGTTGTAAGTACATGGGACTTCATACCCCATGTCTCATCAATGTGAAGCCTCCAGTGTAGCTCAGTTGGTAGAGCATGGCGCTTGCAATGCCAGGGTTGTGGGTTCGATTCCCACGGGGGGCAAGTATGAAAAATGTATGCACTCACTAACTGTAAGTCACTCTGGATAAGAGTGTCTGCTAAATGACTAAAATGTAATGGCTCGTTGCAGTGATGTACGACAGCGTGTTCATAGACGTCCAACAATCTGTTGTTAATACCACGTATGGTGTTTGAGGGCTTGTGCTTTGTACTTGCAGAGCAATCATTTTACAATTTCTCCTTCCAGGCCGTCACGGTTTTTCAATATTGCATCTTGTAGTCTGGTTCTAGATATGCCATCAGGGCAGTGAAGCAGACCTCCTCTACCATTGACAATGGCTGCATATCAACTGCAATCATTTCTCTAATCAGCACTGTGATTTTCTAGCTCCATCCCTTATCGCACTGCTGCCAGCAACGGGTTGAGTGACGGTGTCTCCCTTTCAGATGGTTACGCATCCACCTGTACTGCCACGGTTTGCATTTATTTCACCACCTTCTCATTTAACTTCTAAAAGTATTGCCAGACAGGACTTTGCTGCTGTCATTTCCCTGTCTCAGTCGCTGCCATTTTCCAACTGTTAATGACGATGATGTGCGGAGCGCTTTATATCCGTGGCAAATAACTAACGTTAAAGCATTGTTGCATTGTGGGTATTTGTTATTTTTTCCCTTTATGATGATGATTGAGACCTGTTTGTTAGTGGTAGTTTAGTGATAACTGCACTGTGATCAAAATGTTGAATTTTTTAAATATATACAGTACCAGTCAAAAGTTTGGACACACCTACTCATTCAAGGGTTTTTATTTATGTTCACAATTTTTTACATTGTAGAAAAGTAGTGAAGACATCAAAAAAATGAAATAACACATATGGAATCATGTAGTAACCAAAAACGTGTTAAACAAATCAAAATATATTTTATATTTGAGATTCTTCAAATAGCCACCCTTTGCCTTGATGACAGCTTTGCACACTCTTGGCATTCTCTCAGCCAGCTTCACCTGGAATGCATTTCCAAAAGTCTTGAAGGAGTTCCCACATATGCTGAGCACTTGTTGGCAGCTTTTCCTTCACTCTGCCGTCCGACTCATCCCAAACCATCTCAATTGGGTTGAGGTCGGGGGATTGTGGAGGCCAGGTCATCTGATGCAGCACTCCATCACTCTCCTTCTTGGTAAAATAGCCCTTACACAGCCTGGAGGTGTGTTGGGTCATTGTCCTGTTGAAAAACAAATGATAGTCCCACTAAGCCCAAACCAGATGGGATGGCGTATCGCTGCAGAATGCTGTGGTAGCCATGATGGTTAAGCGTGCCTTGAATTCTAAATAAATCACAGACAGTGTCACCAGCAAAGCACCCCCACACCATCACACCTCCTCCTCCATGCTTTACGGTGGGAACTACACATGCGGCGATCATCCATTCACCCACACCGTGTCTCACAAAGACATGGCGGTTAGAACCAAAAATCTCAAATTTGGACTCCAGACCAAAGGACACATTTTCACCGGTCTAATGTCCATTGCTCGTGTTTCTTGGCCCAAGCAGGTCTCTTCTTCTTATTGGTGTCCTTTAGCAGTGGTTTCTTTGCAGCAATTCGACATGAAGGCCTGATTCACACAGTCCCCTCTGAACAGTTGATGTTGAGATGTGTCTGTTACTTGAACTCTAAGAAGCATTTATTTGGGCTGCAATTTCTGAGGCTGGTAACTCTAATGAACTTATCCTCTGCAGCAGAGGTAACTCTGGGTCTTCCATTCCTATGGCGGTCCTCATGAGCGCCAGTCTCATCATAGCGCTTGATGGTTTTTGCGACTGCACTTGAAGGACTGTTGTTTCTCTTTGCTTAGTTGAGCTGTTCTTGCCATAATATGGACTTGGTCTTTTACCAAATAGGGCTATCTTCTGTATACCCCCCTATCTTGTCACAACACAGCTGATTGGCTCAAATGCATTAAGAAGGAAATCAATTCCACAAATTAACTTTTAAGAAGGCACACCTGTTAATTGAAATGCATTCCAGGTGACTACCTCATGAAGCTGGTTGAGAGAATGACAAGAGTGTGCAAAGCTGTCATCAAGGCAAAGGCTGGCTACTTTGAAGAATCTCAAATCTCAAATATATTTTGATTTGTTTAACACTTTTTTGGTTACTACATGATTCCATATGTGTTATTTCATAGTTTTGATGTTTTCACTCTTATTCTACAATGTAAAACATTTAAAAATAAAGAAAAACCCTTGAATGAGTAGGTGTGTCCAAACTTTTGACTGGTAGTGTGTATTTTCGTTAGGGATTTTTAAAAACGTTAACGATCCCAATGTAATTTAAACCTTCACACCCCTACACTCCACTCCTCCTCTCCTCCATCTCTCCTCTCCTCCATCAGCCACACTGGAGCCATTAATGTACCAGTCTATTTATGGCTCTATAAAAACACTAAAGAAGAGGAGAACAGTCTCACTGGAATGAGAACAGGAGCTATGGGAAAGGGGGAAAGATTGAAAGGAGGAAAGGAGGGAGGCTGTTGTGCCATGTGGAACATACCAAACCATAGCATTCCTGTTTTCCTATTGAGGGAGTGAGTAGAGCAGTAACCCACAGTTCTGACCTCTACATTGGAGTGTGTAACATAGCTCTGCTACTGAACTATGAAATCTACAACCATTTGCCTGTTCAACTCTATAGTTCTTCCGTTGGACTGTGTAAGCTGTTCTAGTTGGGTTTTCCCAGGTTCAGGGAGCACAATGTTCTCTGACAGGGTTATCTGGTTCTTTGGTAGCCACTAAAGGGAGGCCCTTCTCTCTCATTGTCCAGCTGGCAGGGGTGCTGTAGGGGGTTTGTGTGTTTGGTTGTGTTTGTGTCCGATTGTGTGTGTGTGTGAGCATGTGAGAGCATGCATGCGTGTGTGTGAGCACGTGAGAGCGTACGTGTGTGTGTGTTTGCGTATGCATGTATGCTTATGTGTGTGTGTGTGTGTGTGAGCATGCATGCGTGTGTGTGTGTTTTGCACGCTCTTGGGGCCAGAGCGAATCAACATGTGTGAACCCAGTAGGGGGACATTCCAGTTGCCCCATGCTTTCCTCAGCCCATTCATCCAGTGTTCAGCTTGACTGTAACAGTATTGTCCTCAGCTCCAGCCTCCTCGCTGCTGGCCCCTAACCCATCAGCCCTACAGCCTCCTCCCTACTAGCCCCTAACCCATCAGCCCTACAGCCATTAACCCTCCAGCCTCTTCCCTGCTAGCCCCTAAACCATCAGCCCAACAGCCCATCAACCATCCAGCCTCCTCCCTGTTAGCCCCTAACCCAACAGCCCATCAACCCTCCAGCCTCTTCCCTGCTAGCCCCTAAACCATCAGCCCAACAGCCCATCAACCATCCAGCCTCCTCCCTGTTAGCCCCTAACCCAACAGCCCATCAACCCTCCAGCCTCTTCCCTGCTAGCCCCTAAACCATCAGCCCAACAGCCCATCAACCATCCAGCCTCCTCCCTGTTAGCCCCTAACCCAACAGCCCATCAACCATCCAGCCTCCTCCCTGCTAGCCCCTAACCCATCAGCGCTACAGCCCAATTACCCCCTAGCCTCCTGCTAGCCCCTAACCCATCAGCCCTACAGGCCATCTGTCTTCCAGCCTCCTTCCTGCTAGCCCCTAACCTATCAGCCTTAAAGCCCATCTCTCTCTCTGTCTCTCTGTCTCTCTGTCTCTCTCTCTCTCTCTCTCTCTCTCTCTCTCTCTCTCTCTCTCTCTCTCTCTCTCTCTCTCTCTCTGTCTCTGTCTCTGTCTCTGTCTCTGTGCCTCTGTCAGTCTCTCTCTCTCTCTGTCTGTCTCTCTCTGTCTCTGTCTGTCTCTCTCTCTCTCTCTCTCTCTCTCTCTCTCTCTCCTCTCTCTCTCTCTCTCTCTCGCTCTCTCTTGCCTTTCTCTCCCAGTGAAAGGGCTGTTCATCACTATTCCATCAACATTCCAGCCTCCTACTAGCCCCTAACCCATCAGCCCTACAGGCCATCTATTCTCCAGCCTCCTACCTCCTACCTGCTAGCCCCTAACCCATCAGCTTTAAAGCCCATCAACCCTCCAGCTTCCTGCTAGCCCCTAACCCATCAGCCCATCAACCCTCCAGCCTCCAGCCTCCTGCTAACCCAGCCATCAGCTGCCTGTCACCTCCCAGGGCAGGCATTATGGTCTAGGAGAGAGGGGATGAGGAACAGGGAAAAGAGTGAGTGTGAGGAGGCCAGTCAAGTCTCTCTCCCAGGGCTAGGCCTCTCTCTGGTTATGTGGTGGTTGACATTGCAGCAGCATGTCGTGTGAGGTGTAGAGGAACACACATCTCCACTTAACACTCTGTTACTTGAACCTAACACTCTGATTCAGTTCTATGTTGAATAGTTTGGTGGGGAGCAGGGTATAGTCTTGCTCGGGATGAAGGTTATTTGGATTGAAGTTCAGTATTTTCTCCCTTCTCTCTTCTTTTTAGTCCCTCTCTGTCCACTCACTGTTCTTTCTACTCTCTCTCTCTGTCTCTCTGTCTCTCTGTCTCTCTGTCTCTCTGTCTCTCTGTCTCTCTCTCTCTCTCTCTCTCTCTCTCTCTCTCTCTCTCTCTCTCTCTCTCTCTCTCTCTCTCTCTGTCTCTCTGTCTCTGTCTCTGTCTCTGTCTCTGTCTCTGTCTCTGTCTCTGTCTCTGTCTCTGTCTCTGTCTCTCTGTCTCTCTCTCTCTCTCTCTCTCTCTATCTGTCTCTCTCTATCTGTCTTTCACTCTCTGTCTCTCTCTCTCTCTCTCTCCCTGTCTCTGTCTCTCTCTGTTTCTCTGTCTCTCTCTCTCTGTCTCTCTGTCTCTCTTTGTCTTTATCTCTGTCTGTCTCTGTCTCTGTCTGTCTCTCTCTGTCTGTATCTCTGTCTCTGTCTGTCTCTCTGTCTCTCTCTGTCTCTCTCTGTCTCTCTGTCTCTCGCTCTCTCTCTCTGTCTCTCTCTCTGTCTCTCTCTGTCTCTGTGTCTCTGTCTCTCTCTGTCTCTCTCTCTGTCTCTCTGTCTCTCTGTGTCTCTCTCTGTCTCTCTCTGTCTTTCTGTCTCTCTCTCTCTCTCGCTCTCTCTCTCTCTCTCTCTCTCTCTCTCTCTGTCTCCGTGTCTCTCTCTGTCTCTCTGTCTCTCGCTCTCTCTCTCTGTCTCTCTCTCTGTCTCTCTCTGTCTCTGTGTCTCTGTCTCTCTCTGTCTCTCTCTCTGTCTCTCTCTCTCTCTCTTTCTTTCTCTCTCTCTCTCTCTCTCTCTCTCTGGCCTTTCTCTCCCAATGAATGGACTGTTCATCACTATTCCAGGACGTAGCTGATTAAATGTGATTAAAGCCAATCCATCCATCAGAAGGCCTTTCACTCTGTCACCTCACTCTGGGGGGACTGTGTGTGTGTGTGCGTGTGTCCATGTTTGTGAGTGTGTGTTTGTACGTGTGCTTGTGCTCTCTCTTCAGATGTCTTTTAGCCTGTGATGGATGTTTCCAGACCATAGATCCACTAATAAAGAGGTCCTCTACTCTCCCTATAAAGATTACAACTCTCCCTATAAAGACTACAACTCTCCCTATAAAGACTACAACTCTCCCTATAAAGACGACTACTTTAGGACCTCTCCTCTTTCCCTTACCTCTATTTCCTCTCTATATTCTCTACCCCTGTCAGCTTTCAGCCAAAGTGGTGGTTATGATGAATGACGTTAGAGAGCCCCATTCTGCATTAAATCCCTTTGTCTCAATGACTCTGAAACACTACTGAATGGAGACACAGTGGCTGGGAGGGAGGGAGGGAGGGACAGCTGGTGTGTCTAGAATAGATTAATGACATCTATCAGACTGTACTGGAGGTACCAGTCAAACCCCAGACACACTCACAACACACATAGAGGCAGGCCTACACTCACAGAAGGAGACTTACTGAAGAGCACCTAGCCTGTTTGTCTACTCCTGAATGAGCTTCATGTCTTTATTGTCCTGAAGTGAATGTTTCTTTGACCAATAATACATTATGAGCGTATGTGGGTGTGTGTGTTTAGGAGCGTGTTTGTGTGATTAATGATACAGTGTGAACCTCACCACAAGTGCAGTGATCTATCATCCTGAGATCCAACTGAATAGCTTCTGCCCTGAGGGGGCTGTGTGTTTGTGTGTTTTTCTAACTATGTGTGTCCACTGGTAGTAGAGTAAATATGAGAATTCATAGCGAAGCTATTGGGACCCTCCGTCAGTGTGTGTATACGTGTGTATATCGATCCTTCCTGAGCAGAGGGGCCCACCAAAGGGCTTCCACTGTGTCTGTCTCTGAGCTCCTCTCTGCTGCTTTAACACATACATCAATAAGACTAATACTGATGCTCAGCAGCCAGGAGACAGGGAGGAACCCACAAACACACTGATACACACCATGGTGTGTGAGAGTATAGTTATATTGAATTCAGCTCCTAGTGTGTGATTGATATTTCTTGACTATAAGGTACAGGGGACAAAGTGCAAGGTGAATATTAATGAGTTAGTTTACTTAGCCTCGCTCTCTCGCTCTCTCGCTCTCTCGCTCTCTCGCTCTCTCGCTCTCTCGCTCTCTCGCTCTCTCTATCGCTCTATCACTGTCGTGGCCCAGGAGGTTGGAGAGGCGTGTTGCTCCCTCCCAGTCCCCTCCTCCCCTGACAGATAGAGACACAGATAGGTCAGTGTAGCTGTCACTGGGCTAGTCCCTATAGTGACAGATAGGAGTAGAGAGGCAGGGACATATCTCTCTGAACATCATTATGGTGACAGGCAGCCTGCTGTATTCACATCCACCTACTGTACACAACACACACATACATCTCCCTGATCTGAGACTATGTTGAGTTAATTTTATTAAACACTGTGTTTGTGTGTTTTTGTAATCAGAATAAAGTAACTACATCATGTAACACTGTGCACATACAGTATACTGGGGCTGTCTGTGTATACAGTGAGTGAATGTATGGATGTTACAATTTATGAGTGAGTTGACAATTTCAGATACATATCAACTTTATTATCCCACCAGAGGGAAATTCATTCGGTCATGTACTTAAAAAGACAGGACATAAAACATAAAAACACAGAACAATACACAATCAAATGTATTTGAAAGTGCGATAGCACACATATTTACAGTGAAAGTGCAATATGCTGTACACTCAAGGGACCAATAGACTATCCATTGTACAGCCTAATGGCTGTTGGAATAAAAGAGTTCCCATATCTATCCATTCGGATCTTCTTTTGAAGAAGTCTCATTCCCCTTGTCCAGCTGCTGTTATGACAGAGTTTTGAGTGAAGGAAATGGGTATTGTCCTGTAAAATGCTTTCAAGTTTTTGGAGGATGAGGTTTGTGTACAGGCTGGTGGCTGATTCTTGGTCTATACCAATTATCCTTCCTCCTGCCTTGATCAAGCGCTGAAGCTTGACTTGGTCTTGCGCTCGCATGTTTCCAAACATGCATATCAGACCAAAGGACATCACACTCTGTAGGACAGATTTGTAGAACATTTGTAGTATATGGCGATCAACATTAAAATGCTTTAGTTTGCTTTAAAAAAACATTCTCTGTTGCAGTTTCTTTGCCTTTTCCAGGGCACAGTCATTTAATTTCAATGTATTGTCTATTTCTATTCCCTGGTATTTATGTGGTCACTCTATCGACTGATTCCCCATTGATAGGGGGTAGTGTAGTTTTATTCCTTCTAAAATCAATTTCCATCTCTTTTGTTTTCTTAACGTTTATTTAAAGAAAGTTATCTGCACACCATTTCTCTGTCAAAACCTGAGAGGTTTGGTCTGGGTGAAGGAAACACTATAACAGCAGTGTCATCTTCATATTTAAAGAATTTGTGGGCTGGTGCAGAGGCTTTACAATCATTTGTGTACAGTGTGTACAGCACAGGAGGTTGGTGACACCTTAATTGGGGAGGACGGGTTTGATGCCATTCCATTTGCTCCATTCCAGCCATTATTATGTGCCGTGCTCCCCTCAGCAGCCTCCACTGGTGTCCAGGATCGGTGAAAGTACGCAACCTGGCGGGGCTCCTGTATTCACCATTCTAGATGTGGAGATGGCAGAGTTAAACTTCACTTGTTGGGTACGGTTCACAAGGAATCTGTTAATCCACTTGATCAGTAGATGGAGTTGGATGGTATTGTACGCGCTACTGAAGTCAATGAATACAATTTTCACTAGTCTATTTGCCTGTGCTAAGTCATCGTAAATGTTGTTCAGCATGACCAGTAACGCATCATCAACGCCCCTGGAGGCACGGTAGGCAAATTGGTTTGGATCTAGTTGGGATGAGACACCAGTGAGAATATGTTTTTGAATAGCGGTACATACTGTATGTCAGGGCTACAGGGCGTAAGTCGTTATTTTCTTTTGGCCTGATGTTTTTAAGGTACTGGGACAAAGCAACTTTTTCCATAAGTCTGGAATTATCCCGCTGTCCAGTGACAGCTGGAACAGCTTTTGGAACGGTAGTGCGAGCTGGTCTGCGCTTGCCTGAGTGCCTTGCTGCTGATGCCGTCTGGACCATATGATTTTCGTGGGTTGACATGTTAAAAGTGTTGCTTGACATCATTCACGGAGATCTGTATATCAATAGCTGGTATGCTGTCTATACAGTCCATAGTCACTTTATGCTGTGATATAAAATCACACGTCAAACCTGCAATAGAAACTGTTCAAATAATTTTCAAAGACGAGGTCCTTATCGACGGTCATGCAATGTCTCTTTCGTTTGTAACCTGAGATGGTTTGTAGCCCTTGCCAGGCTTTCCTGCTGTCATTGTCCCTAAAAAAGTTTTTTAAATGTGTCTTTCTAGGCTGGCTTGCACTGCTTGATCTTGCTTTTGAGTCTCCTCTGAATATTTATCCTCTCCTCTTTACTGCCACCTGATTTAAACACTAATTTTTTTCTGGTTGCTCTTTTAATTCCCGAGTCACCCACGGTTTATTATTGGGAAGATGTCGTCTTCCTTTTTGGGAATAACGAGATCCTCACAGAAAATCAGAGCCAGTATCTGCTGCCTCTTCCAGGTGGTCGGCTCTGTCCGTCAGGGCCGCCCAGTCAGGGGACTCTCTTCCAGATCGTCGGCTCTGTCCGTCAGGGCCGCCCAGTCAGGGGACTCGAAACAGTCCTGGAGGGCTTCAGTAGCTTCAGGAGCTGCAGGAGTTCATCTTTTTGGCCTTCTCTCGCTGCAGTCACGGTTTTTAGACTGGGATGAGCTGAACAATGTTATGATTTGAACCCCCGAGATTGGTTAGTGCCTTGGAGAAATATGCACCTGGGATGTTACCATAACAGAGGTCCAGACAGGCTTCACCTGGGATGTTCTGGAGTCGAAAGAAACGCACACCTGTTTAGGCGAGGTGCTGGCTAGCGGAGTAGAACACTTGAAAAAGAGAGCCGCACACTAGTATCTCAGATGCAATAATTTTATAACCTAATAACCAACGTTTTGACAGACAAGCTGTCTTCTTCAGGGTATAATGACAAACACTGCGGGTCACTAGTTTATATAGTGTCAAAGGACACACACAGGTGTCTGTAATCATGGCCGGGTGTGGCTTGATGTCATTGGTTAATTTACAGATATAAATATAACATATATATATATTTATTTTTTTCACCTGGGATGTTACCATAAGAGGTCCAGACAGGCTTCACCTGGGATGTTACCATAACAGAGGTCCAGACAGGCTTCACCTGGGATGTTACCATAACAGAGGTCCAGACAGGCTTCACCTGGGATGTTACCATAACAGAGGTCCAGACAGGCTTCACCTGGGATGTTACCATAACAGAGGTCCAGACAGGCTTCACCTGGGATGTTACCATAACAGAGGTCCAGATAGGCTTCACCTGGGATGTTACCATAACAGAGGTCCAGACTGATTTCACCTGGGATGTTACCATAACAGAGGTTCAGACAGGCTTCATTTCGGGTAGGACATATAACATATTGCTGGTACTATATGATGGTAAATGTTCAGATAGACTGCACATGTTAAAGTCTCCCATGATCAGCTTTACTGCTTCAGCTGACTCCGTCTCAGCCTGGGATACAAGGTCATGGATCATGTCGGCAGCTATTTGGGTGTCAGTGGAGGGGGCTATATAAACAATAAATAGTTGGACCTTGGATTTCCTGTGGCAGGTAGTATGGCCGTAGGTTAAGAGCAAGGAGTTCAATGTCTTTAGTGCAGACCTGTTGCTTCGTTGTGAAATTGGCTGGATTGCAGTATTTCTCTTACCAAAGTTGATGTTTCTGTCCATTCTAACGGTGTAGCCATCTAGCTCCACAACAGAGTCGGGGTCCTGTTCCTTAAGTCAGGTCTCAGATGGACAGATCAGGCAGGATTGTCGGTACTCAGAAAGGTATTGGTTACAAGCCCGTAGCTCGTCACTCTTATTCCTTATGCTTTGTACATTGCCATGCACAATAGATGGAAAAGGTGTCCTGAAGGGTTGTTTTTAATCCCTTTCAAATTCCCCCTCTACTGCCATGCTTCCTTGCTTTAGATGCCTTCTCTTGGGAAAAAGCTGATTGTGGTATTCCATTGTAGTGTAAGCTTGCGGCAAAGGGTTGGAGGTTAAGCAGGACATATCTTATGTGTGATATCTGCGTCTCGCAGTCTCGCCATATCCATTCAGAGTTTAGGTCGACGTCTTGTTTGGTGCATTTCACAAAAAAACTGATTAAAACTAACAGCAAAAGAACTGCTATTTGCCTCATTATTAGCCATCAGATTTCATACCACTAAAAACTTGGTTGATTGAGGTGGATCGCAACTTTAAAACACTTTAAACAAACAAACAAACAAGAGAGGGACAAGCACAAATGACCGAGTCGCTGCAAGAGCAGACGCCATGAGTGTGTTTATATTGTGTGCATCCGTGTTGCATAGATGTGTGTGAAGATGGGCCAGAAAGCAGTGGAGGGTGAGGGGAAGGGGTGAGGAGAAGGAGTGAGGATCGGGTGAGGGGAGAGGGGTGAGGATCGGGTGAGGGGAAAGGGGTGAGGATCAGGTGAGGGGAAGGGGTGAGGAGCGGGTGAGAGGAAGGGGTGAGGCGCGGGTGAGAGGAAGGGGTGAGGTGCGGGTGAGAGGAAGGGGTGAGGAGCGGATGAGAGGAAGGGGTGAGGTGCGGGTGAGAGGAAGGAGTGAGGAGCGGGTGAGGGGAAAGGGGTGAGGTGCGGGTGAGAGGAAGGGGTGAGGAGCGTGTAAGGTGAGAGGCTTGATGTGTTTAGTGACCGTGCCACGATGTCTGGGCTATCTGTAGTGTCTGTCAGTACATCACCTGCGCTGCTCTGTCTCCCTGACAGCGCACACACACACACACACACACACACACACAGAGTGGAGATGAATAGGGCCCAGCAGTAACACATGGAGCGACGCCCCATAGAGTGTGTCAGAAGAGGAGTGATTTAGGAGGTTAGGCCTGGACCACTGCTGTGACACCTGCCTTAGGAATCTAACTATCTCACACACACACACACCTCCTGTTACCATTCTGCTGCTGCCTCCGACCCATAACCTCTGACCCTCAACCCCCAGCCTCTGCCTGTGTCAGAGGAGATCCCGTTTTACAATCCGCCATGTTGCTGTAGACTTCAGGTTTGGCCGTAGGGACGCAGCATATGGCAGTAGAGGAGTGTGGAATGTGTAGAGGGCTTGAGTAGGTGTGTGTGTGTGTGTGTGTGTGTGTGAAGTCAGACTGTGCGTTCCCCTTCCCAGTGCTGCGTTACCGTTCTCTCTCTCTCAAATGAAAGCTAAGAGTTTATATTTAGTATTATTTTTGATAAAGATAACTACATATATTTGGGGCTGGGCTTTATATCGAATTAATTTGATTAATTCAAATGTATGTTTTTGCAAGATATTCCAAATACCTGTATCGCAAGAATCTAGTTTTTTTTCATATTTTTATTTTTATGAGTGTTTGTCTGCTTCTTCCCATGTTTTTTTTGGTCTCGCCTCTTTTGCTCCTTCTGCTGTGACTTCTTTCATTTACACAAACACACCAAGCCCCTCCCCCACACACCAAGCCCCTCCCCCTGCCACTCACAACAACAAATATGAGAGATCACTTCTTCCTCTCTGACAAGCGGTTTCAACTCGCTATTTGCATTTGAGGTTTGGTCCAACAGAATCGCTCATATGGACACTGAAACACATTGAGACATTAGTTTACTGTAACAGAGGAGAACTTAACCTTTCTAACAATAGCCTTTTTATGTTTCAACTCCTCAAATGTGCGAAGAGCAGACCCTACTAAAATGGGAGTATCAATGAACATTGACTCTAGAAAATGAATGATCAGTTTCTGTTGTGCGCGGCATTGCGGTACAACGTACCGCTAGCAGCATTTTAGCCGAAGACTGTTATACTAGCTGTCTAGTCTGTATTTTATAAATGTGCAATGAGCATAAAAAACTATTATATAAAGAATTGGCAACTCATTCTCATTCTGAGAAATAAGTTAGGGAACTTGATTTCAACATCTGAACAAAGTGGACAGGCTAGCATGCTGTTCAAACAGTTGGAGAGGGACAGAAGGGTGTGTTCATAACAATTCAACTGTTCTACCTTGTTAGCTAGCAAGGAGATCCAAGTTGGCTAGACTTTAAACATAAAGATTAGCTGGCTACTCACTAGCACGTGGGCTTTTGCTTGAGAGATTGTTTGAGACCTTGGTTAATTTTCTATAGCTTAATGCCTGCTAGAAGAAGTTAGTCATTATTATTGAATGTGCATTATGTATGGTTCTGGTTAGATTTGTAACAAAAAGGGCATTTTCGTAGATGGACTTGAAAGCCAGATCAGTGATTATTGCAAAAAAAACAGGTTAAACTATTTTGATAAAACAATGAAATTACTGGGTCTTATGATTGTGGAAGGCTTATATTTAGCCTAAGTATAATTTCACAAGCCCTGAATTCATTAGATTATTGCTGACTGTTTGAAATGCAGTGTATTTTACCTTTAATTGTACAACAAAGCTTATTTAGAGAAAACATTGAAAAAATCAAGATACAGCATATATTGTAAATCGCCCATAAATTAGAAAAAATTTAGATTATTTTTAGGTCATATCGCCCAGCCTCAGCATCCCTCTAAATAATCAGAATGAATGTAAACATTACAGTTTTTAAAACATAGCTTGTCCAACAAAAGTGGTCTCTTGGCACAACTTATCCCAGGTATGGGGATAAGTTAAGCCGCCCACAAATTTCTGTACTGAATTAAATATTACCACTACCTTTTTAAAACCATATCTGCCTTTATTTCCCAAACACAATTCAACATAATCACAATCACTTTTTTAATCACAAATTATTCTTTTAATCATTTTAAGCATGCTTTAATGCAGGGTTAACACCTAACACCTAACAAACACTTTTCTAAACACTTTTAACATAGGCCAGGCCCTGTTGTTACCTCATATCCCAGCGATAATGCCTTGCATTACACCTGGGAAGAAAACATTTCAATTGGCTCAACTTGCAATTGGCTCAAGCATTAGCTCAATTTACCCCATGCCATTGGCTCAACTTACCCCAAGGCAAACATTTTGACTATATTAGCTACAAGGAGCTATATATTAGCTACAAGGATGCACTTTCATGCTAGGTTTAGGACCTCATATTGAAGCTTATAGAGACCCCAACTGATGTATAGAACAATCTTAAAAGTATATACTTTGGATTAGATACAAGCATCATACCTCTGGAACTAACTTGCTTACCACTTTTTCCATGTGGTTTCTTCCTTCACAGACTCCATGAAATTATGACCTCTTCCTAAACATTTGGTCAAATGATACATTTTGTGTATGGTTTCCTAGAAACAAGGGAGGCTCGACTTACCCCACTCTCCCCTACTCTACTCTACTCTACCCCTCTGTACTGAACCAAACTCTACTCTACTTTTACTTTACTGTGCTCTACTGTATTCTACTTTTATTTACTGTACTGTACTGAACTCTACTTTACTTTACTGTACTGTATGGTGATCTACTCTGCTCTACTCTACTCTGCTCTGATGCTCTGCTCTGCTCTACTCTGCTCTGATGCTCTGCTCTACTCTACTCTGATGCTCTACTCTGCTCTACTCTGCTCTGATGCTCTGCTCTACTCTACTCTACTCTGATGCTCTACTCTGCTCTACTCTGCTCTGATACTCTGCTCTGATGCTCTGCTCTACTCTACTCTACTCTGCTCTGAGGCTCTGCTCTACTCTCCTCTGCTCTGCTCTACTCTGCTCTACTATGCTCTGATGCTCTACTCTGCTCTACTCTGCTCTACTATGCTCTGATGCTCTACTCTGCTCTACTATGCTCTGATGCTTTACTCTGCTCTACTCTGCTCTGATAATCTACTCTGCTCTACTCTGCTCTACTCTGCTCTGATGCTCTGCTCTACTCTACTCTGATGCTCTACTCTACTCTGCTCTACGCTACGCTACTCTGCTCTGCTCTGCTCTGCTCTGCTCTACTCTGCTCTGAGCTCTGCTCTACTCTACTCTTCTCTGATGCTCTGCTCTGCTCTACTCTGCTCTGATGCTCTACTCTACTCTGCTCTGATGCTCTACTCTACTCTGCTCTGCTCTGATGCTCTGCTCTACTCTGCTCTGCTCTGATGCTCTGCTCTACTCTGCTCTATCGCTCTACTCTACTCTGCTCTGATGCTCTACTCTACTCTGCTAACTCTGATGCTCTGCTGTACTCTACTCTGCTCTACTCTGATGCTGTGCTGTACTCTACTCTGCTCTACTCTAATGCTCTGCTGTACTCTACTCTGCTCTACTCTGCTCTACTCTACTCTGATGCTCTACTCTGCTCTGATGCTTTTCTCTACACTACTCTGCTCTACTATACTCTACACTGCTCTACTCTGATGCACTACTCTACTCTGCTCTGCTCTATTCTATTCCGCCCTGCTCGACTGTGCTGTTCAAACTTGTGAAACATAGAAGTATATGATTGGTACAGATTTGGTCTGGTCTGGACCAACCAAATTTGGTCTTGTTTGGGGGTGGAGCTCATTAGGAGCCAGTGTGTACATAATAGCCAGTGTGTACAATAATACCCAAACATGCAAAGGAGGATAGTGCATTTGTCGACCTTTGTGTACCTATTCAGGATACATCACCATGAAGATAATGATATTAATAATTATGCATTTCTGTATAGTACAGATCAAGGACCCATGATGTCATTCTGTTACCATCATTCTGATGGACTTTAGCATATATGTGTATGGTTTGTTAAACTTTTCAATCAATGGTTTTTGCTTGGCTTACATTTTAAAGTGAAAAAGTGAGTCTCAGAGACTCAATGTCACTCTGGTATTGTGGAATTGCCCAGTAGTCAAACTCTGAGCAGTGCCTGTAGTGTTTGGCTGGTTTGACTGTTTTATAAAGACTGAGGACAGGGGAGTGGAAATGGGCCATCCTTTTTGTTTGTGTGTGTGTGCATGTGTCCTAGCTGAGGCTGTTGTTCTAGCTGACCTACAGTACCAGTCAAAAGTTTGGACACACCTACTCATTCCAGGCTTTTTCTTTAGTCTTACTATTTTCTACATTGTATAATAATAGTGAAGATATCAAAACTATGAAATAATACATATGGAATCATGTAGTAACCAAAAAAGTGTTAAACACATTTTATATTTTATATTCTTTAAAGTAGCCACCCTTTGCCTTGATGACAGCTTTGCACACTCTTGGCATTCTCTCAACCAGCTTCATGAGTAATGCTTTTCCAACAGTCTTGAAGGAGTTCCCACATATGCTGAGCACTTGTTGGCTGCTTTTCCTTCACTCTGCGGTCCAACTCATCCCAAACCATCTCAATTGGGTTGAGGTCAGGTGATTGTGGAGACCAGGTCATCTGATGCAGCACTCCATCACTCTCCTTCTTGGTCAAATACAGTGAGGGAAAAAAGTATTTGATCCCCTGCTGATTTTGTACGTTTGCCCACTGACAAAGACTTGATCAGTCTATAATTTTAATGGTAGGTTTATTTGTCAAAAATGTTATAAATTGATTTGCATTTTAATTAGGGAAATAAGTATTTGACCCCCTCTCAATCAGAAAGATTTCTAGCTCCCAGGTGTCATTTATACAGGTAACGAGCTGAGATTAGGAGAACACTCTTAAAGGGAGTGCTCCTAATCTCAGCTTGTTACCTGTATAAAAGACACCTGTCCACAGAAGCAATCAATCAATCAGATTCCAAACTCTCCACCATGGCCAAGACCAAAGAGCTCTCCAAGGATGTCAGGGACAAGATTGTAGACCTACACAATTCTGGAATGGGCTACAAGACCATCGCCAAGCAGCTTGGTGAGAAGGTGACAACAGTTGGTGCGATTATTCGCAAATGGAAGAAACACAAAAGACCTGTCAATCTCCCTCGGCCTGGGGCTCCATGCAAGATCTCACCTCGTGGAGTTGCAATGATCATGAGAACGGTGAGGAATCAGCCCAGAACTACACGGGAGGATCTTGTCAATGATCTCAAGGCAGCTGGGACCATAGTCACCAAGAAAACAATTGGTAACACACTACGCCGTGAAGGACTGAAATCCTGCAGCGCCCGCAAGGTCCCCCTGCTCAAGAAAGCACATATACAGGCCCGTCTGAAGTTTGCCAATGAACATATGAATGATTCAGAGGAGAACTGGGTGAAAGTGTTGTGGTCAGATGAGACCAAAATCAAGCTCAGTGGCATCAACTCAACTCGCCGTGTTTGGAGGAGGAGGAATGCTGCCTATGACCCCAAGAACACCATCCCCACCATCAAACATGGAGGTGGAAACATTATGCTTTGGGGGAGTTTTTCTGCTAAGGGGACAGGACAACTTCACCGCATCAAAGGGACGATGGACGGGGCAATGTACCGTCAAATCTTGGGTGAGAACCTCCTTCCCTCAGCCAGGGCATTGAAAATGGGTCGTGGATGCGTATTCCAGCATGACAATGACCCAAAACACACGGCCAAGGCAACAAAGGAGTGGCTCAAGAAGAAGCACATTAAGGTCCTGGAGTGGCCTAGCCAGTCTCCAGACCTTAATCCCATAGAACATCTGTGGAGGGAGCTGAAGGTTCTAGTTGCCAAATGTCAGCCTCGAAACCTTAATGACTTGGAGAAGTTCTGCAAAGAGGAGTGGAACAAAATCCCTCCTGAGATGTGTGCAAACCTGGTGGCCAACTACAAGAAACGTCTGACCTCTGTGATTGCCAACAAGGGTTTTGCCACCAAGTACTAAGTAATGTTTTGCAGAGGGGTCAAATACTTATTTCCCTCATTAAAATGCAAATCAATTTATAACATTTTTGACATGCGTTTTTCTGGATTTTTTTTGTTGTTATTCTGTCTCTCACTGTTCAAATAAACCTACCATTAAAATTATAGACTGATCATTTCTTTGTCAGTGGGCAAACGTACAAAATCTGCAGGGGATCAAATATTTTTTTCCCTCACTGTAGCCCTTACACCGCCTGGAGGTGGGTTGGGTCATTGTCCTGTTGAAAACAAATGATAGTCCCACTAAGCGCAAACCAGATGGGATGGCGTATTGCTGCTGTGGTAGCCATGCTAGTTAAGGGTGCCTTGAATTCTAAATAAATCCCTGACAGTGTCACCAGCAAAGCACCCCCACACCATCACACCTCCTCTTCCGTGCTTCACGGTGGGAACCACACATGCAGCGATCATCCGTTCACCTACTCTGCGTCTCACAAAGACACGGCGGTTGGAACCAAAAATCTCAAATTTGGACTCATCAGACCAAAGGACAGATTTCCACAGGTCTAATGTCCATTGCTTTTGTTTCTTTGCCCAATCAAGTCTCTTCTTCTTATTGTTGTCCTTTAGTAATGGTTTCTTTGCAGCAATCCGACCATGAAGGCCTGATTCACGCAGTCTCCTCTGAACAGTTGATGTTGAGATATGTCTGTTACTTGAACTCTGTGAAGCATTTAGTTGGGCTGCAATCTTAGGTGCAGTTAACTCTAATGAACTTATCCTCTGCAGCAGGGGTAACTCTGGGTCTTCCTTTCCTGTGGCGGTCCTCATGAGAGCCAGTTTCATCATAGCGCTTGATGGTTTTTGCGACTGCTCTTGAAGAACCTTTCAAAGTTCCTGAAATGTTCCGTATTGACTGACCTTAAAGTAATGAAGGACTGTCATTTCTCTTTGCTAATTTGAGCTGGTCTTGCCATAATATGGACGGTCTTTTACCAAATAGGGCTATCTTCTGTATACCACCCCTACCTTGTCACAACACAACTGATTGGCTCAAATGCATTAAGAAGGAAAGAAATTCCACAAATTAACTTTTAATAAGGCACACCTGTTAATTGAAATAACCCTGGAATGAGTAGGTGTGTCCAAACTTTTGACTGGTACTGTATTTCTGACCAGTCTTAAAGAGGACATTTCCCTTCCTCTCACTGGCGATGGTCATCAACACTGGAAGGAGTTCCCACATAGGCGTGTGTGCAGCCGTTGGGGCTGCACACACGCCTACACAAATATGCCACATACAGTGGGGAAAAAAAGTATTTGGTCAGCCACCAATTGTGCAAGTTCTCCCACTTAAAAAGATGAGAGAGGCCTGTAATTTTCATCATAGGTACACGTCAACTATGACAGACAAAATGAGAAAAAATTATCCAGAAAATCACATTGTAGGATTTTTAATGAATTTATTGGCAAATGATGGTGGAAAATAAGTATTTGGTCAATAACAAAAGTTTCTCAATACTTTGTTATATACACTTTGTTGGCAATGACACAGGTCAAACGTTTTCTGTAAGTCTTCACAAGGTTTTCACACACTGTTTCTGGTATTTTGGCCCATTCCTCCATGCAGATCTCCTCTAGAGCGGTGATGTTTTGAGGCTGTCGCTGGGCAACACGGACTTTCAACTCCCCTCCAAAGATTTTCTATGGGGTTGAGATCTGGAGACTGGCTAGGCCACTCCAGGACCTTGAAATGCTTCTTACGAAGCCACTCCTTCGTTGCCCGGGCGGTGTGTTTGGGATCATTGTCATGCTGAAAGACCCAGCCACGTTTCATCTTCAATGCCCTTGCTGATGGAAGGAGGGTTTCACTCAAAATCTCACGATACATGGCCCCATTCATTCTTTCCTTTACACGGATCAGTCGTCCTGGTCCCTTTGCAGAAAAACAGCCCCAAAGCATGATGTTTCCAACCCCATGCTTCACAGTAGGTATGGTGTTCTTTGGATGCAACTCAGCATTCTTTGTCCTCCAAACATGACGAGTTGAGTTTTTACCAAAAAGTTATATTTTGGTTTCATCTGACCATATGACATTCTCCCAATCCTCTTCTGGATCATCCAAATGCACTTCAGACGGGCCTGGACATGTACTGGCTTAAGCAGGGGGACACGTCTCGCACTGCAGGATTTGAGTCCCTGGCGGCGTAGTGTGTTACTGATGGTTGGCTTTGTTACTTTGGTCCCAGCTCTCTGCAGGTCATTCACTAGGTCCCCCCGTGTGGTTCTGGGATTTTTGCTCACCGTTCTTGTGATCATTTTGACCCCACGGGGTGAGATCTTGCGTGGAGCCCCAGATCGAGGGAGATTATCAGTGGTCTTGTATGTCTTCCATTTCCTAATAATTGCTCCCACAGTTGATTTCTTCAAACCAAGCTGCTTACCTATTGCAGATTCAGTCTTCCCAGCCTGGTGCAGGTCTACAATTTTGTTTTTGGTGTCCTTTGACATCTCTTTGGTCTTGGCCATTGTGAAGTTTGGAGTGTGACTGTTTGAGGTTGTGGACAGGTGTATTTTATACTGATAACAAGTTCAAACAGGTGCCATTAATACAGGTAACGAGTGGAGGACAGAGGAGCCTCTGAAAGAAGAAGTTACAGGTCTGTGAGAGCCAGAAATCTTGCTTGTTTGTAGGTGACCAAATACTTATTTTCCACCATAATTTGCAAATAAATTCATTAAAAATCCTACAATGGGATTTTCTGGATTTTTTTTCCTCAATTTGTCTGTCATAGTTGACGTGTACCTATGATGAAAATTACAGGCCTCTCTCATCTTTTTAAGTGGGAGAACTTGCACAATTGGTGGCTGACTAAATACTTTTTTTCCCCACTGTACATGCCCTACCCTACTGTATGTTGAATGATGCATAAGAAGTCTAAATAACTACTATCTCTCTCTGCCTGTCCCATTTCTCCTCTCTCTCTGCCTGTCCCATTTCTCCTCTCTCTCTGCCTGTCCCATTTCTCCTCTCTCTCTGCCTGTCCCATTTCTCCTCTCTCTCTGCCTGTCCCATTTATCCTCTCTCTCTGCCTGTCCCATTTCTCCTCTCTCTCTGCCTGTCCCATTTCTCCTCTCTCTCTGTCTATCCCATTTCTCCTCTCTCTCTGCCTGTCCCATTTCTCCTCTCTCTCTGCCTGTCCCATTTCTCCTCTCTCTCTGTCTATCCCATTTATCCTCTCTCTCTGCCTGTCCCATTTATCCTCTCTCTCTGCCTGTCCCATTTCTCCTCTCTCTCTGCCTGTCCCATTTCTCCTCTCTCAATTTCAATTTCAATTTCTCTCTCTCTCTCTCTCTCTCTCTCTCTCTCTCTCTCTCTCTCTCTCTCTACTCTCTCATCTCTCTCTCTCTCTCTCTCTCTCTCTCTCTCTCTCTCTCTCTCTCTCTCTCTCTCTCTCTCTCTCTCTCTCTCTCTCTCTCTCTGTCTCTCTGTCTTTGTCTCTGTGTCTCTGTCAGTCTCTCTCTCTCTCTGTCTGTCTCTCTGTCTCTGTCTGTCTCTCTCTGTTTCTCTCTGTCTCTCTCTGTCTGTCTCTCTGTCTCTCTCTCTCTCTCTCTCTCTCTCTCTCTCTCTCTCTCTCTCTCTCTCTCTCTCTCTCTCTCTCTCTCTCTCTCTCTCTCTCTCTCTCTCTCTCTCTCTCTCTCTCTCTTTCTGTCCTGAGGGAGATAGACAGAGAACAGTGGACTATTGGCCGTTGGCTGATCTTTCTCTGTGAATCCCTCTGTCCCTACGGCACATCAGAAATCTGTCGCTTCAGTCTTTATGTCCCTGTATAGTCGTGGAAACGGCCATATGGCCACCAATGGCCAATGTTCCCACACAGGAACGCAAATATAGGCAGGCACTAAATCACAGGGGCCCAGGATCTGTCTCTACCCCTCGCTGTGTGTCTCTGTGTAGGGGTGTAGCTATCACCACCACATCCCAGAGATGGGCATTCACCTCTCTACAATAGCCTTGGGAAGAGGAGAATGGGATGGAATGGGATTTATGGCTGGTGTTTGTATGTGTTGGGGGGATTCTCTGTCCCCCATCCTACATCCCCCCTTCGCCTTGTCTGTCCAACACATAGATTTATCAGACCTGAAACTGTGGTGGGTCCGCTTGTGACAAAGGGATCAAGACTGAGAGACAAGGCAGAGTGAGATGGACACAGAAAGAGTCTGAGACAAAGGAATATGGAGGCTGAAAAAGATGGAGACAGACAGATACAGACAGACAGAGTGAATGGGAATCATATTCCAACAGGCTTTAGACATTATGCTAATAGGCTTAGTTGTCTCCAGGCACCTCATCCTCCTCTTCCTCTTGTTTAATGTTCCATTCTTCTTGTTGTTTATTTCTGTCTCTCTGGGTGGTTGGAGGCAGAGGTCTGGAAGCTTATTGAGGGATTCAAAGTGGCAATGCTCTGGATTGTATCAATGACCCGCTGTGTGGGTGGGTGAGTCGGCGTGGGCGGCGTGATGTCCTGGATTCTCTCAGTGACCCAGTTAAAGTGGAGGATGTGGGAAAAGGTTATTGCATCCTCTGTGGATATGGTCCATACCAGTGTATGTGTGTGTGTAAGAGAGGGGTTGGCATATTTACCCTGTCTCAGTTTTATAGCTTTCCACAAAGAGCCAGCTGTGGCTATAGAGCCTGCAGAGCAGAGCAGAGAGACTGTGGTGCCATATACTAAGAGCCAGGCATTCCATGAGAGGCCTCGACAACATTTATTTTCTAACTCAACATTTATTTTCTAACTCTTTTATCAATGCAGAAAACAGCTATGCACTCACCCTTACCATCTCCATTCACCCTCAAACCAAAATCCTCCCCTCCCCCACACTCCCTCTCTCCTCACCTAGGGGTGATGTTGCGATCTCAGCGGTCCTGCGACTCAGCACGTGTTCAAATGAGCCTTTGATGAGATTAAATTAATGTATATTTTCTTCATCCTCTGGAATGAGGGATGAGGGAGGTAGCACTGGGGGCGCGTGAGAACCAGGACTGTGTGTGCATGTGCCTGTGTTGTGTGTGTGTGCTAATAACAGCCACTACTGTTGAAATGCATCCTGCTTGTAATGCTGATATCATTGCATTGAGAGTTAGAAAGTGAGGCAGTGTGATAGCTGTAGAGAGGCAGTATGTTAGCTCTTCAGAGGCAGTGTGTTAGCTGTAGAGAGGCAGTGTGTTAGCTGTAGAGAGGCAGTGTGTTAGCTGTTCAGAGGCAGTGTGTTAGCTTTTCAGAGGCAGTGTGTTAGCTGTTCAGAGGCAGTGTGTTAGTTGTTCAGAGTCAGTGTGTTAGCTGTAGAGAGGCAGTGTGTTAGCTGTAGAGAGGCAGTGTGTTAGCTGTAGAGAGGCAGTGTGTTAGCTGTTCAGAGGCAGTGTGTTAGTTGTTCAGAGTCAGTGTGTTAGCTGTAGAGAGGCAGTGTCTTAGCTGTAGAGAGGCAGTGTGTTAGCTGTAGAGAGGCAGTGTGTTAGCTGTTCAGAGGCAGTGTGTTAGCTGTTCAGAGGCAGTGTGTTAGTTGTTCAGAGTCAGTGTGTTAGCTGTAGAGAGGCAGTGTGTTAGCTGTAGAGAGGCAGTGTCTTAGCTGTAGAGAGGCAGTGTGTTAGCTGTTCAGAGGCAGTGTGTTAGCTGTAGAGAGGCAGTGTGTTAGCTGTTCAGAGGCAGTGTGTTAGCTGTAGAGAGGCAGTGTGTTAGCTGTTCAGAGGCAGTGTGTTAGCTGTAGAGAGGCAGTGTGTTAGCTGTTCAGAGGCAGTGTGTTAGCTGTAGAGAGGCAGTGTGTTAGCTGTTCAGAGTCAGTGTGTGTGAGCTGTGTTGAGCCAGATTGGTGTTTGTGTTGTTAACTGCAGGGTAATGGCACTGGAGAGGCCCTCAATCCAGCTCTATTCATCCCATACCGCTTTCTAAGAGCCTCTTCAGATGCACCGCAGCACAGTTGGTGTGTGTCTGTGTAACCCTGGCACTCCACAGCCTAATTAAGCGATCTGATCCAGAGCTGATTTGAATAATAAAAGACCCTGATGAGGGAGGGGGATGAGAGGAGGAGAGGAAGAGGGTTTGGGTCTACAGTAGCAGCATTGTAGCAGGCAGGAAACACATGTTTGGTAGAGTAAACAGTCCCCAGTGTTCAGTACACATTACCATGCTAATATAGCTGACACACAACAGGGACCCTGGCTGGGGGAGGGAGGGCTTTGGCATCCCCTGACACTCTCTCTCTCTCTCTCTCTCTCTCTCTCTCTCTCTCCTTTCCCCCCCCTCTCTCTCTCTCTCTCTCTCTCTCTCTCTCTCTCTCTCTCTCTCTCTCTCTCTCTCTCTCTCCTTCAGAAGCTCCCGCCTCTAACTCTGCATCTCTAACTCTGCATTTCTAACTCTGATCAGTGACCCTCCCCCAGGACCACTGATCCAATCTGTCTTTACTGAGGCGAGGTAGGGAGGGACAGAGAGAAGGGAGAGAGTGAGAGGAGGAGCGAAGGACGAAAGAGGGGGTAAAAGTCACAGTGACCTTGTAGGAGGGAGTAGGTCTCTGAAGCAGGAAATAATTTGTTTAATCCACACTCTGTTTGTGCTCTGTTTACTAAAACCATGTGTGTACCTATACCCCAGACTAAAGGAGACTATCAGCAGACTATAGTTAATACAGTTTTTCTCGATTGTTTACACACATTTTCTGAAAGCATGCCTCATATTCTCAGAACTCTACACACAAATCAAAAAACACACACACAATGGGCAAAACCCCTCAATTCTCCAGCAAAATGAAACTTTACATTCAAAACAATGTTATTTCTTATCAAAATTGTATTTTGTTTTCAAATGACACACACAAACCATCATATGAATAGACATTTATAAGAACCAGTTGAACACTGATGTGCTCAATGTAAAACACTATGATGAATGGAAAACACTTCTTCTCCATTCATCATAATGACTTAGGCCTTTTTTTGGTTCAGTGTTGCCATTACTACAGACAGTACATACATAAGTGTGTTGTAAAATATTTGAGAATATTGTTTTTATACTCAGAACACACAAATACACGGTAACAAATATATTTCATTTTTCCTACAAAAACAATGTACACAGTGTACATCCCATTCCCAACCAACACAAAGTTGCACATACAGTGGTCTACATACAAAACAGAAGAATTTAATGTATACAGTTACAGTAAAAAAAAAAATAATAAACTATGCTGCATCCTCTCTTCTGTTGCGGTCTGGCCACAGCACCTCATCCACATCACAAGCAATGTTTTCCCTGGCCAAGCAGCGGGGGAAATATCGCCTAGCATGGCGATTCCAGCCATGAAAAGCATCAGCTGCTATATCTCCATATGCGTCTTCCATAGCTTGGAGAAGAGGTATACGCGTTTGTGGATTTCGGTCATACACTTTCCATCTCCAGGCAAAAAAAAATTCCTCAATAGGATTGAGGAATGGAGAATATGGAGGGAGATAAACAACTAAAAAGCGTGGGTGGGCAGTGAACCAGTTATGAACCAGAGCAGCCCTGTGTAAACTTACGTTGTCACAAATGACAACGTACCTGAGCTGCTCTGGGCCATCTACCTGATCTGGTGGAATGAGTGTGTTGTGTAGGGTGATCAGGAATGTGATCAGATGGGCGGTGTTGTAGGGGCCAGGGGTAGCATGGTGATGGATGACGCCGTGGTGGGTAATCGCTGCACACATTGTGATATTCCCTCCGCGCTGGCCAGGGACTTGAACAATGGCACGCTGGCCGATGATATTCCTTCCCCTCTTTCGTCTTTTTGTGAGGTTGAATCCACCCTCATCAATGAAGATGAACTGGTGCTCCACTGCAGCCACCTCTAGCTCAAAGACTCTCTGAAACACACGACAATATCAGAAATAGACATGGAGTGGTCACTATTGTGAAGCACAATCATTATGATTACAATACTGAAATATGTATAATTTATACAGTGTTGAGAGTATGCATCAATTGTGGGATTGTATAGGACTCACTTGCACATATTTATATCGCAATTCTTTGACTCTTTCTGAATTGCGTTCAAATGGCACCCTGTAGACCTGCTTCATCCTGAGATTTTTTCTGCGCAAGACACGGTCCAGTGTTGATAAGCTTACCCTATCAATATTTTGAAATATCTAATTGTTTTCTATTATTTTTCTTTGTATTTGCCGTAATGTTATGGCGTTATTTTCTAGGACCATGTTCATGATTTCAGTTTCCTGTTCAGGAGACAGAGCACGTTCCTGACCACCTTGTGTTGGTAATCTTTCAGTTCTGCCAAACAAATAGTAAAATGCTGTAAATACAAAGTAGAAATACATTTCCCAAATACTTGAAACATACTTTATTTTTACAGTCCTACAGAACAGTCCACAGGCAATACTGTACTACTGTACTCATTGAGTACTGTATTGATATGCAGTACTGCAATTTTCTAGTGAGAGTAGATTTCTTACCTATTCTCATTTCGGAATGTCCGGATGATGGATGCTACAGTGTACCTGCTCAAATTTGGCTGTACTCTTTGCCCAGCCTCCCTCATTGTTAGACCATGGTTGACCACATGATCAACCAAAGTGGCTCGGATCTCATCAGAGATTACGGTCCTTGGCCTTCCTCGTCCTCGTCCTCGTCCTTGTCCTCCCCGTCCTCCTCCTCTTACTCTCACTCCTCTGGCTCTGCCTCTGTTTCCAATGTTGGCATCCATTGCTCCAAAACAGAAGAGCTCACCTGTTGCCCTTTTATGCTAAAGCTCTGATTGCTAATTGTAAAACTGTGTGACGGGTGTTTGCCCATGTGATGAGTCAGTGTGCATATTTGAATGGCAGTGTGTTCATTGTGAAAACAATAGATTTTCTGCATGAAAATTGTGCCAAATGCAAAGATTTGTATGTAGTGTTTTGAAAAAAGTGTGTTGTAGAACTGCAATTTGAGTGTAAAGCAGGAATTGTGCTTGTAGTTTAGCAGAATTGGTTCAGGGGGTTGGTGCATGAGTTACATGTTGTGGTCATTGTGTCTCAAGTACCAGTATTTGTGTGGCCTGTAATAGGTATTGTGTGGCCTGGGCCTCTATCGATTACTGTCCTAATATGTCACTGGTGCTCTGTACAGTCTTCTATACAGATGGACAATGCAGCTTTACACATCACCTGTCATATCATATGGCTGACACAGGGGTGAGAGTGTAGACAATGTTGTGTGTGTGTCTAGCCTCCCCCAAGGGACTAGATATTCTATCAGGTCCTAAGAGCAGCAGACAGGGATAGTGTTACAGATGTAATTAGTTACAACAGGCCTGCTGAACGGATGCACTTGCCCACAATAACCCCTCAGTCACTGACAGCTCTGTCTAGATGTGTTTGTCTCTCCTTCTCTCCTTTTCATCTCTCTCTCCTCCTCCACTCTCTCTTCTGTCCTTCCCCCTCTCTCTCTACTTCCCTCTCCTTTCTCCCACTCTCTCTCCCCAGTCTCTGTCTCTCTACTTCCCTCTCCTTTCTCCCACTCTCTCTCCCCAGTCTCTGTCTCTCTACTTCCCTCTCCTTTCTCCCACTCTCTCTCCTCGGTCTCTGTCTCTCATATCCTCTCACATGGATAAAAGTGCAGTTAAGAGGGGCAGAGCGGATATAAGACAAGTGTCTGAGGTGAACAGGTTTTTGGTGGGAGGCCTGGGAATCATGGATACACACATACAGCATACACCCACACACAGATAAACGCATGTCCCACACACAGATAAATACAAACACGCACACACACACTTTAACGCAGGCACACACTCACTCACCCTCACACTGCCTCTCTCTCTCTCTCTCGCTCTCTTTTCTGTCATGTAATACCTGGATCAGAGATCTGATATTATCATCATCTTCATCTGATACTACACTGTTCATCAAACTTAGTCTTGGCAAAACTTTGCAGAGATTGATTTTAGCATATTTAGTAGATTTCATTTAGCGGTTCATTCTTTGTTGTGGTGTTTTTATTTATTTTTATTTTATTTGGATCCCCATTAGCTGACACCATGATGACAGCAAGTCTTTCTGGGGTCCGACACATAACGAAAAAGACATTACAGACAAAAACACTACAATTTACATACATTTAAAAAACATTAACAAGTAGACATTACAGTAGACATTACAGCCATTTAAAATACCTGAAACGTAATATTTAACAGTAAATACATTTAACAGTCAAAACTACAGTATATGGTGTTTGTGTGTACAGTTGAAGTAGCCAAATACATTTAAACTCAGTTTTTCACAATTCCTGACATTTCATCCTAGTAGAAATTCCCTGGTCAGTTAGGATCACCACTTTATTTTAAGAATGTGAAATGTCAGAATAATAGTAGAGAGAATGATTTATTTCAGCTTTTATTTATTTCATCACATTCCCAGTGGGTCAGAAGTTTACATACACTCAATTAGTATTTGGTAGCATTGCCTTTCAATTTTTTTAACTTGGGTCAAACGTTTCGGGTAGCCTTCCACAAGCTTCCCACGATAAGTTGGGTGAATTTTGTCCCATTCCTCCTGACAGACCTGGTGTAACTGAGTCAGGTTTGTAGGCCTCCTTGCTCGCACACACTTTTTCAGTTCTGCCCACAACTTTTCTTTAGGATTGAGATCAGGGCTTTGTGATGGCCATTCCAATACCTTGACTTTGTTGTCCTTAAGCCATTTTGCCACAACTTTGGAAGTATGCTTGGGGTCATTGTCCATTTGGAAGACCCATTTGCGACCAAGCTTTAAGTTCCTGACTGATGTCTTCAATATATCCACATAATTTTCCTTCCTCATGATGCCATCTATTTTGTGAAGTGCACCAGTCCCTCCTGCAGCAAAGCACCCCCACATCATGATGCTGCCACCCCCGTGCTTCACGGTTGTGATGGTGTTCTTCGGCTTGCAAGGCCCCCCCTTTTTACTCCAAACATAACGATTGTCATTATGGCCAAACAGTTCTATTTTTGTTTCATCAGACCAGAAGACATTTCTCCAAAAAGTACAATCTTTGTCCCCATGTGCAGTTGCAAACCGTAGTCTGTCTTTTTTATGGTGGTTTTGGAGCAGTGGCTTCTTCCTTGCTGAGCGGCCTTTCAGGTTATGTCGATACAGGACTCGTTTTACTGTGGATATAGATACTTTTGTATCTGTTTTCTCCAGCATCTTCACAAGGTCCTTTGCTGTTGTTCTGGGATTGATTTGCACTTTTCGCACCAAAGTACGTTCTTCTCTAGGAGACAGAACGCATCTCCTTCCTGAGCGGTATGACAGCTGCGTGGTCCCATGGTGTTTATACTTGCGTACTATTGTTTGTACAGATGAACGTGGTACCTTCAGGCGTTTGGAAATTGCTCCCAAGGTTGAACCAGACTTGTGGAGGTCTACAATTTTCTTTCTGAGGTCTTGGCTGATTTCTTTTGATTTTCCCATGATGTCAAGCAAATAGGCACTGAGTTTGAAGGTAGGCCTTGAAATACATCCACAGGAACACCTCCAATTGACTCAGATGCTTCTAAAGCCATGACATCATTTTCTGGAATTTCCCAAGCTGTTTAAAGGCACAGTCAATTTAGTGTATGTAAACGTCTGACCCACTGGAATTGTGATACAGTGAATTATAAGTGAAATAATCTGTCTGTAAACAATTGTTGGAAAAATTACTTGTGTCATGCACAAAGTAGATGTCCTAACCGACTTGCCAAAACTATAGTTTGTTAACAAGAAATTTGTGTAGTGGTTGAAAAACGAGTTTTAATGACTCCAACTTAAGTGTTTGTAAACTTCCGACTTCAACTGTATATGCTGACTGTGCTGACTGAGTGGTTATCCCATTTTGGAACAATGTCAGCTATTTGGCTGAGGAAACTCAGTGTTGACTTTGATTTCCTGTATCATCCACCAATCAGAGCAGTCGATATTCGTCAGGCTGTTTCTGGCTGTCGCTGCAGGGGCCCCCAGGGACCTCACAGTAATCTAAACCACATCACTCAGACACACACACACACACACACACACACACACACACACACACACACACACATACACCTCTCAGACAGTGGGGCCATTCAGAGCAGACAGTAGTGAATTGGACTCTGTCATGAGTAAACCTTGAGGAGCTGTTCAGTAAGTGCTAAACGTAGCTGCAGGTTCTAGTGAGGTTGACCACCAGTAGTATCAGTCAGACCTTTATACTGCTGACTGTGGAGTTGTCTACCTGTGTATGTGTTACTGCTATGTCCAGAAGCAGCTAGAACTGAACTGAGTGCTGCCTGCCTGCTGACTCTCTAAAATAATATAAATACAGCATTGTAGCGCGCGCACACACACACACACACACACACACACACACACACACACACACCCCTAACCCGTACAGAGTCTGGGCTATAAAGTGGAGTTAAACGGCTCTGAGAGAATCTCCTTGCTGACTTAAAAGCTTTGCTTCTCAGCATGGATCAGATGACACTTATTAGACCTGAAATAAGAGGAGGAGAGGAGGCGGGAGGGGGAGGGGGGGGGGGAGGGGGAGGGAGGAGGAGAGGATATAAGGGATATGTATGACTCTCCTGTAATCATGTCTATGTTGGTGGTGGGGGGGGCTTAGCATGTACAGTAATGAAAGGTTTGATTAGAAAAATCCCACCCCCCTCCCTCCCCATCTCCCATCTTTATTTTCCTGTTGCCCTGTCTCTCCCCATCTTTATGTGTCTTTTGTTCTGTCTTTTCTTTTCTAGTTATACAACTTGATTATTAATTATACCTTAATTTCTCTATGGACGTGTTATTGTCAATTTTGCTGTGTAGCCTGTATACTCACCACCTCTCTCTCTTCCCTCCTCCCTCCCCTCCTCTCTCTCTCTCTCCAGCATGCAGAGCCGGGTTTTATAAGTCTCTGCTGGGTAATGCCCAGTGTTCTAAGTGTCCACCTCACAGCTTCACCCATAATGAGGGAGCGCTACACTGTGGCTGTGAGAAAAACTACTTCCGCGCTGATGGAGACCCACCATCTATGTCCTGCACACGTAAGTCTCTGTGTTTCTGTGTGTTTCTGTTTCTTTGTGTTTGTGAGTGAGTGAGAGCCAAAAATAGTTTACTCTCTGAATGTACTGTTTGTTTATTTTCTAAACCATTTTAGCCGCTGTGTCTCTGAGGACAATATCTCGCTCTCTCGCTCTCTCTCTGAGGTGTATCCGGGTGGCTCACAGAAGCAGATGGCTGATGCCAAGCATCCTTAACTACATTACCCAGAAATCACTGCCCTGGCAGCTCTCATGACTGCCACCATATTAAACCCACTGCATCAGCCATGTCTGTAGTCCCTGGGGGGAGATAAGGACAACCAGAGCATACCCTTATTTCCAGAGTCCTGTTTTATAGTCCTAAATCCTTTATAGACTAAGGTAATGAGCAGGAGTCTGGGAAGGAACATAGAGATCGGAGAGGAATATAGATTTACACATGTATGACTGTATGATCTGATCTCCACCCACTGTTCTACTGTTCATATCACATCTGGTAATCTATACATCTAGACATGACACACCCTATGTGGGAGCCTTAGGTTAGAGACTGATGTAAAACCCAGAGCTCTGGTCTCATTAGTATTATGGCCAGGCTGCTAGATGGGCATAGTGAATGTACAGTAGAGTGGAGTCAAGGAGCTAGAACAGTAGAGTAATGTAGAGTTGACTGTATCCGCTATCTGAACCCCAGCACCACAGACAAACAAACAAACAAGGCTTTATATTGTCAAAGTCAACCCTCCTCACCGCATCTCCTCCCTCTTTCAATTCTTTGCTGAGCATCTCTCAGTAGTTCTGGTTAGTTCCCTATGTAATTACTCCCATAGGTCTGACATTAAAGTCTGGAAATATTCAGAGAATCTGTTCACAGTAAGAACATGTCATTTCCATCTGTCAGTGAGAGTTTGAGGTTTGGCCTGAACCAGTGTCCTGCCCTTCTCCCTGTGACTGGTGGCTGAACTGACTCTGCTGCCCAAAGGGACAAGGGACAGACTGCTGTCACTCAATCACACACACACTTGTATTGATATATTACATTTTTACATTGCCAAAGCAAGTGAAATAAACAATAAACAAAAGTGAGAAGACACAAAACAATATAAACCAAAAACGATTAGAAATTAACAGTAAACCCTCTTTCTCTCTCCGTCTCTATCGCTCGCGCTCGCGCTCTCGCTCTCTATCTCTCTCTCTCTCTCTCTCTCGCTCTCTCTTTCTCTCTCTCTCTCTCTCGCTCTCTCTTTCTCTCTCTCTCTCTCTCGCTCTCTATCTCTCTCTCTCTCTCGCTCTCTCTCTCTCTCTCTCTCTCTCGCTCTCTCTCTCTCTCTCTCTCTCTCTCTCTCTCTCTCTCTCTCTCTCTCTCTCTCTCTCTCTCTCTCTCTCTTTCTCTCTCGCTCTCTGGCTATGTGTCTCTGCAGGTCCTCCCTCCGCTCCTCGTAACGTGATCTCAGTCATCAACGAAACCTCAGTGATTCTGGACTGGTCCTGGCCGGAGGACACGGGAGGTCGTAAGGATGTCACCTTCACCGTGCTGTGTAAGCGCTGCAGGCCGGGCCAGAGGGTGTGTGAGGCGTGTCGCAGCAATGTGCGGTTCCTCCCCCGCGCTGCAGGTCTGCAGAACACTACCGTTACCGTGGGAGACCTGCTGGCTCACACCAACTACACTTTTGAGATTGAGGCTCAGAATGGAGTGTCCCAGTTAGCTCCTACCATGAGGCAGTACGCTGCTGTGACCATCACTACCAACCAAGCAGGTGAGGCTGGAGATGCACAAACACGCGCTTGTGCACACACACGTATGGATGTTCATGGATGCTCACACGCACACACACACGCGCACACATATATACACACACACACACACACACACACACTTAAACGTACATGCATGCATTCCAACCATCAGCTCTGGACATTTACAAGGAGATCCCAGCCAGTATACTTCAGTGTTTTATCACCAGTATCAAATGTCTCCCTCCTCACAAATACACTGTATAAAACTTTGTTGTTTTTCAGCTTTTACAGACAGTCGTTATAATGGAACGGGTTCACATCAACCCCTCATTTAAACATTCTCACGCATGCACGCGCACAGGAACACACACACACACACACACAGAGAGGGATGGGTTGCTCACATCGATCTGTCATATAAACATTCTCTACACATCCCAACCCAGAGACAACAGGGAGGGAGGACCCAGTGAAAGTCCCTCTCAGAGACAAATCAATCTCTCTGCAGCGGAGTGTAACAAACCTCAACATTCCAATACCAAACTAGGAATGCATGCATGATGGCTATAGTTCACTACACCCTGCCACTCCTTCCCTCGCTCAATACATCCCTCTCTGTGGTTCTTCTCTCTCTCTCCTTCTCTTTTTCCCTCTGTCTCTGTTTCTGTCTCTCTTCTTCTCATTCCTCAACCATCCATACACATCCCACTCCCTCTGTTCTCAGTCATACCTGTGTGTTGATGTTAAGGTGCTGACTCCTCCCATTACAGTCATGTGTTTCTCATTGACTTTTCTTTCTGATAGTCTTATGTCTTACTCTCTCCTTACCCACTGGGCACAGACGTCAATTCAACGTCTATTCTACATTGGTGCAACGTAATTTCATTGATATTACGTGGAAACAACGTTGATTCAACCCGTATGTACCCAGTGGGTACTCTCTCCGTGTGTCTCTGTCCGCTGGGGCATTGGGTTCGATCTCCTCTCTCTTGTTGTAGTGCAACAGTAGGTGAAGGCCTACTTTGGGCTCCCGAGTGGCGCAGCGGTCTAAGGCACTGCATCTCAGTGCTTGAGGCGTCACTACAGACCCCCTGGTTCGATTCCAGGCTGTATCACAACCGGCCGTGATTGGGAGTCCCATAGGGCAGCGCACAATTTGCCCAGCGTTGTCCGGGTTTGGCCGGTGTAGGCCGTCATTGTAAATTAGAATTTGTTCTTAACTGACTTGCCTAGTTAAATAAAATAAAATAAATAAAAAGGCCTCTGTCTGTCTGTGTAACAGAGTGGTGATGGATAGCTGGGACAGGAGACAAGACTTTACTGTCAATTATAGAGTCTCTCTATGGTGGAGAATAATTCTGCTAGCTACAGTAATGTGTTCTCAATGCACGGTTCCTTGCCTCTAGAGAGCGAAACGGGGGGGTTATACACCTTTTTGGGGGGGATAGGTTGTACACACACACACACACACACACACAGACAGACAGACAGACACTGAGGTGTACAATGAGGTGCTTTCCTGTGTGTTATCCCAGCTGTGTTCTATAAAGGGTGACGGGCCAGACACAGCACTTTGAAATGACAGCAGAGGGATGAGCAGTAAATGCAGATTTACTGTGTGTGTGTGTGTGTGTGTAGATTTAGTGCTCTTCACTCGTCTCCAGACGTGTGTGTACCGCTCCCAGGGGAGTGGGAGGGTAGAGGCAAAGAAAAGCAACAAATACACTGCTCATGTAAAGATAGCAGGTTTCAACAGAGCTCTCTACTAGACTGTGTGTGTGTGCTCAGAATAGGTGAATCCTTATCATGTTTTAACCTACAGATCTTATAACCTTCCTCTTATCTCTCTGTGCCTTTTAAAGGAAATGCTACATTAACAACAGGATGAGGATGGTTCATATGTATCACCAAGCTGTCATGATGAGAATAGTGAAGTAGTGAGTTTAATGTGTGATGGTCCTTTAGCTGAGATGAGAAGAGGGTGCGAGCAAGCCAGGTGTGTGAAAATTAAACATTCTCCTTTACCCCCCCCACACACACACACACACGTGCGCACACACACACACACACCATCCTTATTCTGCAGCTGCACGACCCATCAGACTGAGTTTACAAGGATTAGGGTTGTCAGTGTACAGCTCCCTACACACACATGTGGCCATGTCTGTGGAGAGAGGACATGCAAGCTGCCCTCTTTCAGAGAGAAACACACACACACTACACCAACACACTCCTGTTTAAACCTGCCAAAACTGTTAAAAGCTGGATTAACTGGCCGTCTCGGAAGGGAGGAAAGTGTCCGGATATTCTGACAGGGTGTCATAAGACAAGTCTCAGCCCCTCTCCTACACACGTACACGTACACACACACACACGCACACGCACGCACACGCACACGCACACACACACACACACACACACACACACACACACACACACACACACACACACACACACACACACACACACACCCGCGCGCACACACACACACACACACACACACACACACACACACACACACACACACACACACACACACCGTGAGAGCAGGATGTAGATCTGATGACAATAGGAACTGTAGAGCTGAGAGACTGAACTCTGTTACAACTGTTTAGTCTTATCCCCTCCAATGAAGTGTGACTGGTACAGGCTGGAGTTTGAGAGAGTCTGAGGCTTAATATGGGACTGTATCAAGAAAATGTATTTATAAAGCCCTTTTTACATCAGCAGTTGTCACAAAGTGCTTGTACAGAAACCCAAACTAAAACCCCAAACAGCAAGCAATGCAGATGTAGAAGCACGGTGGCTAGGAAAAACTCCCTAGAATAGGCAGGAACATGGGAAGAAACCTAGAGAGGAACCAGGCTCTGAGGGGTGGCCAGTCCTCTTCTGGCTGTGCCAGGTGGAGATTATAAGAATGCATGGCCATTAAGGCCTGATTGTTCTTTGTGATGTTCAAACGTTCATAGATGACCAGCAGGGTTAAAAAAGAATCACAGTGGTTATAGAGGGTGCAACCGGTCAGCACCTCAGGAGTAAATGTCAGTTGGCTTTTCATAGCAAAGCATTCAGAGGTCGAGACAGAAGGTGCGGTAGAGAGAGAGAGAGAGAGGAAGAGGGAGGGTCGAAACAGCAGGTCCGGGACAAGGTAGCATGACCGGTAAACAGGTCAGGGTTCCATAGCCACAGGCAGAACAGCAGAAACTGGATCAGCAGCACGACCAGGTGGGACGGGGACACCCAATAGTCGTCAGGCCAGGTAGTCCTGAGGCATGGTCCTAGGGCTCAGGTCCTCCGGGAGGGGAGAGCGAGAGGGATGGGAGAATTAGAGGGAGCATACCTAAGATCACACAAGACACCCAATAAGACTGGAGAATTACACCAGATAGGACAGACTGACCCTAGCCCCCCGGCACATAGACTATTGCAGCATAGATACTGGAGACTGAGACAGGGGGGGTCGGGACACTGTGACCCCGTCCAAAGTTACCCCTGGACAGGGCAAACCAGGCAGGATATAACCCCACTCACTTTGCCAAAGCAAAGCCCTCATACCACTAAAGGGATAACAGACCACTGACTTACTACCCTGAGATGAGGCCGAGTATAGCCCACAAAGATCTCCCCCACCGCACGAGCCCGAGGGAATGCAAAACTGGACAGGAAGATCATGTCAGTGACTTAACCCACTCAAGTAGAGTATAGCAAAAAAAGCCTGGCATGACGTGATGCACCCCTTCTAGGGACGGCATGGGAGAGTGCGAGCAAGCCAGTGACTCATCCCCCGTAATAGGGTCAGAGGCAGAGAATCCCAGTGGAGAGAGGGGAGCCGGCCAGGCAGAGACAGCAAGGGTGGTTCGTCACTCCAGTGCATTGCCGTTCACCTTCACACCCCTGGGCCAGACTACACTCAATCATAGGACCTACTGAAGAGATTAGTCTTCAGTAAAGACTTAGCGTTGAGACAGAGTCTGCGTCTCTTGGATCGGCAGACCATTCCATAAAAATTTTGCTCTATAGGAGAAAGCCCTGCCTCCAGCTGTTTGCTTAGAAATTCTAGGAAAAATAAGGAGGCCTGCGTCTTGTGAACGTAGCCTACGTGTACAGTAGGTATGTACAGCAGGCCGAAATCAGCAAGATAGGTAGGAGCAAATCAGCTCTAGCCTTAACCAGAAGCTAGCACTGGAGTAATATGATTACATTTTTGAGTTCTAGTCAAGAGTCTATCAGCCGTATTTAGCATCTCTGTTTTGTCCGAGTTTAAAATAAAGAAATGTGCCGCCATCCACTTCCTTATGTCTGAAACACATGCTTCCAGGGTAGGCAATTTTGGGGCTTCATCATGTTTCATCAAAATAATAATAATAACATGCCATTTAGCAGACGCTTTTATCCAAAGCGACTTACAGTCATGAGTGCACACATTTTTGTGTATGGGTGATCCCGGGGATCGAACCCACTACCTTGGCGTTACAAACACCATGCTCTACCAGCTGAGCTACAGAGGACCACTGAAATGTACAGCTGTGTGTCATCTGCATAGCAGTGAAAGTTGACATTGTGTTTCCCGAATGACATCACTAAGAGGTAGCATATATAGTGAAAACCATGGTGGTCCTAGAACGGAACCTTAAGGAACACCTAAACGTATCATTGATTTGTCAGAAGAGAAACCATCCACAGAGACTAACTGACATCTTTCCGACAGATAAGATCTAAACCAGGCAACAACTTGTCTGCGTAGACCAATTACGGTTTCCAATCTCTCCAAATGAATATGGTGATCGATGGTGTCGAAAGCGGCACTAACGTCTAGGAGCACAAGGATAGACGCAGAGCCAAGGTCTGACGCCATTAAAAGGTAATTTACCACCTTCACGAGTGCGGTCTCAGTACTATGATGGTACTATGATGAGGACTGTAGTCACATCCTCTCTTCTCTGCAGTGGGCTATTGGGGAATAATTGGGAGCCACAAAGAGAGAAGGAGAAATCTGTCTTGAGGCCAGGAAGCCCCCCAGAAGAGAGAGGGAGAGAGTAATAGAAAGATACCCAGCATCAAACCAGTGTCCTGCTCAGACACAATAAATCATTACACACATAAACCACAGAACCAATAAAACAACAGCTATACCCCTATCAGAAACAGAGGGAATGAGAGAACGAGAGAGGAAACGAGGGAGGAGAGTGAAAACAGACTCGCTCCAAATGGATTCATTAACAGAGAGAAAATAACTTCCAGTGGAAAAAAATGCCAGCCCTTCTAAAGCTGTATCATAAGAATCAAGAGAGGCTCGAACATTTCAAAGACAAACATGTTGTTTCCTGTGGTCTAATAAACATAAAGCTCATGGCCGCCTGGCCTCTCAGCTGCAGCTAGCAATTACACAACTGTAAAAGTGGAAAAAGAAAGGGAGAGAGGAATGGAGGGAGAGAGGGAGGGAGTCCTGAGTTGAATTACAGTGCCAGATTGAGACCATGTGAGGTCCCAAGGCGAGGTGACATGAGAGCGAGGGATGGTGGGAGGGTAATACACTGGGGGCATGGAAGGAGGGATGAGGTTTATATTTCCTGGGGTATCCTCTAGTGTTACCCTATACATTGGGGATGATATCACGGTCCCTGCTGGTTCTGAGGTTGATCACTGAGACTCTGGCCTGTAGTATAGAGGCTGTTTCTATGTGTATGCTCTCCCACCTGGTTTGTATGGATCCTCTTCTGATGAACTAACTAACTAACTAACTCAATTAGACCAACAGGAACCCCTTTAATATGAACTATTAACAGGATACAAACTGCTGACTGAACATGCTGCATGAACTTCCTGTGACCTGCTAGTATATGTTGTGCAATATGGTCAATAATCTCTCACCCTTCCCCCTCTCGCCCTCTGCCTCTCTCCAGCCCCTTCTCCAGTGACTGTGATCAGGAAGGAACGTACGTCTCGTAACAGCATCTCTCTGTCCTGGCTGGAACCAGAGAGACCCAACGGCATCATACTGGACTACGAGGTCAAATACTACGAGAAGGTAGGTTCACAAACACCATACATGCTTTAGAACTGTTCTCTGCTGTCCCCTTGCAGACCAATTCTTGGGGGACTAACTCCATGAACTGAAGGAAGAGAAGAGACACCATTTGGGCTCATTCTACCTCTCGCCCCCATTCCAGACTCTTGTGGTTGTCCTCTGTTCTAATGTCTCACTAGTCTAGTCTTCTGGCTCCTCTCTGGATGCTGGGCCATGGGTTGGGAAAGAGGATCAGACACTGGCAGTGGATCAGAGAGAGAAAGGGAGAGAGGAGGGACAAGCAGAGAGAGAGGGAGGGGGGAGAGCAGAGAAAAGGGTGATCAGGGGTTCTGAGGGAGAGAGAGAGAGTCTTATTGCCATCTCCTATGGCAACCGGGCCAACATTTTTCCCACAGAAAAAAACATTCCACAGTCTAGTGGGTAAATGTCTGGGCAGGGCGACCACACACACAGATGGGCATACACACACCCTCACTCTCTTTCTGTATCTGACTCACACTGACACGCCAACCAGCCTTCTCTCTTCCTCCTCCTCTCCTCTCCTGTCCAGTCTTAATGGAGTGTAGTTTTATTGCTGACAGTAAATGTGTCTGCAGGGTCTCTGTGAGGAAATTTGTGTGGAACGAATGGCTGGTTTTCAATGGAGCTATGGGTGACTTTTGATAGTGAAATTAGCCTGCCTCTCTCTCTCTCTCTCTCTCTCTCTCTGTGTGTGTGTGTGATCAGTCATCCTCAGATCTCAGTCCCTGGTGGCCCCTAATCCCCTGATTAGCAGGCCAAACGCTTCCCTCCTCTCTCTGGGGAAAACACAGTTCTAGGATCAGATCACCTTACCCCACATCCTAACCTCAACCATCAGAAGGACAAACACTAAGCTGATCTGAGGTCTGGGCCTATAGGCTCTGTTTCCTTCTACTTTCCGGTGTGGCCTCTCTCAACTCTCTCAGCTTAGGACGTATAGCTGAGCTGTCGTACTTGATCTGCTCCGCCATCACCATCTGAGGGGCCGCTAGCTGTTGCAGGCATGATTGTAGCCTCCTAACCCCCAGGATAATGGGCTCCTCCAAGAGGAACAGCCAGGGCTGGGACACCCAAAGAGACACAGGGGACAGGCAGGGAGGCTGGGGCCATACCCAGTCATGGGGCCTCTTGATCAGGCCTGACAGAGGGTGACTGAGGGCCTCTATACCCAGCAGTGGTCTGATCACAAGACTCCCAGGGACCACAGGCAGAGTGATTTCACTCAGTGACTAAACAGCGACACTGCCTAAAGAAGTATAAAGAGGCCTGAAGGGGCCCAGGCTGTGAGAGCGGAGTCTCTTCCTGGCAGCCCAGTCCATCCGGCTGTTGACTGTTTACAGTTGTACTGATGTTGTGTACAGTAAGTTACTGAAACTGAAACAAACCGTGTTTTGAGGTGTGTGACGCACACACAGCCCCAGTCAGCTCGGTAGAGTAGCTATGCTGCTTCATTTAACCTAGATATAGACTTCTATTTTATTAGACAGGGTTAGGGAGGTAGCCTATATTGGCCTGATGGCGTGTATAACAGGAATAAGTGATCAAGTGGATATGAAAGGCTAACTGACTAAGCTAAGTGGTGGTAGTGGTAGACTAAACTTTACCAATCAACCATGTCTGGGAAACTGGGAATTCCAATCCGTACTGCTTACCAAACACACACAAACTCTCACTTTCTCCCATTCCATCTGTCCCGCTTTCCATCCCTCCCACTCTCCCTGTTCCAGACACACTGTTTGGTCTTCCTCGCTAAACAGCTAAATTACTCTAAGCCTTAGATAAGGCTTTTTAGTGCACTTTATGAAAATAAAGTTTGTGGGAATACACTTTAGCATTTATTTTTCTGCTTTTATTTAATCTGGAAAAGAGAGAAACTTTCAGATCCACTTTAATTTGACTGTTTATTTATGCTGGGGTTGAGATGGAAAGGAATGTTTCTGAAATACCGTATTGGTCCGAATATAAGACGACCCTGATTATAAGACGACCCCCCGTTTTTCAACACAAACATTTAGAAAAACAGATTTGCAGACTAGATTTGCCGAACAAAGAACTTCATTTTATTTTAAAATAACAATATTAAAAACACAGTGAATTAAACACAAAGGCAAACTATGTACAGTATGATTCAAAATTAATATCAAGCAATAATAAAGCAACATTTTTAAATAACAGAGAAAATACAGGCCACACATTTAACTAAACTTAACAAAAATTCGCCAAACTTCTCCTCCGATGTCTCTATCCCTCACACACGTCCTCTGCCCCGCTGTGTTCGCTCGCTGTCATCGCTCCCCAGCTGCTCCGCTTCCACCGGCTCCTCCCAAAGCACGTCGTCCTCGCTGCCGTCCAATGCATTTGAGATGCAACATTTTTTAAAGCCATCGATGATGCTCTGTGAGGGAATAGCATCCCATGCATGCAGGATCCATTCACACAGTAGACTTCTCTCCGAAGTCTGACGGCAGGCGTTGGGCCAAACTCGTTCTCCGTCTAAGTGACAGTCCATTACGCCGCATCATCCTACGACACCAGCCGAGGCTGGCTTTAAATCCAGTGATGTTGAGCTCTCTGGCGATTTCCAGGGCCTTAACCTGGATGACAGCTCTGGTAATGGGCATTCCCTCACTTTTCCTGACATATTCAAAAACCCTCCGGTCAACCTCAATGAAACGACCACTTTGAGGACCACGGAAGGATTTTTCGCTGACTGTTAGCATCTTTTAGACGTTGTTTTTCTGCTCGCCATCTTCTTACATTACACTCAGTGACCCCGAATGTCTTGGCAGCTTGGCAGTTGTTAGATGACTCTGCCTTATTGACAACCATTATTTTGAAATTGGCATCATAGCTCCTCCGCTGTTGTTTATTGACCTGGCCCACTTTTGAGCCACTTGTCTCTAAATGGTCAGCCTGTCTTTCCATCTTTTAAACACCGGTAACGGGCTGGTTGTTAAGGACGCCCTTCCTCCGTCCGGAACGAATTTTTGGCGCCATCTGTGCCCGCGAAGTATTGACATTTAAAGGAGCGCCGAAGAAGAGAAACTGCGCTCTGAATACTAGACCCCGAATATAAGACGACCCGACTTTTTTGGACCTATTTCGAGGGGAAAAAAGGCCGTCTTATATTCGACCAATACGGTACTCTTTACATGAGTATTACATGAGTTAAATTCAACCTCCTGCTCTCTCTCTCTCATAACACACACACACACACACACACACACACACACACACACACACACACACACACACAGTATTTACAGGCCTTGTCCTGGGCTCAGCACTATAAGGCTATAACTCCAGACTGCCCCATTTAGATAGTCAGAGCGGACCATGAAGGACATATTAAATTCCAACAACAGCACACACAGAGAGTGTGTACAATTGCACAGCTTAGAGACACACCCACTCTCCCACTTCTGAGAGCCTGGGCACACCTGTTTGTTATTTTCAAGGGATCACATGATGTCGAGGGCCGTGAACAGTGACAAGCTGGGAAAGATGTATGACTGATAGAGACTGGTATTATACAAGGCACAAGGAAAGGGTATCACACAGGCAATCCTGAGGAGGGAGCATAGAGGGATTGGTTTCTACTCTCAGACAGAAAGACTGAAGTTATTTTAAAGGTCTTCTTGCACCATAAATCTCTGATGCACTCCATTAGTGTTGCTCTGAAGGGTGTGTTCGCTCACGTGTGTTTTACAGTGTGTGTGAGTGGTGTGTGTGTGTGTTTTACAGTGTGTGTGAGTGGTGTATGTAAAACCTTCTGATCTGTATCAGGTCGCCAGTCTGTTATTGGGTCCATAAAATAGAGATGGAATCAGCTTATTGGACATGTTTGGTTTAGCGAGGCTCTGCAGCTGAAGTGTATGTAAGTTCTGTACATGAAAGTGAACCGTGATGAGGTGTGAGGCCTTTGTTGTATATCGGACAGATGAGACAATGCACTAATCAGAGAATATTAGCTGTATGGTCTGAACCCTCTTACCTCACTCATCATCACATACCTCTGAAACTGAACTCTGATCTACCACAGGCTCTTAGAGGAGGTTTCTACAGCAGGCCAATATGCTGGGCTGAGCTGCATTTCAACAGAACCGAAACCAGCCAAGAAATGTCAAATTAAAACGTTTCAAACCTAAGCCTCTGTATGTTGCCAACGTACTGTATATTTGTACAAGATCAACTCACCATATGGGCACTGCTTAAATGGTCCGCTCTGCTCATACATTAGCTTTTTATTATTTATTTACTTCTGATTAGTGGAAGAGAAAACATTTGTGTTCAATCCATCATATGTAACCGTAGCCCGTCGCTCATCTGGTTACACTTGACAATAATAGACCATACCAGCGTGTACACACATACACACCAGCCTTCATCAACAGGCCAATTAGTGTGGATAGACGTTCTAGACATGAAACATAATTTAGTTGCTCTGTTATGTGTTTCGCTACCCACAATCCCAATCTCACTTCCCATTAATTACTACAGAATGGGAAATGGCATCACTACATGGGGGGGGGGGGGGGGGGTGACTGGTACTGTATATGTGTGTGTGTGTGTGTGTGTGTGTGTGTGTGTGTGTGTGTGTGTGTGTGTGTGTGTGTGTGTGTGTGTGTGTGTGTGTGTGTGTGTGTGTGTGTGTATGTATGTATGTATGTATGTATGTATGTACTGTGTATGTACGTGTGTATGTACGTGTGTATGTACTGTGTGTATGTACTGTGTATGTATGCATGTTTACAATGCCTTCGGAATGTATTCAGACCCCTTCACTTTTTCCACATTTTGTTAGGTTACAGTCTAAAATAGATTCAATTGGTTTTTTCCCCTCATCAATCTACACACAATACCCCATAATGACAAAGCAAAAACAGGTTTTTAGAAATGTTTGCTAATTTATAAAAAAAAAAAAAATGAAATATCACATTTACATAAGTATTCAGACCCTTTACTCAGTAGTTTGTTGAAGCACCTTTGGCAGCGATTACAGCTTCAAGTCTTTTTGGGTATGACGCTACTGTCACGCCCTGACTCAGGGGACGCTTATATGTTGAGTCAGGGTGTGTATATTTCTTGTTGTGCTTGTTCTATGTGTGGGATCTAGTATGTTTATATCTATGTTGGCCGGTGTGGTTCCCAATCAGAGGCAGCTGTCGCTCGTTGTCTCTGATTGGGGATCATACTTAGGTAGCCTATTGGCACTAGTGTGTTGTGGGATCTTGTTCCGTGTAAGGTATGTTGTGTGTTCTACCTTGGACTTCACGTTTCGTTTCGTTTGTTGTTTTGTCGTTGTGTTTATAAGTTAATAAACATGTACGCATATCATGCTGCGCCTTGGTTTGCCCCGTCCTTCAACGAACGTGACAGAAGATCCCACCAAACACGGACCAAGCAGCGTGCCCAGGAGCAGCAGACACCCTGGACACAGGTAGTGGAGCAGAGATCATGGACTTGGGGGGAGATAAGAGAGGATCTGGCCAAGCATATGGAGGCCCTGAAAGGGATGAGGGAGAAGGAGGGGAGCTTAGCCGATAGCGGACCCTGGGCGAAGGAGGAAGCCCAGGCAGGAGAGGTGAAACGGAGACCCGAGAGGCAACCCCAATAAAAAAATTTTGGGGGGCACACGGTGTGGACGACGAGGCAGCAGGAGGCCGTGAAAGGGAGGATCTGCAGGTTAGGAGAGGAGGCCACCATGTTACGGGGGCTGTTGCCTCAGAGGGAGCAGGAGTTATTCGGTCAGAGGGAGGCGCTACAGGAGGCTAAAAGGGAGAAGGAAAGAGTAGAGGCACGGCGAGAGGAGCTGGTTAGGCAGCAGAAGGAGCGGGGGTTAATAAAGGAACCCAGTCCTGCTCCTCGCACCAAGAAAGTGGTGCGTGTCGCCAGTCCGGTCCGGCCTGTTCCTGCTCCCCGCACCAAGCCAGTGGTGCGTGTTCCCAGTCCGGCCCGGCCCGTTCCTGCTCCTCGCACCAAGCCAGTGGTGCGCGTCGCCAGTCTGGCCCGGCCTGTTCCTGCTCCTCGCACCAAGCCAGTGGTGCGCGTCGCCGGCCCGGCCTGTTCCTGCTCCTCGCACCAAGCCAGTGGTGCGCGTCGCCAGCCCGGCCCGGCCCGTTCCTGCTCCTCGCACCAAGCCAGTGGTGCGCGTCGCCAGCCCGGCCCGTACCTGCTCCTCGCACCAAGCCAGTGGTGCGCGTCGCCAGCCCAGCCCGGCCCGTTCCTGCTCCTCGCACTAAGCCAGTGGTGCGCGTCGCCAGTCCGGCCCGGCCTGTTCCTGCTCCTCGCACCAAGCCAGTGGTGCGTGTTCCTAGTCAGGTCCGGCCCGTGCCTGCTCCTCGCACCAGACCAGTGGTGCATGTTCCTAGTCAGGTCCGGCCCGTGCCTGCTCCTCGCACCAGACCAGTGGTGCGTTTGTCCAGTCCGGCACGGTCCGTGCCCGGTCAGCTGCCCCATTCCGGAGCCAGAGCAGTCCGCTCCACCGGTGCCTGATCCAGCTCCGGTCAGCTGCGCCACTCCAGAGCCAGAGCAGTCCGCTCCACCGGTGCCTGATCCAGCTCCGGTCAGCGGCTCCACTCCGGAGCCAGAGCTGTCCGCTCCACCGGTGCCCAGTCCAGCTCCGGTCAGCGGCTCCAGTCCAGACCATGACTTCAGCCCCTCTCCAGGTTCGGGGTCTCCCACACCAGGGTCCAGACAGGCCCTGGCGTATTGTGGGAGGAAGGAGAGGGGAAGCAGCGCGCCGAGGTCCAGACCAGACCAGGGGCGCAACAGGGAGGCGGAGAGTGAGAGGTCGTCACGCCCCGAGCCGGATCCCACCCGGCCCCTACCCTGTTATGTTTATGTTGTGCGGTCGGAGTCCGCACCTTTGGGGGGGGGTACTGTCACGCCCTGACTCAGGGGACCCTTATATGTTGAGTCAGGGTGTGTATATTTCTTGTTGTGCTTTTTCTATGTGTGGGATCTAGTATGTTTATATCTATGTTGGCCGGTGTGGTTCCCAATCAGAGGCAGCTGTCGCTCGTTGTCTCTGGTTGGGGATCATACTTAGGCAGCCTATTGGCACTAGTGTGTTGTGGGATCTTGTTCCGTGTAAGGTATGTTGTGTGTTCTACCTTGGACTTCACGTTTCGTTTCGTTTGTTGTTTTGTCGTTGTGTTTATAAGTTAATAAACATGTACGCATATCACGCTGCGCCTTGGTCTGCCCCGTCCTTCAACGAACGTGACAGCTACAAGCTTGACACACCTGTATTTGGGGATTTTCTCCCATTCTTCACTGCAAATCCTCTCATGCTCTGTCAGGTTGGATGGGGAGCGTTGCTGCACAGCTATTTTTAGGTCTCTCCAGAGATGTTTGATCGGGTTAAAGTCCAAGCTCTGGCTGGGGCACTCAAGGACATTCAGAGACTTGTCCCGAAGCTACTCCTGCGTTGTCTTGGCTGTGTGCTTAGGGTCATTGTACTAAGGTCCTGAGCGCTCTGGAGCAGGTTTTCATCAAGGATCTTTCTGTACTTTGCTCTGTTCATCTTTCCCTCAATCCTGACTTGCCACCACCATGCTTCACCGTAGGGATGGTGCCATGTTTTCTCCAGACATGACGCTTGGCATTCAGGCCAAAGAGTTCAATCTTGGTTTCATCAGACCAGAGAATCTTGTTTCTCATGGTCTGAGAGTATTTAGGTGCCTTTTGGCAAACTCCAAGCGGGCTGTCATGTGCCTTTTACTGAGGAGTGGCATCCGTCTGGCCTAATTGGTGGAGTGCTGCAGAGATGGTTGTCCTTCTGGAAGGTTCTCCCATCTCCACAGAGGAACTCTAGAGCTCTGTCAGAGTGACCATCAGGTTCTTGGTCACCTCCCTGAAGAAGGCCCTTCTCCCCCGATTGCTCAGTTTGGCCGGGCGGTCAGCTCTAGGAAGAGTCTTGGTGGTTCCAAACTTCTTCCATTTAAGAAATAAGGAAGCCACTGTGTTCTTGGGGACCTTCAATGCTGCAGAATTTTTTTGGTACACTTCCCCATATCTATGCCTCGACACAATCCTGTCTCAGAGCTCTACGGACAATTCCTTCGACCTCATGGCTTGGTTTTTGCTCTGACATGCACCTTCAACTGTGGGACCATATATAGACAGGTGTGTGCCTTTCCAAATCATGTCCAATCAATTGAATTTACCACAGGTGGCCTCCAATCAAGTTGTAGAAACATCTCAAGGGTGCTCAATGGAAACAGGAAGCACCTGAGCTCATTTTCGAGTCTCATAGCAAAAGGTCTGAATACTTATGTAAATAAGGTATTTTTGTTTTTAATAAATTAGCAGAAATGTCTAAAAAACTGTTTTCACTTTGTCATTATGGGGTATTGTGTGTAGATAAATAATTTAATCAATTTTAGAATAAGGCTGTAACGTAACAAAATGTGGAAAAAGTCAAGGAGTCTGAATACTTTCCAAATGCATGTATATTTGCAATAAATTATATTGGGGATTGGAAATGATGCAGACAATTACATTGATGGAAGCTACAATCTATCTGCAATATTAAAGCTGATCAATTGTAATGAATACTCAGGGAGAAAAAGGTGTAGATTCACGCGCAGAGCGCGGCAGGAATTTATTTAGCCTTCGCAAAAGGCAGGAATCGTGGCAATGGTCATACACAGGTAGGCAAACAGGCAGGATAATCAAAAACTAGGACTGAAGGCTATAACTGGTTCTCACAAACGTGCTAGGAAAAGGCTTAGTAGAGCCAAAACGAACAATACCTCTCAAGGCACAAACAGAATGGAGTGAACTAAATAAGGAGCTAATGAGACCAGGTGAGTAACAAACAGGTGAAATCAATTAACAAAAATGAAATACAGGGCTACGTTCAAGAACACAAAGAAACAGGGCTACGTTCAAGAACATAAGGTTGACCAAGAAAATAAATTCAGAAATTTACATCTATACACTACCAGTCAAAAGTTTTAGAAAACATACTCATTCAAGGTTTTTTCTTTATTTTAACTATTTTCTACATTGTAGAATAATTGTGAAGACATCACAACTATGAAATAACACATAAGGAATTGTGTAGTAACCAAAAAAGTGTTAAACAAATTAAAATATATTTTATATTTGAGATTCTTCAAATAGCCACTCTGTGCCTTGATGACAGCTTTGCACACTCTTGGCATTCTCTCAACCAGCTTCACCTAGAATGCTTTTTCAACAGTCTTGAAGGAGTTCCCACATATGCTGAGCACTTGTTGGCTGCTTTTCTTTCACTCTGCGGTCCGTCTCATCCCAAACCATCTCAATTTGGTTGAGGTCGTGGGATTGTGGAGGCCAGGTCATCTGATGCAGCACTCCATCACTCTCCTTCTTGGTAAAATAGCCCTTCCACAGCCTGGAGGGGGGTTGGGTCATTGTCCTGTTGAAAAACAAATGATAGTCCCACTAAGCCCAAACCAGATGGGATGGCGTATCACTGCAGAATGCTGTGGTAGCCATACTGGTTAAGTGCGCCTTGAATTCTAAATAAATCACAGACAGTGTCACCAGCAAAGCACCCCCACACCATAACACCTCCTCCTCCATACTTTACGGAGGGAAATACACATGCAGAGATCATCCATTCACCCACACCGCGTCTCACAAAGACACGGCGGTTGAAACCAAAAATCTCAAATTTGGACTCCAGACCAAAGGACACATTTCCACCGGTGTAATGTCCATTGTTATTGTTTCTTGTCCCAAGCAAGTCTCTTCTTCATATTGGTGTCCTTTAGTGGTGGTTTATTTGCAGCAATTCGACCATGAAGGCCTGATTCACACAGTCTCCTCTGAATAGTTGATGTTGAGATGTATCTGTTACTTGTACTCTGTGAAGAATTTATTTGGGCTGCAATTTCTGAGGCTGGTAACACTAATGAACTTATCCTCTGCAGCAGAGGTAACTCTGGGTCTTTCATTCCTGTGGCGGTCCTCATGAGAGCCAGTTTCATCATAACGCTTGATGGTTTTTGCGACTGCACTTGAAGAAACTTTCAAAGTTCCTGAAATGTTCAGTATTGACTGACCTTCATGTCTTAAAGTAATGACTGACTGTCATTTCTCTTTGCTTATTTGAGCTGTTCTTGCCATAATATGGACTTGGTCTTTTACCAAATAGGGCTATCTTCTGTATACCACCCCTACCTTGTCACAACACAACTGATTGTCTCAAACGCATTAAGAAGGAAAGAAATTCCACAAATTAACTTTTAAGAAGGCACACTTGATAATTGAAATGCATTCCAGGTGTCTACCTCATGAAGCTGGTTGAGAGAATGCCAAGAGTGTGCAAAGCTGTCATCAAGGCAAAGGGTGGCTATTTGAAGAATCTTAAATATAAAATATATTTTGATATGTTTAACACTTTTTTTGTTACTATTTGATTGTGTATGTGTTTTTTCATAGTTTTGATGTCGTCACTATTATTCTACAGTGTAAAAAAAAAAAAAAAAAACATTGATTGAGTAGGTGTTCTAAAACGTTTGACTGGTATTGTGTATATATATATATATATATATACAGTGGGGAAAAAAAGTATTTAGTCAGCCACCAATTGTGCAAGTTCTCACACTTAAAAAGATGAGAGAGGCCTGTAATTTTCATCATAGGTACACGTCAACTATGACAGACAAATTGAGAAAAGAAATCCAGAAAATCACATTGTAGGATTTTTAATGAATTTATTTGCAAATTATGGTGGAAAATAAGTATTTGGTCAATAACAAAAGTTTCTCAATACTTTGTTATATACCCTTTGTTGGCAATGACACAGGTCAAACGTTTTCTGTAAGTCTTCACAAGGTTTTCACACACTGTTGCTGGTATTTTGGCCAATTCCTCCATGCAGATCTCCTCTAGAGCAGTGATTTTTTGGAGCTGTCGCTGGGCAACACGGACTTTCAACTCCCTCCAAAGATTTTCTATGGGGTTGAGATCTGTAGACTGGCTAGGCCACTCCAGGACCTTGAAATGCTTCTTACGAAGCCACTCCTTCGTTGCGCGGGCGGTGTGTTTGGGATCATTGTCATGCTGATAGACCCAGCCACGTTTCATCTTCAATGCCCTTGCTGATGGAAGGAGGTTTTCACTCAAAATCTCACGATACATGGCCCCATTCATTCTTTCCTTTACACGGATCAGTCGTCCCTAGTCCCTTTGCAGAAAACAGCCCCAAAGCATGATGTTTCCACCCCCATGCTTCACAGTAGGTATGGTGTTCTTTGGATGCAACTCAGCATTCTTTGTCCTCCAAACACGACGAGTTGAGTTTTTACCAAAAAGTTATATTTTGGTTTCATCTGACCATATGACATTCTCCCAATCCTCTTCTGGATCATCCAAATGCACTCTAGCAAACTTCAGACGGGCCTGGACATGTACTGGCTTAAGCAGGGGGACAAGTCTGGCACTGCAGGATTTGAGTCCCTGGCGGCGTAGTGTGTTACTGATGGTAGGCTTTGTTACTTTGGTCCCAGCTCTCTGCAGGTCATTCACTAGGTCCCCCGTGTGGTTCTGGGATTTTTGCTCACCGTTCTTGTGATCATTTTGACCCCACGGGGGAGATCTGCGTGGAGCCCCAGATCGAGGGAGATTATCAGTGGTCTTGTATGTCTTCCATTTCCTAATAATTGCTCCCACAGTTGATTTCTTCAAACCAAGCTGCTTACCTATTGCAGATTCAGTCTTCCCAGCCTGGTGCAGGTCTACAATTTTGTTTCTGGTGTCCTTTGACAGCTCTTTGGTCTTGGCCATAGTGGAGTTTGGAGTGTGACTGTTTGAGGTTGTGGACAGGTGTCTTTTATACTGATAACAAGTTCAAACAGGTGCCATTAATACAGGTAACGAGTGGAGGACAGAGGAGCCTCTTAAAGAAGAAGTTACAGGTCTGTGAGAGCCAGAAATCTTGCTTATTTGTAGGTGACCAAATACTTATTTTCCACCATAATTTGCAAATAAATTCATAAAAAATCCTACAATGTGATTTTCTGGAATTTGTTTTCTCAATTTGTCTGTCATAGTTGACGTGTACCTATGATGAAAATTACAGGCCTCTCTCATCTTTTTAAGTGGGAGAACTTGCACAATTGGTGGCTGACTAAATACTTTTTTCCCCCACTGTATTTGCTTAATATAAGGAATTTGAAACGATTTATACTTTTACTTTTGATACTTAAGTATATTTTAGCAATTACAGTTACTTTTGATACTTAAGTATATTTAAAACCAAATACTTTTAGACTTTTTCTCAAGTAGTATTTTACTGGGTGAATTTCATTTTTACTTGAGTAATTTTCTATTAAGGTATCTTTATGTTTACTCAAGTATGACAATTGGGTACTTTTTCCACCACTGAATTTCAGTTTGTAACAAAACAAGAAAGTATAGTGTAGAGAATCATTGTACTATCTAAACCGCTGTGAAATATATTTTCCATAACCAAAAATATAGTATTTTCAGCTGTTTGAAGCTGGTGTACAAAAACGGAAGTAAAAGATGCTAAAACGAAACTTAAGAATGGGAAGCACAGAACAGATCTACCACTTCTTAGACTTGCATCCGACGAGAATGACATATCTATAACACGTATTTCTATGTGAATTTGGTCGGGTCGCCCAAAAAGTTACATATTGCAGCTTTATAGTGAAAAGTAGGAGCCAAATGTCTCTGTCTTGCTCTCGGTCACTCCCTTAACAGTACGATCCCTTCTCCACTGGCATGCATCTCCTCTCTCTCTCTCTGGCTCAGTGAGAACAGGGACAGTACGACAGCAAACATAAGCTTCAGGGCTCTGACTCTCAGGGAACGCTATACATTTGTATTGATCTCTCCTCTCTCCCTCCTGTACAGTCCCCTGCATCTGGAAACAATGGTCTAGAAGTAGCCCTGGCCAGTAAATCTACACTGAACAAAAATATAAACCGAACATATAAATTGTTCATCCCATGTTTCAGAAATGTTCCATATGCACAAAAAGCTTATTTCTCTCAAGTTTTGTGCACAAATGTGTTTACATTCCTGTTAGTGAGCATTTCTCCTTTGTCAAGATAATCCATCCACCTGGGAGATGTGGTATATCAAGAAGCTGATTAGAAACCATCTCAGGGAAGCTCATCTGCGTGCTCGTCATCCTCACCAGGGTCTTGACCTGACTACGGTTTGACATCGTGACCGACTTCAGTGGGCAAATGCTCACCTTCGATGGCCACTGGCACGTTGGAGAAGTGTGTGCTCTTCATGGATGAATCCCGGTTTTCAACTGTACCGGGCAGATGGCAGACAGCGTGTATGGTGTCGTGTGGGTGAGCGGTTTGCTGATGTCAACGTTGTGAACAGAGTGCCCCATGGTGGTGGTGGGGTTATGGTATGGGCAGGCACAAGCTACGGACAACGAACACAATTGCATTTTATCGATGGCAAGTTGAATGTACAGAGATAACGTGACGAGATCCTGAGGCCGATTGTCGTGCCATTCATCCGTCGCCATCACCTCATGTTTCAGCATGATAATGCATGGCCCCATGTCGCAAGGATCTGTACACAATTACTGGAAGCTGAAAATGTCCCAATTCTTCCATGGCCTGCATGCTCCCCAGACCCCCGCCAATATCCAGCAACTTCGCACAGTCATTGAAGAGGAGTGGAACAACGTTCCACAGCCACAATCAACAGGCTGATCAACTTTATGCTAAGGAGGTGTGTCGAGCTGAATGAGGCAAATGGTTGTCGCACCAGATACTGGCTGGTTTTCTGATCCATGCACCTACCTTTTTTTTAAGGTATCTGTGACCAACATATGCATATCTGTATTCCCAGTCATGTGAAATCCATAGATTATAGTCTAATGAATTTATTTCAATTGACTGATTTCCTTATATAAACTGTAACACAGCAAAATCTTTGAAATTGTTGCATGTTGCGTTTATATTTTTGTTCAGCGTAGTTCTGTTAGGCTGGTGAAGGGATCAGGGTGGTGATAAGATCTGTATATAGGCCATCAAATATAGAGGTTTTAATTAATCATGCTGGGTTTGGAGTTGGTGTGTGTGTGACAGTGGCCCCCTTTGCTCTATAGGGTACACCTGATTGCAAACACACATTTCCTTTCCCTGGTACTGACCCCACCCTGATTGGTGACCTGATGTGTCAACAGTCTCAGTGGACAGATGCCTGTATACATTCCTCACTGGACTGAATGGACTGATAGTAACCTCTCCTTCTCTTTCTCTCTCTCTCTCCCTCCCCCTCCTGTAGCAGGAGCAGGAGACCAGCTACACCATCCTGCGCTCTAAGGGTTGTAACGTGACGTTAAGCGGTCTGAAGGCAGACACCTCCTACCTGCTCCAGATCAGGGCCAGGACTGCAGCAGGATATGGAGCCAGCAGCAGGAGTTTTGAGTTTGAGACCAGCCCTGACTGTATGTACTTTTCTGATCCCACCAAATACAGTATTTTGTATGTAATTCAACACCAAGTGATGGATGGCAGTGATTCAATAGTTCGATTTTTATCATTGACCTGTGCCTGTACATGCTAATATTTCTCTCTCTCTCCTGCTCCTGTTCTCTTCTCCCTCTCTCTCCCTCTTTCTCCCTCTCTCTCCCTCTCTCTCCGTTCCCTCCCAGCATTCTCTATCTCCAGTGAGAGTAGTCAGGTGGTGTTGATAGCCATCTCCTCTGCTGCAGCCATCATCCTGCTCACTGTCCTCCTCTACATTGTGATTGGCAGGTCTGTACACCAATTGCACTGCACAAAGCACACTGACAACTCCGTCAGCTCCAATTACATGGCTCTGTCTTCATGGAGGTCCGCCTCTAAATGCAGAGATATACTGTACTGTCTGAGGATACTGTAGTAAGATATATCATATCCCTATACAGTATGCTCCTGGAATGGCTTGGCAGAGGATGCAATGCTTTTTATCCTACTCTTTTGTGTATGTAGTGTAAAGGGACACTGTGTGTCTGTCTTTACATTGACATTGTAGTCATTTAGCAGACGATCTTATCCAGAGCGACTTACAGGAGAAATTAGGGTTAAGTGCCTGGCTCAAGGGCACATCGACATATTTTTCACCTAGTCGCCTCGGGGATTCAAACCACCGACCTTTCGGTTACTGGCCCAGGGTTAATGTTGGCAGTTAGTACTGCAGTGAGAGTAGAACTCTCAGGCTCATTACTAGTCCTACAGATCCTGTTCGGGCTCAGAGCAAAGAGAAACACACCATGGTACACCAGGACTGACTGCTGCTGCTTTCCTCTGCACACACACACACACGCACACACACACGCACGCCAGGGTTTCCGTTATGAAAATGTGTCGGCAGACATTTCACCGGCAGCATTTTCATTTACTGGACATTTGAGAAATTTACCGGACCCATATGTATTGGGTGTGTAACCTGATTAGGGCGTCTACCCACGGTGCTCAGAATGACAGAAATCACATTTAGGTTATGGTAATTGTTCTTAACAAAACATGCAAGTCCAGGATACAATGACATGTGTTCTTACCGCACACTTTCAAGATGTTAGAACTGTCCACATGAATTTTTCCTCAGCCAACAAGACGAGTAACGAACAGCAAAATCACGACAGTTGGTGTGTGAGTTTCAAGTTTGGGGAAGCAAATTTCCACCATAAAAATGCACCTTTGTAATAAAGCATTCCATGCATCTTGTACTCTGCTGACACTGACAGATGAATAAAAATGATGTTGTTCATACAGTATAATAGGCCTACGAGAAGGGGAGACACAAATGGAATATGATGTCCCTCTAAACTGGAGGAACTTTTAAGTGGCACTGATCCAACAATGATAAAGAGTGAATCTGAGCAGTGCCCACTCACCAGGGATATGGCCGATGCTCTCCGCAGGTGCCAATAATCGGTAGGCCTACTGTTGTTCGCTCAATTAAGTTGAGAATTGTGATAGCTAAAAGACAGATTAGAGTATTTTCATTGTCTTCTCTTTACAGCAATAGCCATTTGTTTTCCAAGTATGTTTTCCTGCGTTTTTAATTTTGAAATATTGTGATATGCCTGGCTGGGCTTCTACTTTTCACTGACAGTCGCAACTCAACAATCATATATTTGGTATTTTCCAGGCACACTGCCGAAATTGCGCGGGCTGCCTTTTCTTCCGACTGTAGGCAATGCTTGCAACTTTTTTCCCCCCTCTGTGGCCAAATCATGCTTTAGTAGCCTGTTTGGAATGATTTCATTTATTTCTGTATAGACAAGAGTAGGCTAATTAGGCTATATAATTTAGGCAATTAATTCAATTTACTTAGGGAAAGCTTAGCTTCACCTAGCCTATGGACACTGTCATGCCCTGACCTTGAGAACCCTGTTATTCTCTAGTTAGTTTGGTCAGGGTGTGAATGTTGACATATCTAGTTTATCTATTTCTATGTTGGCCGGGTGTGGTTCCCAATCAGAGGCAGCTGTCGATCGTTGTCTCTGATTGGGGATCATACTTAGGCAGCCATTTTGGTCCAATCCTTTATACAATGAACGTGACAGAAGATCCCACCACCAACGGACCAAGCAGCGAGGCCAGGAGGAGCAGACACCCTGGACACAGGTGGGGAAGACATTTTGGACATGGGAGGAGATATTAGCCGGTAAAGGACCCTGGGCGAAGGAAGAAGCCCAGGCAGGAGAGGATCAACGGCGACGCCGACGGTGCCGACCGTGAAGGAAGCACTAGAGGCAGCCCCAACAAAAAATGTTTGGGGGGCACACAGAGCAGAAGGAGGAAGAGGAGGCCGCTATTATATAGGCCCTCCAAGACATGCAGCTCAGCACTCTGAGAGAGGAGATAACTACTTTACGGGGGCTGGTAGATAAGAGGGAGCAGGAGCTCTCCCTTCAGAGGGAAGTGCTGCAGGAGGCCCACAGGGAGAAGGAGTCAGTGGATGCTCGGAGAGAGGAGCTGGCTAGGCAACAGGAGGAGCTGAGAGAGGAGTTAACCCTAGAGCAAAAGAGAACGTTGTCCTTAGATCAGAGGCTGGCGGAGCCAGGTTTCAGAGTAAAGCCAACTCCCCGCACTCACCTTTAAGGAGCGTGGGACCATACCGGCACCCTGTTATGCTGTGATATGCACTGTATCTCCAGTGCGCATTCACAGCCCGGTGCCCGCGCCCCGCTCTTGCCGAGCTAAAATGAGCGTTCAGCCAGGACGGGTTGTGCCTGCTCCTCGCACCAAACCAGTGGTGCGTGTCTCCAGTCCGGTATGGCCCGTTCCTGCTCCTCGCACCAAACCAGTGGTGCGTGTCTCCAGCCCGGTGCGCCCCGTACCTGCTCCTCACACCAAACCAGTGGTGCGTGTCGCCAGCCCGGTACGCCCCGTACCTGCTCCTCGCACCAAACCAGTGGTGCGTGTCTCCAGTCCTGTACGGCCCGTACCTGCTCCTCGCACCAAACCAGTGGTGCGTGTCCCCAGCCCGGTACGGCCCGTGCCTGCTCCTCGCACCAGACCAGTGGTCCAGCTCCGGTTATCTGCTCCCTACCAGAGCCGGGGCAGGCCACTTCACCGGTGCCCAGTCCGGGTCCGGTCGTCTACTCTTCCCCCATGCCGGAGCCATCCGCTCCACCGGGGTCCGAGCCGGAGCCAGACGTCAACCCCTCTCCAGGGTCGGGGTCTCCTACACCAGGGTCCAGACAGGACTTGGTGCATCGTGGGAGGACTGAGAGAGGAAGCATCGTGCCGGACCAGGTGTGCTACGGGGAGGCAGGAAAAGAGAGGAGTGTACTGCGTCCGAAGCCAGAGCCGCCACCGAGGCTAGATGCCCACCCGGACCCTCCCCTATTGAGTCAGGTTTTTGCGGCCGGAGTCCGCACCTTAGGGGGTACTGTCATGCCCTGACCTTGAGAACCCTGTTATTCTCTAGTTAGTTTGGTCAGGGTGTGAATGTTGACATATCTAGTTTATCTATTTCTATGTTGGCCGGGTGTGGTTCCCAATCAGAGGCAGCTGTCGATCGTTGTCTCTGACTGGGGATCATACTTAGGCAGCCATTTTGCCTACCTATGTGGTGGGATCTTGTTTCTGTTTCTGTTTCGGCTTGTTGCTGTTAGCCTTTAGAAGTTCACGTTCAGTTGCTTTTGTTATTTTGTCTAGTGTTTATTTAATAAATTAAACATGTTTGCATACCATGCTGCACCTTGGTCCAATCCTTTATACAACGAATGTGACAGATGCGCCACCTATGAGCCTATGTCAATCTACTATCCCCCATTGTAGTAAAGTTTACCTATTCTATTGGTCAGCTTGTCGAGAAAGAAATAGCCCAAACAGACACTGGGATAGTGGTGGGACGATAGATCCATACAACTAGTAGGCCTACATCAAAAAACTTAACAAAGCAATGAGTCTGATGCAACAGATCAGAACGTTTAGCTTAAAATGTTGATGAACTATTATTTCTTAACATTATTAGCGCAGAAATGCACACAAAGCTGTAGGCTACGCGTGAATGTGCATTTGGCTACCGGACAATGAAAGAAAGTTGAAAACCAATAGAACATGAGAGAAATGGGCTACTGGTTTCAATGGCATATGTAAGTCTGTAATAAATAATTGCCTCCACGGATATGGCTGGATTTTGCCTAGGTTACTTTGAAGCAAGGTAAAACATGCCTCATAATATGTAGTAAAACGTTCAGGTTTCAAACAATTAAGTAGATATATGTTTTCAAAATGGATACTGCCTCCAGCTCATTGCAAAGTGGGTGTGACGCGCTGATGAAGCCTACTTTCAGTTGCCTGTGAATTTGAATGGCAAATGGGAAGCCCGCTTCAATTACCAGTTGAGAAATAAAAATAGTATCTCTTTTTAATTGGGGCTAAAAACTATTTTTAACGCACAATTACATTTAGAATTGTTGCACAATGATTGGGCTTATAAAAGCGATGTCTGACAGATTTTCCGCTCAAAGGCTCTGTATCTGTATGCTGTGGACGTGTGATAAATAAGATACATAACTAATATAGGCTACACATGCGGCAATTTAATTCCACTAAATGATGCAAATTAACCCCTAGACCGGTAAGCCAAAAGCAGGCTATTACTGGCTATCTGAAAGCCTGACACAAGCACACACATGCATGCACGCATACACACACACGCACACACATGCACACACATCGCTTACTATGCCCTCTGATGTAGGGTGAGGGAAAGTGAAGACTGATGGGTAAAGGTGTGACATTAACCTCTATCATTGTGACTGACAGGTTCTGTGGCTACAGAAGGTCTAAACACCCTGACGAGAAGAGACTGCACTTTGGCAATGGACACTGTAAGTACCTCATCCACCCCTCTGTCCGTCTGTCCGTCTGTCCGTCTGTCCGTCTGTCTGTCTGTCTGCATGCCTGCCTGTCTGTCTGTCTGCATGCCTGTCTGTCCGTGTGCTTGTCTGTCTATTGTTCTTCTAAAATATGTTGAGTCATTCCTCAGCATTAGTTAGGTACAGGGTCAGTGTGTTTGTGTACAGTATAATCCATCTCCTGATTGGGGTTTATTTGAAGAGCAACATGTTTTCCTTGGGGGCTGGCCACACTCATAAACTAACCTAGTGTTGTTCTTACACATGATGGATTGATTGGCCGGTCATCCATGCATGACACATGATGTAGTGTGTTTTGTGACCCACCCAAAGACTCATCTCCGCTGCCTATTCCTAACACACTGTCCCCCCCCAGTGCGTCTGCCAGGTATAAGAACCTATGTAGACCCTCACACCTATGAAGACCCCAGTCAGGCCGTCCATGAGTTTGCCAAGGAGCTGGATGCTTCCTGTATCGCCATCGACAAGGTGGTGGGAGCAGGTGAGACCAGAGACATGACACACACCCACACACATGCATGCACACACGCGCACACACACACACACACATATGCATGCAGGCACACACACTTCAATAACACATATCATTCATTTACGGTTACCTAAGACATCTTGAACAAAGTTTCCCACAGTAGCATTCATAGGGATCCCAAAGATATGTCACACACACTCCCACTCATTGGTATTCAGAGGCACAAAGAGAAGCTATTTGATAATAAGGTTGTTTGTTCTAAATGTAGCATTGAGAATGAGATTCATTTAACACTTCAGCTGGAGATTCCTGTGTTTTACTCCTCTCCTGCAATGGAGAGAGGGCGAGGCAGGGAATGGAGGGAGGAAGAGAAGAAGAGAGGAAGAATGAGGGATGGGCGGGAGAGAAGGGAGAGAAGGGTGGTATGGATATAGGGATGGATTGAGAGATGGGGAGTGGAGGAAGTGAGAGGGATGGAGGGATGGATGGATGGATTGAGAAATGGGAATGTAGAGAGGGAGATGGAAGAAGTAAAAGGAGGGATGGATAGAGGGATGGAGTGAGAAATCCTTGCTGCCTCACTGCTTTTAATAGAGTGCGTGCTGCTGGAGCAGAGGAGTATGGGTAACGTTATCGCACCTCCAGATGGGATATTATTTTACATTCCCCACATCTCCCTCTCTCCTCTCTCTCCTTTCTCCTCTAAACCTCTCTCCTCTCCTTTCTTTTTCACCCTTTCTCCACCTCTCTCCTCTTCCCTCTCTCCCAGATGTCTTCAGCAGGAGTGTAGACATGAACTTAATGCATTGTGATTCATGGGAATAGCAGGCAGTGGGAGAGCACATAGAGAGACACGCTAAAACACAAGGCAGCTGCACCATCTTACAGATGACCTGCACACATCAAAGTCTAAGAAAGCAGAGTGAGAGTTTGTGTCATTAATCACAGCTCTTCCTTGCTCATCAGAGGAGTGGATGGAGGATGGAGGGTGGGGTAATACTGACCCTGATGCTGGTCATCTCCCAACCTGTCCACTGGCCAACCACAGCCCAGCTCAGCCTAGCTCCAACCACAGCCTAGCTCCAACCACAGCCCAGCTCAGCCTAGCTCCAACCACAGCCCAGCACCAACCACAGCCCAGCTCAGCCTAGCTCCAACCACAGCCTAGCTTCAACCACAGCCTAGCTCAGCCTAGCTTCAACCACAGCCCAGCTCAGCCTAGCTTCAACCACAGCCCAGCTCTGCCTAGCTCCAACCACAGCCCAGCTCAGCCTAGCTCCAAACACAGCCCAGCTCAGCCTAGCTTCAACCACAGCCCAGCTCCAACCACAGCCCAGCTCAGCCTAGCTCCAATCACAGCCCAGCTCCAACCACAGCCCAGCTCAGCCTAGCTCCAACCACAGCCTAGCTTCAACCACAGCCTAACTCAGCCTAGCTTCAACCACAGCCCAGCTCAGCCTAGCTTCAACCACAGCCCAGCTCCAACCACAGCCCAGCTCAGCCTAGCTCCAACCACAGCCTAGCTTCAACCACAGCCTAGCTCAGCCTAGCTTCAACCACATCCTAGCTCAGCCTAGCTTCAACCACAGCCTAGCTCAGCCTAGCTCCAACTACAGCCCAGCTCAGCCTAGCTTCAACCACAGCCCAGCTCAGCCTAGCTTCAACCACAGCCCAGCTCAGCCTAGCTCCAACCACAGCCCAGCTCAGCCTAGCTCCAACCACAGCCCAGCTCAGCCTAGCTCCAACTACAGCCCAGCTCTGCCTAGCTCCAACCACAGCCCAGCAAGCAGCGTGCTGCTCTCTTTAGACAGCCTGTAATTATTCTAAGTCCTTCCAGACCCAATCTCAGGGCAGTACTTGCGTGTGTGTGTCTCTGACTCCGTACCGACCCTGTGTCTCTGATCCAACTCCGCTATGGGAAATGATCATACAGGAGAGAGGGCATGGACCGGGTCCACATGTCTTAGCTGTGACATCACTGTCCTACACACACATACCCTCTCCTCTTTGGCCAAGTCCCTGTCACCAGCCGTATCAGAGCGATGCTTGACCTCCCCTTCTGACTTTGAAGTGGTCTCTTTACCACAAAGTCCTGCCTAGGGAAACTATTCACCAGAGAGGCTCTGTAGCTCAGAGGGATACTACAGCTTGATCATACTGTATGTTATCACCATGCTGGAATGATGATTGGTCAGCTCTGATAACGTCTCATAGTTCTTTATATGATATGGAAAGTAGAGAGGGCATTTATAGACTGTGGCCAATGAAGTCAAGGTTCAATTAGTCGTTATCTCAGTGAGGGAGACGGATTTCAAGAAGGACATATGACTGCACCTGCTTATATTGGCCTATCATGTGTGTTTATTAAATTAGGTAAGAATTTCTGACTGGTTTGATCCAACTGAAATAAATCATAACGGTTATTCTGATGAAAAGTCATCAATAATAGCTCGTAGCCTCAGGTCCTTGGTATCAGTGCAGTGTGTGTATGTTTGTGGTTTTATAGGTGAGTTTGGGGAGGTGTGCAGCGGTCGTCTGCGTCTGCCCAGTAAGAAGGAGAACTGTGTGGCCATCAAGACTCTGAAGGCAGGATACACCGACAAACAGAGGCGAGATTTCCTGTCCGAAGCGTCCATTATGGGACAGTTTGACCATCCAAACATCATCAGGCTGGAGGGAGTGGTGACCAGGAGTAAGTACAGACCATATCTTACTATACAATCAAAATGAGAGGGCGGCAGGTAGCTTAGTGGTTAAGAGCGTTGTGCCAGTAACCGAGAGGTCGCTGGTTCTAATCCCTGAGCCGACTAGGTGAAAAATCTGTCGATGTACCCTTGAGCAAGGCACTTAACCCTAATTGCTCCTGTAAGTCACTCTGGATAAGAGCGTCTGCTAAATGACAAAAAAAAAATATATATATATAACAATGCATCACTCACTAAATCTTGGCGTGACATTTATGTATGTATGAAGTAGGCTATGCCTGGCCAGAGGGAGCCTCAAGAATTCTGCCCATAGAGAACCTTGGACAGAATGTGTTGTTAGTTGTACACTGAACAATGCTATGAAGCTGGCCAACACCTTCACAAGAGAAGCAATTTTTATTGAGTTCTAATGGCTTGAATCTCACCAGATCAATGTAATCTGATCAAACAGTCCCTATATGTTTAAATCTTAGCCTCCCTCCCGAGGCTCATTAACATAGCTAGTCTTACACACCAACACATAGTTCCCTTAAAGGAAATGACTAAAAAAACTGTGAAATAATTGCTTTGACCTCTGGTCCACAATCAGAGCCGGTCTTCACCACACACACACACACACACACACACACATATTACCATTATACTGCAGTTCTGGCCATGTCGTTATACTGAACAGTTAAACCTGTAAAATATCTCGCTCTGATTGCTCTACAACAGATGAACTGATCATTCCACAGGCAGTCTTGTTAAACTCATAGTAAAACTTTACAGAGGTTAGCCAGTTTAGGTCAACTTGACCAGCAGGCCAGAACAGATCTGTTTTAATGATGTTTCATGTCCAGTTGTAGCCCAGCCATGGAGTTCTGAATCATAATATAGTTGAATGTAGTTATACGATATCTAAAATTAACTTGGTTGCCTTGAAGAAGTTCTATTGAAGTTCTGAATATCCATAAGGATTATATATGATATGGTCGCTGCTTATCTTTTCTTTTTTTTGCCATGGAAGCTAAGATTTCTTCTGGAAAACAGACTTAAAAGCTACAAAAGGAAATCCTGTGTATTCTAGTTGACAGTTAGATAAAGCCACAGTGGCTTGTGAAGACTGTCTCTCAGCATTATGACAGGACCAATTACTTAGCGAAGTCAGTGAAAACCCACTCAGATACAGTATGTTTCCCATTAATCTGGCTGTAAATAGAATCTGGACAGGAATGCAAAATGGCCTCATCATATAGGGATTTTATTTGTCTCATAAATCTTACAGCACTCTGACTATTAAAGCCCTGAAGGTGAATAATGCCAGGGCTAATTGCAAATGACTGCAGTTTGTTTCTGTTTTTAGGACAGAATGAGGGGAGAACATAGTAGTGTGTGTGTGTCTGTGTGTTGGAGGGGTACTCTATGATTGAGAGCTGGCTCTTAGGGGTTTGGTTGGCATGTGAGAACAGACACACACATATACACACACACACACGGTCCTGTCTGTGGCGTAGGGTGATTTATTAACCCAGTCCTGTTAATTCTTAATAATCCAGAGACTGTCACACCTCATTAACCCTGCTGCTGCTTTTGGCTGCATCGCTAAGGGCTACACACACACACACACACACACACACACACACACACACACACACACACACACACACACCACAGAGGAGAGGAGAGGAGAGGAGAGGAGAGGAGAGGAGAGGAGAGGAGAGAGAGGAGAGGAGAGGAGAGGAGAGGAGAGGAGAGGAGAGGAGAAAAGGGGGAGGGGGTTTAGGGAGTCTGTTTTATCTGAAACTATAAAGGCTGTCCTGTGAAGTGAATGGGAAAATCCATCAGGGTCTTATAGAGGGGGGTGTTGGGCCAATCCATCAGGGTCTTATAGAGATAGGGGGGGGGGTGTTTAATTATGTCTATGACTGTGTTTGGGCCAGCAGACCTTATGTGAAGGGAAAGTGCTGTTATTATCTAGATGAGTAACAGGTTGGACTGTCAGTCAGCCCTTATCACTACACTGTAAAATCTAGACCTAGTTCATGAGATGGAATGAAAAAGGTGTCCTCACTCACTTTAATTTTACAGTTCCAGGGTTTGTAGTTCATGAGATTATATTCTATAAATGTTGCTGGTACTCAAGCAGCAGAAAATGAAATGTGCTGGTTGTGGTAAGGTTGAACCACTGCTCTGACCAACCTAGTCTTGTTTTAGCTCACCATTTAAACGCAAGCAGTTTGTGAGGCAGCCAGTTTTATTAATTGACGTTTATTTTTCCAAAGAGGGTTATAAATGTGTTTCTTTTTACAGCAGGTTCCATCATCCCCTTCCTCTGACAGATCTGTAAATGAGTTCTGCATTGCCAGATGTGGAGTTTCACTTTGATACATTTACAACATGCGTGACGGAGAGGGGGGATGGAGGGAGGTGGAAAGAGGGATGGGGAGGATGTGGGAGAGCGAGGGAGGGAGGGTGAAGAGGGGGGAATCCGTAACCATCTGTGACACAAACCTGTCGTGACACCAGTGCTGTTCATTTGACTACGGCTGACTTGAAGTCATTTCCCCCCTCGTTTCTATCTGTTCTAAACCTCCTCTCCACTGATCTCCTCTCCTCTCCTCTCCTCTCCTCTGGTCTAGTGAATCAGGACCAGATGATAACACTCCAGATTTATAGTAACTGTTTCTGCTGCTGCTGGAATAAAGATGTCCCACTCTGACAGGTGACCCAGAGGACCTGTACACTCAGCCCTGCATGGGCCCTTTCATCCTGCTAGAGGAAGCACTGCTGAACCCAATGTTTATGTGTGTGCGTGTGTGTGAATGTGTTTTGCCATATATGAATAATTCTCTAACCTCGCAGTTTCTCTCCTCTCTTCAGGTAAACCTGTGATGATAGTAACTGAATACATGGAGAATGGATCCTTGGACAGCTTTCTGAGAGTGAGTTTAAAACATTACTCAGCTAAACTAGACTTATCTTTACACGCCATACAACAGTACACTCTTAGAAAAAAAGGTGCTAAGTAGAACCATTTTTTTTATTTTTTTTTATTTCACCTTTATTTAACCAGGTAAGCCAGTTGAGAACAGGTTCTCATTTACAACTGCGACCTGGCCAAGATAAAGCAAAGTAGTGCAATAAAAACAACACAGAGTTACATATGGGGTAAAAAACATAAAGTCAGAAATACAACAGAAAATATATATACAGTGTGTGCAAATGTAGCAAGTTATGGAGGTAAGGCAATAAATAGGCTAACCATACAGGGTTCTTCGGTTTGTCCCCATAGGGGAACCCTTTTTGGTGCTAAGTAGAACCCTTTGCAGAGGGTTCTATCTATAACCCGCTATGTAAGGTTCTTCAAAGAACACCCTGTATATGATTCTACCTAGAACCCTCGATGAAGGGTCCTGCCTAGCACCCTCTATGACGGGTTCTACCAAAAACCATTTTATAATCTAAAGGTTCTTCCTAGAACCGTCTATGAAGGGTTCTACCGAGAACCATTTTATATTTGGAGGGTTATTCCTAGAACCCTCTGAACGGTTCCAACAGCCTTACTAGCCTTTAAAATAGTATTATTTATGACAATGCATATATCATAAGGCCTTTCTTTGAGGGCCTAGTTATGCCCTAACACAGTGGTGTTAGGAATATCCTGGTTTACAGGCCACATCAGGCCTGCAAGTCACATTATGCTGCTTTGCAAAGTTATGTTTTATTCCTATTGGAATCCTGCCAGAGTTAGGATATACAACAAGTGGAATTGTTAATCACCTGCAACCTGCATTCAGAATGCCTGCCAGGGTAGGGAAGATTGAATACTGAGACTACCTACATTTTTTAAACTGGAACAACCATCTCAGTAACAGGTGCTATAAATCCAACAGATTCATAAATCCAACAGATTCGATTAGTTTAGAAAACTGTATGTTATTTATCTTTGTGTTGCATAACATTTATCAACCAATCAATGCAAAAACACAGATATTACAGTAAAACAAACAATTCTTAAAATCTCTCTGCAATAGAGCATGCTGGGAAATATGATATATGGTTCTATGGAGAACCCTTCTTGTCTTCCAAAGACTCCTTCTTGGCTTCCAAATAATCATCAAAGAAGCCTTTCTTCCAAAAACGGTGTGCCTGTGTGTCTGCACAGCATCCCTTCTGATAGAAAAGGGAGTAGCTGCAACCTTGTCCAGCTATTTCCTCTGGTCGTAGAGTGGCCTGGCTTTTATCACAGGGAACTGTCATACCACACATACACACACATACAGACACACACACACACACACACAGTCATCCCTCTCCTCCGCACCACATTACTGTACCTCATGTTTGTGTTATGACTATATGACTGTAGCAGCTTTGATCCGACTCAGCCTGTCTCTACCAGGTGGTCTGGGCTTTATATAGTGCCCTGGAAAACACCATCTATTTAGTCAAAGACTCTGGCATGGTATTGTCAGGCCTATTTGGTTGTGGAAATTAGGATTGTACAATTCACTTTCAAATGACCAAGTTAATGTCAGAGGTGATTTGAAAGGTTAATGTAATTGGTTTGAATATTAATATATGAATGTTCCGCTGTATTTCGAGTGGCGCAGTGGTCAAAGGCACTGCATTGCAGTGCTAGCTGTGCCACTAGAGATCCTGGTTCGAATCCAGGCTCTGTCGTAGCCGGCCGTGACCGGGAGACCCATGGGGCGGCGCGCAATTGGCCCAGCGTTGTCCAGGGTAGGGGAGGGAATGGCCGGCAGGGATGTAGCTCAGTTGGTAGAGCATGGCGTTTGCAACGCCAGGGTTGTGGGTTCGATTCCCACAGGGGGTATGAAAAAATAAAAAATAATGTATGCACTAACTGTAAGTCGCTCTGGATAAGAGCGTCTGCTAAAATGTAAATGTCATATTCATTCTGTTTTTCAATCCAGTCTCATCTGTTTTAGAGGTATGACATTCCACTTGTGACTGATTCTATCTCTGTTTCGCTCTCTCTCTCTCTCTCTCTCTCTCTCTCTCTCTCTCTCTCTCTCTCTCTCTTCCCCTTCTCTCTTCAACCCTCTTCCTCCTCTGCCTGCTCCTTAAAGAAACACGATGCCCAGTTTACTGGTATCCAGTTGGTGGGCATGCTGCGTGGCATTGCGTCGGGCATGAAGTACCTGTCTGACATGGGCTACGTCCACAGAGACCTGGCTGCCCGCAACATTCTGGTCAACAGCAACCTGGTGTGTAAGGTGTCTGACTTCGGCCTGTCCAGAGTCCTGGAGGATGACCCCGAGGCTGCTTACACCACACGGGTAAGACATGTTTGTTGGATTTATCAATGAGAACAGATGGGTTTAATAGTTGTTTGTGACAGAGACAGGATAATATCCACAGCAAATTTGCAAGTGTTAAAATCTTGGTGTTAAGGTAAAAAGTGAGTGTTATATCTGAGTGTTGATTCTACATGCGGTAAATAAATGAAGTGTTATTTGAATCACAGTGGAATCAACACTGGTGTTGTTACTCGAGTGTGTTGAGTTCATTTACGTTAACTCTCTAAATGAAAAAGACGTGGGAGGGGCCTCATGCTTTGTTGCAGGTAGATTTTTAGAATAGTTTGTTTTAATATCTATGTTTCTGCATGCACGTTGATTGATTAGTTGATCTTATACTATGCAAAGATAAATAACTAAAACAATTCTAAACTAGTCCAATGTGTAAGGGTTTGGATTTATTGCACCCGTTACTGAGATGGTTGTTCCAGTTTAGATGGTTTAGGTAGTCTTGTTTGTCTAGTCCTTCACCATAGCAGTCATTCTGAATGCAGGTTGTGGGTGATAAAATATTCCAAGTGTTGGATATCCTCTCTCTGACTGGATTCCGATAGGAATTACTAATCACTTCACAAACCATCTTATTGTGACTTGCAGGTCTGATGTGGCCCATGAGCCAAGATTTTCAGACCACAATGTTGAGGATAACTAGGCTATAAGTAAAGGCCTTATGAAATGTCTAATATGTGGTCATGAAGGGTTTACTTTTCAAACACACTTAGGCAGTCACTTGGTGTAGGCTTCAGGACTAGAAGTTATGGAATGCAACAACCATGTCTCTGTCACTAGCAAATACAGTAATGGGTGGGTATCTCTCACATTCACATGAAAGGAATCCTGGGAAATATGCAAATAAGGATTTACAACCTCCAATGTTAAAACAACACCCCCCCAAAACAAATATATAATAACGTATAATGTAATGCTACAGTTGTTATTCCCTAACACAAAAAAAGTGTAACAGCATCAACTCTAATAAAGTGTTAATTTAAGTTGGAATTTGCAACACCCATGGTGTTAGGGACCAACACTCTATGGGTGTTAGTTTGTGAACACTTTGAAAAGTGTTAGTTTAACACTATTTTGGTGGGTCACATATAATTTCTAAGAAAGTGTTAGGTTTAACACTGTGGGTGTTAAAATTCTGATCTCAAATTTGCTGTGTGGGGTGAGAGTCTGCCATGTACTGTAAGAACCCCCTCTGTCCATAACTCTGGTGTCTAATAGTGAGTGGACAGGTTGCTGTGGACAGAGATAATGGTTATCACGGTCAGACATAGCTGAGCTGACCAACCTCTGTCTCAGGTGTACACAGAAGGGCATCTCTCCACACAACAAATTAGAGATCAGAATGTTTTAACATCCACAGTGCTAAATCTAACACTTACTTAGTGTGACCCACCAAAAGAGTGTTAAACTAACACCAAGTGAGTGCCTTATTGAATATTTTGTCATAAAACATCTATTATTTATGACAATACATAAAAAAGTTTGACAATACCATACTTCGACAGCCTAGTTTTACCCTAACACAGTGGTCTGAAACTTCTGGTTTGCAGGCCACATCACATCGGCAAGTCATATTATGCTGGCTTTCAAAGTGTTATATAATTCCTATTGGAATCCAGCCAGAGTTAGGACATCCAACAATTGGAACTTTTAATCACTCGCAATCTACAGTTAGAATGACTGCTAAGGTAGGGAAGATTGATAAATGAGACTACCTAAACCTTCTAAACTGGAACAACCATCTCAATAACGAGTGAAATAAGTCTAACCACTTACAGATTGGATTAGTTTAGAAAAATGTATGTTATTTATCTTTGTGCAGTATAAGATCAATTAATCAATCAATGTTCATGCAGAAACATAGATATTAAAACAAACTATTCTAAAAAGCAATCTCCAACAAAGCATGCTGGGAAATATGATAATGACATGTCTTTTTCACTCTGAGAGAGTTAACGAAAATTAATTCAAAACAGTTGAGTAGCAACACCACCACCTTGTTAACACTTCGCCAGGTGGCGTCAATTTCAAATCCCACTGGCGTTAACCCCACTAGAATCAGCACTCAGCTGTAACACTTTTTACCTCAACACCAAGATTTTAACACCCGCAAATTTGCTGTGTATCGCTCACTCCCTTTCTGTCGCTCTATCTCCCCCTCGCCAGCACTCTCTGTGAATACATGCTGTCCATGAGACAAATCACCTCATATGTCACATACACATGCACAGACACACACACCGACACACAAACGTCTGGCCTCTCAGCAGTGCGGAACGGGACAGCCAGTACATAAATAAAATCAGGGCGAGATAACGGCAACATAAATGTTTGTGTTCTCCTGAAGGATTATGGGAAAGGAATGACAAACATAGTAGATAAGCAAAATCAAGAGGGCTTTGTATCCAACCTATCCCCATAACATTGTGTGTGTGTGTGTGTGGTCACCTTGTGGCCTGACATTAGTATGCAGGGCTCTGCTTCAGACCCCCATGTTAAATAAACACTCACAGAGACTTCACTCCCACAAACTCATGACCTAAAATATGCTGATAGACTTCCCCTAGTGTGTCACTAGTAATAGAGCTGAGTTCCCATCCATTCTACAGTTATGAATGTATCAGACCCAGTAGGCCGTTGCCTCTCCCTCCCTCTTCTGTCAGACCACTCTGCTGTTCTGTCAGCCCTGTCTGTGTCTCAGTGGTGTCATACTGTACCATCATTAGAGGTATAGTCCTTGTTCTCCTGAGGCTGGCTGGGTTTATATAAACTCACAATGGATGTATTTATTTGTGTGTGTTTGTGTGTGTGTGTGCGCGTGTGTGTGCACATCTGTGTGTGTTCGTGTGTGTGTGCATATCTGTGTGTGGTGTGTGTGTGTGTGCTCCTGCGTGCATGTGTGACATCACTGGGGCCGAACTCCCTGCCATCCAGGACCAGGCGGTGTCAGAGGAAGGCCCGAAAAACAGCCAAAGAATCCAGCCATCCAAGCCATAGACTGTTCACTCTGCTACCGTCCGGCAAACGGTACCGGAGCATCTGCTCTCGGACCAACAGGCTCTAAATAGCCATAAGACTGCTAAATAGTCAATTTAATGGTTACACAGGCTATCTGCACTGACCCTATCTTGCACTGACTCTATCCACACTCACAAGACTATACACTGAGTGCACAAAACATTATGAACACCTGCTCTTTCCATGGCATGGACTGGCCAGGTGAATCCAGTTGAAAGCTATGATCCCTTATTGATGTCACTTGTTAAATCCACTTCATCAGTGTAGATGAAGGAGAGGAGACAGGTTAAATAAGGATTTTTAAGCCTTGAGACAATTGAGACATGGATTGTGGGTGTGTGCCATTCAGAGGGTGAAAGGGCAAGACAAAATATTTGAAGGGGGTGTGGTTGTAGGTGCCAGGCACACAGGTTTGTGTCAAGAACTGCAACGCTGCTAGGTTTTTCACGCTCAACAGTTTGACGTGTGTATCAAGAATGGTCCACCACCCAAAGGACATTCAGACAACTTGAAACAACTGTGGGATGCATTGGAGTCAACATGGGCCAGCATCCCTGTGGAAAGCTTTCGACACCTTGTAGAGTCCATGCCCCGACGAATTGAGGCTGTTCTGAGGGCAAAAGGGGGTGCAACTCAATATTAGGAAGGTGTTCTTAATGGTTTGTACACTCAGTGTATACGCACACCACACTTACTCACACACACACTACACTGACACACAAAACCCACACACATTCAAATACGCCCACACAAACATAATACACACACGCATACCGACACAACGCACACACAAACACACACACTTTTACACTCATCATATGCTACTGCTACTCTGTTCTTTATTTTACTCTTAGGGAGGGAACGTTATTTATAATAATGGTTACGTGGAGAAAATCTGACCTCTGAAATGAAAATGGATGGCCCTTCCTTCAGCAACATATATTTTACCTAAACCCTCCCTGAACGCTTGAAAAAAAACTAGTCACCCTCGCCTATACCCAAAATAATAATTGAAACAAAGTGGATAGCAAAGAACGTGTCTACCATTTACCCCCACTTCTTGGACAGACCAGAGCCTTAGATATGCAGTTTTAGAAACTGTTCTTCATCTTGTAAGCGTTACATGGCAACGCAGGATTTTTGATTGTGCACAGGGCTGAAGGCCAGTGTCACGTTCGTCGTAATAAGTGGACCAAGGCGCAGCGTGATATGCGTACATACTTTTAATAGTACTTAATACACGATACAACAAAACAACAAAACGAAACGTGAAGTCCTCGGTTAACAAACACAAACCTACACGGAACAAGATCCCACAAATGACAAGTGCACAACAGGCTGCCTAAGTATGGTTCCCAATCAGAGACAACAAGACACAGCTGCCTCCGATTGGGAACCACCCCGGCCAACACAGAAACACACGATCTAGAAAAGAACACATAGAAAACAAAACATAGACACTACACATATAAACTAACACCCTGGCTCAACATATAAGAGTCCCCAGAGCCAGGGCGTGACAGCCAGAAGGTTGTGGGTTCGCAGACCAGCGTGGACAAGAGTAGGGGTGGAGAGATCTCCTTTATAGTAATTGCATTAATCTATCATCGTATTTGCAGGTCTGAGAAAAATAGCCTTTTACAAACATTTCATGCAATTCTACGTCCTTTCACAAATAAGCGGAATATCTTTTTAATACCAAAGAAATTGCCAAAATTACAGGCTAAGAATGGACAGTGTGTTCATCTTATCATATTTCTCCAATGCAAAATCAGTGAGTCTTGTTTGCAACGAAACTGTCCCTGTTTGCAAATAATTAAATCTGAGACGTTATGAGGTATCTGAGCATGGTACATTCAAAAGTTGGACCTACCTTTCCACCCCAGACAGAGTAGGCCTACCGACACAGAAAACGTTAAGCTTTAACTGCTGGCTACTCTTCTTCCATGGCTTAACCCAATGAGAGAAAGTCTTTCCCTAAAAGCTGTCAAGGTTTGTACATCTTCTATTGTACAGAAAGTGAATAGCTTAATCAATTGATAGTGACAGAATTAGAGTACTTCCCAAGCAAAGTCAGCCTCTGAATATCAAAGAAACGGAACAATGATATCCCCATATGCAGCGGAGTCACGTCTTTCCCAAGTATTTTACAGCATGTTTCTAGCATAAAGCATCGCAGATCAAAGCGCTGTTATAAATCACTTTATATAATCGGATCTGTTTTATTTTCTTCGAACTCTAAACTAACAAGGGGTAGGCCTGTGCTTTTTGCCATTTTCTTTAATAAATGTAGGTTTTGGTTTAACTTAACAACCCTTCACTGACACGGAGATAGGCTATTTAAAGAGTGCATGGTGGGTGGAGGAATTGACCAACAAATCTATGGATATAGCAGCCTATAGCTTCATTTTGTCTGTCGAACAGGTAGTCCAATCTATTATTTCTTAAATAGGAAGAAATGGCTACAACACAAAGCCCTCTTGATGTTAGTAAAGTCTAATGAAAATGAAGACGATTGAAATGAATTATGCCTACTCGAATTTGCCTACTTTCAGCACCATGACCTGTCATTTTCGATTGATTGTGCCGCGGCTGCTACTTCAAGTTTCAGCACCACAATGTAAGTTACTAGAATCTGGCTTATTAGGGGCGGCAGGTAGCTTAGTGGTTAAGAGCGTTGTGCCAGTAACCGAAAGGTCGCTGGTTCTAATCCCCGAGCCGACTAGGTGAAAAATCTGTTGATGTGCCCTTGAGCAAGGCACTTAACCCTAATTGCTCCTGTAAGTCGCTCTAGATAAGAGCGTCTGCTAAATGACTAAAATGTAATTGTGAGGTCAATAACTCTGATAAATACATCATGGGCAAGAAACATATTGTTTTTATAAATTCAATTATACAGTGAGGGAAAAAAGTATTTGATCCCCTGCTGATTTTGTACGTTTGCCCACTGACAAAGAAATGATCAGTCTATAATCTTAATAGTAGGTTTATTTGAAAAGTGAGAGACAGAATAACAACCAAAAAAGCCAGAAAAACGCATGTAAAAAATGTTATAAATTGATTTGCATTTTAATGAGGGAAATAAGTATTTGACCCCCTCTCAATCAGAAAGATTTCTGGCTCCCAGGTGTCTTTTATACAGGTAATAAGCTGAGATTAGGAGCACACTCTTAAAGGGAGTGCTCCTAATCGCCGCTTGTTACCTGTATAAAAGACACCTGTCCACAGAAGCAATCAATCAATCAGATTCCAAATTCTCCACCATGGCCAAGACCAAAGAGCTCTCCAAGGATGTCAGGGACAAGATTGTAGACCTACACAAGGCTGAAATGGGCTACAAGACATTCACCAAGCAGCTTGGTGAGAAGGTGACAACAGTTGGTGCGATTATTCGCAAATGGAAGAAACACAAAATAACTGTCAATCTCCCTCGGCCTGGGGCTCCATGCAAGATCTCACCTCGTGGAGTTGCAATGATCATGAGAATGGTGAGGAATCAGCCCCGAACTACACGGGAGGATCTTGTCAATGATCTCAAGGCAGCTGGGACCATAGTCACCAAGAAAACAATTGGTAACACACTACGCCGTGAAGGACTGAAATCCTGCAGCGCCCGCAAGGTCCCCTGCTCAAGAAAGCACATATACAGGGCCGTCTGAAGTTTGCCAATGAACATCTGAATGATTCAGAGGAGAACTGGGTGAAAGTGTTGTGGTCAGATGAGACCAAAATCGAGCTCTTTGGCATCAACTCAACTCGCCGTGTTTGGAGGAGGAGGAATGCTGCCTATGACCCCAAGAACACCATCCCCACCGTCAAACATGGAGGTGGAAACATTATGCTTTGGGGGTGTTTTTCTGCTAAGGGGACAGGACAACTTCACAGCATCAAAGGAACGATGGACGGGGCCATGTACCGTCAAATCTTGGGTGAGAACCTCCTTCCCTCAGCCATGGCATTGAAAATGGGTCGTGGATGGATATTCCAGCATGACAATGACCCAAAACACACGGCCAAGGCAACAAAGGAGTGGCTCAAGAAGAAGCACATTAAGGTCCTGGAGTGGCCTAGCCAGTCTCCAGACCTTAATCCCATAGAAAATCTGTGGAGGGGAGCTGAAGGTTCGAGTTGCCAAACGTCAGCCTCAAACCTTAATGACTTGGAGAAGATCTGCAAATAGGAGTGGGACAAAATCCCTCCTGAGATGTGTGCAAACCTGGTGGCCAACTACAAGAAACGTCTGACCTCTGTGATTGCCAACAAGGATTTTGCCACCAAGTACTAAGTCATGTTTTGCAGAGGGGTCACATACTTATTTCCTTCATTAAAATGCAAATCAATTTATAACATTTTTGACAAATGCGTTTTTCTGGATTTTTTGTTTGTTATTCTGTCTCTCACTGTTCAAATAAACCTACCAATACAATTATAGACTGATCATGTCTTTGTCAGTGGGCAAACGTACAAAATCAGCAGGGGATCAAATACTTTTTTCCCTCACTGTAGTTGTAGCAGGCTATCAAAGTTGACCTCCGGTCCTCCTCCTCATCTTCGCGCTCTCCTTCTCAAACTGAACAGAACATAGGCTATAGACAAGTCTGTGTGCAAGATAGTGAATTTTTGGGACTAGGCCTAGTCAAAAATCATCTTTGTGTCTTCTCCTGAACTGCCACCGTAGCCCTACACAGCATAGCCATTGGATAGGCAGCATACAAAAACGTTTTTGATCAGTAAGAGCAGAGCAGTGTGTAATGCACCCTAGTTTTATCTACATCATCCCAGCAGCTATCTTAGAAATATAACTTTGATCTGTGGTTCTCTGAGCATACACTTCGTAGCCTATAGGCTTTGGATCATTTGATTGAGACCACACTAAATAGCTTACAGGCGCAATTGATATTCATGCTCTTTCCATGACATAGGCTGACCAGGTGAATCTAGGTGAAAGCTATGATCCCTTATTGATGTCACCTGTTAAATCCACTCCAATCAGTGTAGATGAAGGGGAGGAGACAGGTTAAAGAAGGATTTTTAAGCCTTAAGACTTAAAAGTGTTGTTGTTGTTTTTATCGCACTGCTTTGCTTTATCTTGGCCAGGTCACAGTTGTAAATGAGAACTTGTTCTCAACTGGCTTACCTGGTTAAATAAAATTAAATTTAAAAAGACAGTTGAGACATGGATTGTGTGTGTGCCATTCAAAATGTTTAAGTGCCTTTGAACAGGGTATGGGAGTAGGTGCCAGGCGCACTGGTTTGAGTGTGTCAAGAACTGCAATGCTACTGGGTTTTTCATGCTCAACAGTTTCCCGTGTGTTTCAAGAATGGTTCACCACCCAAAGGACATCCAGCCAACTCGGCACAACTGTGGGAAGTATTAGAGTCAACATGGGCCAGCATCCCTGTGGAACACTTTCGACACCTTGTAGTCCGTGCCCCGACGAATTGAGGCTGTTCTAAGGGCAAAAGGGGGAGCAACTAAATATTAGGAAGGTGTTCGTAATGTTTTGTACACTCAATCTATAGCCTAATAAGCAACTAATTCTAAAACACTGAGAAATATTGAAACGTTCTAAATACAAATTACATGACCCTCCCCTGGACTAGATTAAAAATAATACTAAATCCTCCCCTTGATTGAAATTGCCTGACCCTCCCCCATTTTTTCTCCAGGTAACCATTATGTGAATGTTGATCCATCCCTAATTATTATCTATCCTAATCACTTTACCCTGCATTCATGGACATATCTACCTCAAATACCTCATACCCCTGCACATTGATCTGGTACTGGTACTCCCTGTATATAGCTCCATTCTTGTGTATTTTATTCATTTACATTTTAGTCATTTATCAGATGCTCTTATCCAGAGCGACTTACAGGAGCAATTAGGGTTAAGTGCCTTGCTCAAGGGCACGTCGACAGATTTTTCACCTAGTCGGCTTGGGGATTAGAACCAGCAACCTTTCGGTTACTGGCACAACGCTCTTAACCACTAAGCTACCTGCCGCCCTTATTCCTCTTGTGTTACTATTTTTCTTTTTATTAATATTTTATAACTCTGCATCGTTGCGAAGGTCTCATTGGTAAAGTCTACGCCTGTTGTATTTTGGCGCATGTGACAAATAACATTTGATATGATTTGATTTGTGAGGGCAGAAGTGGTTTGTTTTCTGAGGGCTGTGTTTAGAGAGAGCTGGCCAGGAGTTGTGTGACTTGGCCTGGAGGTGTGTTAGTGTTGGCTCCTCTTTTCTTCTCTCCGCTCCTTTCTTTCCCTCTCCTCTATTGGCATGACGCAGGCTAAGACTTGAGTAAGTTTAGCAGCCCCCTGAGGGTAGGCACAGAGCAGGAGAAACACAGGGTCAGCCTACAGCCCCCCTCTCTACCTCTCTTTCCCTCTCTCTACCTCTATTCCTCTAATGCTTTTTCCCTCTCCACCAGGTGAAAACAGTGGGGATGGAACAAGGCCCTGCAGTTCTGGAGGCTGGGGCTAGAACCTAGACCCCTCTCCCTCTCCCATCTCTCTTTCCCTCTCTCTTTATATCCATTTTCAGGTCAAACATAACCAAAAGTAAATCATGAAGTCGGCAAATCAGGAGTTTGATATCTTGTGATCCAGTGCTACTTGTACCTGAAATGAGTTACTGAATCTGTTCTCTCTCTCTCTCTCTCTCTCTCTCTCTCTCTCTCTCTCTCAGGGAGGTAAGATCCCTATCAGGTGGACAGCTCCAGAGGCCATCTCCTACAGGAAGTTTACCTCGGCCAGCGACGCCTGGAGCTACGGCATCGTGCTCTGGGAAGTGATGTCATACGGGGAGCGACCTTACTGGGAGATGTCCAATCAGGACGTGAGTACACAGCTGTCGCCAAGGAGATCTAATGAACTTCCTGCTGAGAGAGGAAATGATGCGTAGAGTGGCCAGGTGGTAGACTGAGCCTGAGGCCTGATGGCCTGGACCAGAAATACAGCTCTAGCACCTGAGCTGACACACACACGCGTACGCACACACACACCACACAAAAATGCAGCATTGTCACCTGAGCACAGCACTCAGAGAGAGACAGAGGGAGGGCTACTATCATGAGCGGATGCACAGTCAGCACTTCTGCCAGTACAGTACTGTCTCACTACCAGCTCTCCAACTCCCCTGGACTATAATAACACCTCCACCTCTACCACCCACTGACACACTGTACTGCCTCCTCCTATGTACTGTCCTGCGGCACACCTAATTATCTCTCCTCACTCCCCCTCCGCCCCCCCCTCGCCCTCTCCTCCCCTCTCTCTCTCTCCCTCTCCTCTCTCTTCTCTCTCTCTCCTCTCCCTCCCCCCCTCCCTCCCGCTCTCTCCGCCTTCTGTCTCGCCCTCCCCGCTCTCGCCTCTCTCTCGCTCTCTCTCTCGCCCCCTCTCGCCTCTCTCTCTCGCCTCTCTCTCCTCTCCTCTCTCTCTCTCTCTCTCTCTCTCTCTCTCTCTCTCTCTCTCTCTCTCTCTCTCTCTCCCCCACCTCTCACCCCCTCCAGGTTATCAAAGCAGTAGATGAGGGCTACAGACTGCCTCCTCCTATGGACTGTCCTGCTACTCTGTACCAGCTGATGTTGGACTGCTGGCAGAAGGAGAGGAACAATAGACCCAAGTTCGAACAGATCGTCAGCATCCTGGATAAACTCATACGCAATCCTGGGAGCCTGAAGATCACAGCCAACACCTCACCCAGGTACTATAAACATCTACACATCATGCTCTCAACCCTGACCTCTGACCCCTGAACCCTAACCCAACCCTGGCAGCCAACACATCATCCAGGTACTATACATAGTGACGGAAAAGAAAGCGAGACATTTCATAGGCTCCTTTTTTCTGATTCATATACAGTCAATGAACTAAGTAGACCAGACCCAGCTGCTATCGCATTGGTGCCTATGTGAGAGCCACCCCGTAAGTAGACCGGAACTGTGACCATTTTTTGTAAATAGCCTTTATGGGATATCTTCATTTATCCACCATCTTTACTATACAGATCTAAACTTAACAGCTAGCCATACTCAGTTGTTTTAGTGTTAGACAATGTGACGTCTTTCTCATCCACTCAACCCCCATGCACCTGCCCCCCTAACTCACAGCTGTACCTCTCTGCTCCTCCCCCATGCACCTGCCCCCCTAACTCACAGCTGTACCTCTCTGCTCCTCTCCCATGCACATGGCTCTTTCCCCCCTTTAACGCCTAATCACTGCACCTGACTCATTACCCCTCTCCCACGCACCTGGCTCAATACGGATGGACATATCGAACATATCCACTCCCCACAGAACATCCTGCTCATTAGTGACAGCAGCGACAGGAAACACTGTCCTCCACCCTGGGACTCGTTTATCCCTTCCTCGCTTTTAGTTTCTTTCTCTCTATCACACGCTTCCCCTTCTGCTGGCCTTCAATGTTACTGATACTGTCTCTACCTCGCCTTACAACCAAGGTGCAAGACCTTGGTGGATCTATAAAATATATAAACCACATTTGAATCACAAACGATAGCAACCCCATATTGTAATAGAGGCCTCATAGAAGGTGTTCCTCCACCTCTGTTAATGTGTTAGGTCAAGATAGTGGTGTATAGGCCTAATGGGAGTGTTGTATGTACAGTATTATGGAACAGACCCCTATAGGGGAGATAAGTTATATAGTATGGGACAGATCCCTATAGGGGAGAACATCTATATAGTATGGGTCAGAGCCCTATAGGGGAGAGCATTTATATAGTATGGGACAGACCCCTATAGGGGAGAGCATTTATATAGTATAGGACAGACCCCTATAGGGGAGAGCATCTATATAGTATGGGTCAGAGCCCTATAGGGGAAAGCATTTATATAGTATGGGTCAGAGCCCTACAGGGGAGAGCATTTATATAGTATGGGACAGATCCCTATAGGGGAGAGCATCTATATAGTATGGGACAGACCCCTATAGGGGAGAGCATTTATATAGTATGGAACAGACCCCTATAGGGGAGAGCATCTATATAGTATGGGACAGATCCCTATAGGGGAGAGCATTTATATAGTATGGGACAGATCCCTATAGGGGAGAGCATCTATATAGTATGGGACAGATCCCTATAGGGGAGAGCATCTATATAGTATGGAACAGACCCCTATAGGGGAGAGCATTTATATAGTATGGAACAGACCCCTATAGGGGAGAGCATTTATATAGTATGGGACAGACCCCTATAGGGGAGAGCAGTATTATCTTAACATTGTTCTCATTATGGGCCCAAACCTGATTGTATATAGACCCAGTTAGTGGTGACATGGACCACACAGAGGCTGTCATAAACAAACACTTCCTGTTTCCTGTGTACACAGGATGTTAGGATCTCACTCTAACTGACCCTGTGTGGTCAGGCCTCTGAGTATGGACTCTACAAGGTGTCGAAAGTGTTCCACAGGGATGCTGGCCCATGTTGACCACAATGCTTCCCACAGTTGTTAAGTTGACTGGATGTCCTTTGGGTCGTGGACCATTCTTGATAAACATGGGAAACTGTTGAGCATGAAAAACCCAGCAGCGTTGCAGTTCTTGACACACTTAAACCGGTGTGCCTGGCGCCTACTACCATACCCTGTTCAAAGGCACTAAAAATATTTTGTCTTGCCCATTCACCCTCTGAATGGCACACATACACAATCCATGTCTCAATTGTCTCAAGGCTTAAACATCCTTCTTTAACTTGTCTCCTCCTCTTCATCTACACTGATTGAAGTGGATTTAACAAGTGACATCAATAAGGGATCATAGCGTTCACCTGGATTCACCTGGTCAGTCTGTCATGGAAAGAGCACTCAGTGTATTATCTCCTTCTTTCTCTCACTAAACAACACCTCCTGATAGTCCTCCTTTCTTTTACTCTCTCCTTTTTACATGCTGTACAATATCCCTAATACGCTTTCCTCTGTTTTTTCTTTTTTCCCTCCCTTTGTTTTGACCACTGTGGGACTGAGGCGTTGCTGTAGCCTGTGTAGAGTGGCCTTGGGCGGGCAGGGAGGAGGCAGGGAGGAGGCAGGGAGGAGGGGAGGCTAGAGCTGGAACAGGGGAGGGAGGGAGGCGGTGGGTTGGTGGAACAGACGTTCCTGGTATTATGGAGACGTCGGAGCTCATAACGTTGACTAATGGTTTGTTAAGAAAGTGAAAATGAGTCCCTGGGAGTTTGCATGTAATTTTCCTGATTGGCTTTTAACACTGGGCTGAGCGCAGGGTGAGAGGGGTGGAAGCAGGAGGGGGAGAGACGGAGGACAAGGTGATTTATGGGAGTGTGTGTGTGCGTGTGCGTGCGTGCCGCTATACCGCAGGAGCAGCTGTGTTCGGCCTCACACACCTAATATGTCTCTGGGCTGCACTGACTAATGGAGATCCCATCCCCCACAGGCCCAGATCAAAGCTGTAGCTAGAGTACACTGTCTGGGGACCTGGGGTGAGAGTTTGAGTCTATGGGGCGAAAGGGAGAGAATCTTAGTGCAGGAGTATATATATATACCTTAACAGGCCAAAGGCGAGTGAGGAGAGGGCTTGAATACAGGGTGTCCGAGGAGTGAAAAGGACTGAAGATATGAGAAGAGGGGGGTTTGGGATTTGGGTTTGATGAGTATGAGCTTAGAGGGCTATAGAGAGTGGCCTGGGGCCTTATTTATCAACCGTGCTTACATTTCTTACAAAATTCTGGCGTACGTGGTGATTCTATGATTTGCGTGCGCAACAAAATATTGGGATTTATTGAACTGTCGCACGCAACATATACACATGTTTTGCATTGATAAATCAGAGCCATTCTATATTTCTGTGCTCGTGAACGACCGCTACAACCTTGCCTGGAAAACGCCCTGGTAACAAAAAGCCTTAATTTGCTGTATAATTTGGAAATGTTGGAACTGGGCCATGTCAATTTCTACAAGAAACTGTAATTGCACATTTCTGTAGATGTGTGGGCAGAATGTTTTCATCTTTTGCAGTGACTTTTTCAAACAAAAAATGTATGCCGCCTATAGCGAGTGCCAAACACTGGCCGCGCACACTGCATGATTGATTGTCTAGTCAAACAATTTAAAAGTACATTCTACAGCCCACACTTCTATGCAGAAGACTTGGTTCATCATTTTGTTCATTTTGTCTGTCAATACATGATTGTGTTTCTATCTCCTGTCTTGGTATAGGCTCTGAGATGAAATATGGTAGGCTACAGTATGATGTCACGCTCCTGTCTTACAGCAATACTGCAGCCTAGGCCTACCCATACTGGCTAGGCAGCCATACTCAACAGACGGACCGCAGTCCGGATCCGGTCCCTGAACGGGGTTAATATGGACCGTTGGTTTTTAGGAACCTAGTTGGGCTTTCGATTTATTGCGGTTAATAGTAGAATACACAAGGTGCAATTTCGAAATTTGGTAGTGCATGGACAGTTTTCCTCTTGTTATGTCATTCACTAGCAAATCTTAGAAAGCTATTTATAACCTGTCAGAAATTCAGTTGATCAACTAGCCCATGTTAACTAGGTAGGTAAATTAGGCTAAGCATCTATCTAAATCGTGTAGTTTTATCATGGCCAGATTATGTGCCCATTGGAGCCTCGACCCCCAGGGGGCCCCATTGATTTTGTTGACTCACTTGGGTATCATATGAACACACATAAGACATGGCAAAATGTGTAGAATTGCAGGAAATTAGCTTTAAAACTACAAAATGTTCTCTCCGCTCATGACAAAATGTGTAGAATTGCAGGAAATTAGCTTTAAAACTACAAAATGTTCTCTCCGCTCATGGCAAAATGTGTAGAATTGCAGAAAATGTGCTTAAAAACTGCAACATTTTCTTTCCGCCAACAAGAGGGGTGTGAACAGTTTAGGGTCGCATGTATCTATCCAGACCTATGCTACCTAGGAAATGTGTGTGACCGGACCTTCTCAAATAGTAGTTGAGTACCCCTGGTCTAGGCTACCGCCGGTCTATTTACTTTTGACCATGCTTGGCTATTGAATGAGCAATCGATAAATGGTAGCCTAATATTTGTTGTGTAGTGGGAATAATCCAGTCATGTCAGAAAATATGATTATGAGTTAGGCCCAAGTCAAAGAAACATAGGCTACATGCTGCTATGGAATCTCCTTACCAATGGCAAATGCATCTATTTTATCATCATGTTTTTATGTTTTTATTAGCTTATCATTATTATAATTCCCTTGTGTGAAACGCCTCTGTTTCCCCCAAAATAACAATATTTGCTTGTAATACAATTATTTAACCACTAGAATTTGTGCGTAAGCATGGTCTGAGATTTGTGTGGAGATACGCACACTTTCCCGTCAAGTTAAAATTGGATAAATACCAACCTTTGCAGGAAAAGTGGCGCACCCAAGGTTTAGAGTCTTGTGTGCGTACGCACCTTTGATAAATGAGGCCCCTTGTGAAGGGGGATGGGGAAAGGGAGGTGTGGAAAAAGGGATGAGCGAAGTGGGGAAAAGGGGAGATACAGATGGCCAGATGGAGAGAGGAATGGAGGGGTGGAAGAATGGCGGGGTGGAGGGCTGGGGAGTAGACTGGGAGAAGCCCAGCAGAGCCATTTCAGTTCCCCTCACAGTGAGAGTTGCATTCCTCTCCTCTCTTCTCCTCCTCTCCTGTCCTCCACCAAGATGCCCAGATGTCAACCTCTCCTCCGCCTCCTCGTTCCCATATCCTTATCTCCTCCTCTTTTTATCCTTCTCTCCCTTTCTCCATCTCTCCCTCTGCTCCTCTGAGAGCCTTAAAAACATGCTCCTACAGAGCAGTGGTCTTTCAGAAATCAGTGGAAAACAGACAGAGAGAAAACGGACAGAAAAAGGAGGAGGGAGAAGAAGACAGGGACGGTGGAATTTATCTTTGCTTTCTATTTTCTAAATCCTGCCGTTGGTAAGATGATGCGTACACATTGGTTTAAGATACCAACTCCTCTCCCTGACAACTAGCATGTTCTTTTCATCCCCCTCCTTCTCTCTCATCCGTCGTTCTCTTCCTCTAGCGCAGCTGAAAATAAAGAATAAAGCAAACCAACAGAATCACACAGAGGGAAGATAAGGTCATCTATAGTTTACCTCTACACTGACACAATGACTGTTCTGAAGGGAGAGGACAGAACTTTACAGATCAATAGTCTCCTCATACATGACTGATGGTTTAATCAGGGAGCTGTGTGTGTTTTTGTTTGCCTCGTTCCCTCCATCTATCCCTCTCTCCTCTCTTATCTCTTCTGCCCGGTTGGCCCTCAGCTATCAGACAGGCCTCTGATGATCAGGAAGAGATTCAATCACACACCAGTCTCTAAGCTTTCCCTTTCCTTTGCCACTTCTTTCTCTATCCTCTTCTGCTTGTTCTTGTTCTAGCTCAAACTAGCTTTTGCTGTCCCCATGGTGAGGTGTCCGTCTGATTGGCTGCTTAGTTGGGTCACTATGTTCCAGACAGACTGTCTATGGGCTGTCTTACTGCTTTGTTTACTTTCTTAAGTTAGGCTACTGAAATGAGTCATGGCAAAAATATGTTCCAGAACCGTCTAGTAGTCTTACCTGTCTCATCGGTAGCATACGTCATTCTCACACACCGTCACAGAGCCAACACACAAACCTCCCACATGACACACAACACAAATGCACTTGCTGTGATGTAGATGTGTGTCATTATATATAATACACTCAGCCTCAGGGTGGACTTGACTTCCTGCTATTATGATTAGTTTATTTACACTACTGTAAATAGACGTCTCTATGGGAATACCAAGCTGGTTTCCTGTCCTGTGTTGGCTTGTATTCCCTAGGCTGTGTTTGCCTGTGTGTGTGTGATCAGATGCTATGGTCCCAGTCGTCCTATGGTTTGTTTTCTGACTCACTGTCTGATTTGACACACACATGCACATACACACGCACGCACACACATAACCTTTCTGAATGGCTCTGACACAACACCCATCATTGTTGAGTGTGAGTCAGGATTGTTGTTGATGTGACCTGAGTTGGTCTGACCTGCCCTGACCCTGCCTCATAGGGAGAAGGTGGACTTGTTGATTTGGATGTTGATCGGATATGACTGTAGCAACAGCTGCTGTGCCTGGTGTCCACTAAATACAATACAAAACAACATAATGTTGTTGGCTCAGGAGATGTGGGGAGTGTCTCCTGGTCTGGTGTTGGTTTAGCAGATGTTTGTATGTCTGTCTGTCTGTCTGTCTGTCTGTCTGTCTGTCTGTAAACATGGTCAGGGTTAAGGACAGACTCACAGACAGTCCTCTCTGCCTGACTCTTCTTCTACAGATCTGCAATCTTAATTTGACCAGTTTCTCACAGCAGGAAAATAATCCTGCAGCAACAGGAAATGTGAATTATTATGTAGATTATCATTCATGGACATTTTTGTAGGGGTTGATACATTTTTCGCTATGGCAAATCAAGTCTGGCATTTTAAAGTGGAAATTACAGAAACTTTAGAAGCCTTTTTAACCGATTTCCATTTTCTGTAGTGCAGAACAATTCACTGCGACAACAGAGTAATCAAATTAAGATAGTACATCTGTACATCACTCTCTCCTCCTCTCCTTCTCTCCTCTCTCCTCCTCTCTCCTTCCCTCTCCTGTCACTCAAATCTCTTCATAACAGTACCTCCAGCCATGACATGCTATTCAACCTATACATTATTGTTAATGGAACAGCATGAATTTTAATTTGATTTAATTATTTGATTTAGTTTCTAATCTGATAAAGGTTGCAGTATTGAAAATTATAGTATTTTTAAGAGAAAATAATAATGTAAGTATATGAACATTTATGCTTGTTTTGTTATATAATCATATTGTTAAGAGATGTCACATCTAAAACGTAAATATAGAAACTACACTTTATGGTTTTATTTTCATTTTGCTTAAAGCCCATCCAACATACATACAGCTATATTGACTTAATTCCTTAGAAACAGTGCAAACAGTCATATTGGGAAATCATCAGACTGGTCTGTATGATAAAGTAAACATTACATTGTGTGTGGCTTTCCTTTCACTGGGGAGAGCTTGTCCATAACACACAGCAACAGAACGGGTTTGTGGGTAGTCCCTTCTCTCCACAGGTATTTCCTTATGGGGAGACCTGTGGTGCGTGTGTGTGTGTGTATTTGTGTGCGTTCGTACATGCTGTGTGCGTGCGCGTGCCCGTGTTGGTGTGTGTGTTGGTGTGTGTGTGTGTGCATGGGGAAATGTGCTTTACAGCCTTTTGTTTTTCGCTCTGTGCAGCGTGTTATTTTATACTCTTGTTTTCTCAATAATAACATATTCTCTGGGCAGGCAGACAGAGTTGTCAGCTGAGAGGAGGGCGAGACGAAGTAGGGATGTTATTATTTCTGTTCCAAGGCTGACCAGCTCTCTGTGGGGACTGTATTGTGTCCCATGTCACCCCCCTCATCACTAGTAGTTTAGGCACGGCCAGTGTTCCAACGGCTAACCATCCATATCCTTTCTCTCCCCTTCTCCCCCCCTCTCCCAGGCCAGCTAACCTGCTCCTGGACAGGAGTAGTTCAGAGGTGGTTCAGTCATTGGGAACCATGGGGGATTGGCTGGACAACGTGAGGTCTCTGCCCTTTAAGGAGGCCTTCTCTGGGGTCAGCTACAGCTCCTGTGACACCCTGCCCAAGACCTCCGCAGAGTAAGGCTGCTTCTTATGACGCTCTGTAGTAACACTCAGATTCACACTTACAGGACTCACTGAAGACTTGCTGAGGAAGCAATGGTCAATTTGAATTTCAGTTTTTTTGGCTTGTCCAACCAGCAAAAAAAATGTAAGTTGTTGTATAAGATGATTTAGGTTTGCATATGGGCATGATCTAATATTTGACGAGATATGGGAATACCTTGACATTTTCTGAGTGCAACAGGCTTAAAACAGGACTTTTCCCTGAGAAAGTCTCTCATGCCACAGCAACCCAGATTGAATACACCCCACCCCCACTGAGACGCCAACATGTTTACAATCTGCTCCCATTACTTGGAGGCACCGCTGTGGGTCTAATCTGTTAACCATGGATAGCAGGATTTGATTGTAATCTTTAATGACAGAGCTTTAGCCACGCTCACTGGTAACACACACACACACACACACACACACACACAGAGTGTGAGAGAGAGCGAGAGAGAGACTCTCTAAGCTCCAGTTCTGACAGGATCTACAGCCTGTGAACAGCTTTAGTAGAGTGGATCTGGCAGAATCTACGATCACAACCCCAATGCACCCCCGTCCAACTCATAGCAACCTCTCTCTCTCTCTAATAATAAACCTCCATTTGGGCTACCGGCTCCTCCATGTTGCTCATATGGGCTTCATGGGAAATGCAGTGATTTGGCCCGCTAGAGGTTTTCTCTCTCTGTCCCTTTCTTTCTCTCTCATTTTCCTTTATTTCTTTCCCTCCTTCCCTCTCTCTCAGCGGAGGATATGGCCTTTGGGGACCTGCTGTTGTGTTAATTGATGAGGTATTTGACAGTGTAAATAATGTGACAGTTATAATCAGGCTGATCAAAGCGGAGGTCTCCCTAACCCTCTGTCTCCCTAACCCTCTGGACTCGACAGTGACTACAAAGCCTAACAAAAGGCCCAGGAAGTAATTACCACATTGCCTTTTGTTCTGATGTCAATATAAATAATGAAATGCAAATAGTGTATGAAATTTCCTCCTCACCATGGCATAGTTTAATTGCCTGAGAGAGAGCCTGATCTGTCCAACAGAACAATGCCTTATAAGGAGAGAGGACTCTCTTTCGCTATTGCTCTCTCTCTCTCTCGCTCTCTCTCTCTCGTGCTTTCTCTCTCTTTTTTGCATTTTTCTCAGAACATTTAATCAATGAATTAATGTCATCAATTAAGGAATCCTTTTAACCAATCACTACAGAGGCACAAAAAGGCTTGCTTTGCAGACTCAGTAGAAAACCATGTACAGTATTGATGGAATACATCACAGATCAACTGTACAGCCTACACATCGTTTCTGCTAACAGGATCATTATAAAGACATTTCTGATCCACCCCTTTTGGATCATAACTGGATAAAACCATGAATAGGATCATATGCGTGTTTTAATCCTCTGAGGGTATAGCCCTGACACACAGACAGACCAGTCCCGGACCGGAGGATACATCAGTCTATTGATTAGTAGTGTCTTAATCCAGTTCTTTATATTCAGCAGGAGACTACCCACCCACGCTCTGACTCTGACCTCTGTTTGTCTGCCAGAGTAATCAAACCCTCATACCGCTCCTCAATCCATTGACACAGCATACTTATATACACTCTTAGAAAAAAGGATTCCAAAAGGGTTCTTCGGCTGTCCCCCTCTGTTGATAGGGTTCTACATCGAACCCAAAAGGGTTCTACCTGGAACCAAAAAGGTTCTACCTGGAACCAGAAAGGGTTCTTCAAAGGGTATCCTATGCGGACAGCCGAAAAAACCTTTTAGGTTCTAGATAGCACCTTTTTTTCTAAGAGTGTAGCTACTGATGAATTGACAAAGATGTTGGTTTAAAATTGAGGTTCTGGTAGTTCTGAGGCTGGGTGGTCCAGCCTGAGGCATCAGACTTCCTCCCCTCTCCCATTTTCTTTACTGTCTCTCTGCCTCACTTCTAGTGACACACAGCAGCAGGAATCAAGTCTCTGTATGCTCTCACAGTGAAGGGCCTCTTCAGAGTTCTAGATGAGACAGTCCTTTCTGTCTGACTGGCAGGAAGCTGCTCACTGTAAACACTTCCAACATATCCATTAAGGTTCTCATTGGTCATGTGTCAGAGGAGGAATATGGCGGTCAGGAGTTTGGGCCCTTGTCTACTTAAACCTGATAGATGATGAGCTTTAAAACACTTTAAAACACTTCAAAATGGAAGGGACAAAACGTGGTCATTTGTTTTTATCCATTTTATTGTATGAGTCATTCACCGCCTAGACTGTTTTTTTTTTATGTCATACTTTATGTATTCATGTTTTATGCAGTTTATTATGTTTTGATTTGTCACATGTTGTTCATGGTGTTAACGCTGTGTACCCATACACCTTTTTGAGAGACTGTTGCCTGTATGGCTGTGTGAACTTATATTCACATTCCCTGGCCCTGCGTCCTGCATGTGTGTACTGTAGAATCTGCCTGACGGAGGTCCAGCACCACGTCACAGCAGCCACCTGCCCAGAGTGGGAGCCTTCCATGGGGATCACCACCCTCTAACCCCCCCCTCCTCCTCCCTTCATACTCCAGAGACAACGGATGGTGGGTGGACCGCAGTACACTGACTGGCTGCCCTCCAAACTAGAACCCCCTGCTTGCATCCAAATAACTTTTCCTAAGGACTTTTCATTTATTGTTTCATGTGCATCCTACAGAGTAGCAGAGAAGCCTGTTGCACTAAAACTGAAGCTCAATGTGAAACCAAAGCTACAGTATGTTAACTGAGTGGGTTTGAGCTGTGCTGTTTCTAACTCAGATCTGCTTCACTAATATGCTTCTATAACAACAGTCACCCACAGGAGAAGAGCTGAAGATGTCTTGTCCACTGCTGTACCCTAATATCACACTGCTGTACCTAATATCACACTGCTGTACCCTAATATCACACTGCTGTACCCTAATATCACACTGCTGTACCTAATATCACCATGCTGTACCTAATATCACCATGCTGTACCTAATATCACCATGCTGTACCTAATATCACCATGCTGTACCTAATATCACCATGCTGTACCTAATATCACCATGCTGTACCTAATATCACCATGCTGTACCTAATATCACCATGTTGTACCTAATATCACCATGCTGTACCCTAATATCACCATGCTGTACCTAATATCACACTGCTGTACCCTAATATCACCATGCTGTACCTAATATCACCATGCTGTACCTAATATCACCATGCTGTACCTAATATCACCATGCTGTACCTAATATCACCATGCTGTACCCTAATATCACCATGCTGTACCTAATATCACCATGCTGTACCTAATATCACCATGCTGTACCTAATATCACCATGCTGTACCTAATATCACCATGCTGTACCTAATATCACCATGCTGCTACATACAGTCCACTAGATGAAAGATAACACACTCTTTTAAGTTGTGTGTGTCTTTATAACATGATGTGTGTAACCCATGCTGTGTGCCTACGTTGTGACAAAGCTTGCCTTAACCATTTTGTTTTATTATGCATTTATTATCCACCTATTTGTACCAGTGCTGCTCCCTTCCAAAGACACACACACACACACACACACACACACACACACACACACACGCACTACACACACACACCACTTCAGACTAAGCATGACAATATACCAACAACTGCTCAAGGCCACTCTCCCATCAGCTGACTAGTGAGCTCTGGCAGCCCATCGGCCTTCTGGGAAATGTGGTCCTCTGTGATTGACAGGCCAGCGGAAGGGGGAGGGGAGGGGCATCACTGACGGCATGCCATTAATGTCACTGTGTCACACTAAAGCACTAACTCTTTATTTCTCATTCTCATTCTCTCTCTCCCCCTCCTCTCTCTTTCTACAGGGACCTAAAGAAGGTTGGTGTGACTATCGTCGGACCCCAGAAGAACATTGTGAGCAGCATCAAAGCACTAGAGAGCCACAGTAAGAACGCCCCTGTCCCAGTGTAACTCGACTGAGCCACTACAGACTGGCTGTCTGGCTGTCTGGCTGTCTGGCTGACTGGCTGACTTGCTGACTGGCTGCCCTCTGGGCCCCGTTCCAATCTGAATGAAGCCCCTCTGCCCCGTTCCATTCTGAATGAAGCCCCTGTGGGCCCGTTCCATTCTAATGTAAAGCTTCTCCCCTTCAGTTCCTCCCTCCACTCCAGTGAGACCTCTGTGAACGTTTCAGTGACGTTCCTTCCACAAGGGAGCCCTCCCCTTGCATGGGGTAGTGATGGGGAGAGGAGGGGCTCATTGGATTAGAACAGCCCTCTGATCTCTCTAACATACAGGAAGGAAGTTCCAAACTAAAGGAGGAAGTAGACGTTAGAAAAGTGGTGCAGCGGAGGGCGACTGCCCTGGAGATTGATTATGTCACCATGTTGTCATGCCCTGACACTGAACACAGGGCAAGCAGTCAGACCGACACAACAACTGTTCGACGCGCCACATCAATGCTGAAATGCCTTACTGAGAACAGGAGAGGAGGGGAGAGAACCTGGCCTTGGACCTTGGGGGCATGGCGATAAAGGGCTGGAGCTGGGATTGGATAACGTGGGACAGCAGGGCCCTGTGTGTGACCTATAGTGGTAAGGGGCTCGTTGAGAACTGATCCAATCGTGATCTGATCCTGTGGATTTGACTGACAGCTCTTTAACTCTGGAGAGGGGGACATTAAATGCCTTTAGTATAACAATGCAGTCAGCAGCAGCACCAACCCACTCACAACATCCTGGAGCAGACAGAAGCAGACCTGGAGATTCATTCATGAACTCTGAAATGCTGGACTCCCACCACTAAAGACCCCGCTCTCTCTCACAGAGAAGGACTGATACCGCTCTGTGCGTCCGTGAGTGTGCTTGTGTTACTCAAGAGAAAGTCAGCTTGAGAAAGAAGCCAAACCATTGGATGGGCACCCAGACTACAATAAGCCATGTATCCCCTAGCTATAGACTAATGTCTGAAAACAGTTGATGTCAAACAGAAAGCAATAACCACAACAATCAGTTATCGGTTTGATCAACCAGAACCCATGAGTCTTACACAGTTTGCTCTGATGGTTCACAGGACATATCAGACCACATACAGAACTGTAACTAACTGCCACAAGTCTGCTTATTATACTGTAGGTGATGATGCATCACTCCAAGCTTCCTAGTTCCTAGCCCTAGTGTGAAATCTCAGTATGTGTTATTCATTCAAACTAAAGCAGGATAGAGAGAAAAGGAGAAGTAGAGAGAGAGACAGAGAGAGAGAGAGAGAGAGAGAGAGAGAGAGAGAGAGAGAGAGAGAGAGAGAGAGAGAGAGAGAGAGAGAGAGAGAGAGAGAGGGAGGTAGAGAGAGACAGAGACAGAGAGAGAGAGAGGTAGAAGTAGAGAGAGAGAGAGAGAGAGAGAGAGAGAGAGAGAGAGAGAGAGAGAGAGAGAGAGAGAGAGAGAGAGAGGTAGAGAGAGAATACCTTGCAACCGACTACTTCAGAGCATATTCTGCTCTGTAAGGTAGATAGATACTCTATAAAACTATCTGAGCTCTTCTAATGCCATCTTCCAACACCGGTGGAAATCTCACAACTCTCTGGATAAAATGAGAATGTGAGTGTATTACATCCCTGGAGCAGACAACGATTCTCTCTGGTCTGAACAGTGTGTGTGTATGTGTGATAGCACCCCCGTCCATCCCCTGCCCGCCTGTTGCCCTTAGCTGCTGTTGCGTGTTCTATTAGCATGTACATATGTAAAACAACCATGTAACTATAGCTACTAGCAGTACAGTCCCCTTCCATAGCATCCCTTTGTACAAATGTTTCTATGTATAAAAGAATGAACAAAAATATCTGTGCAACATTTTTAAAAGGCAACCATTATTTGTATTTAATGTTTTTTACATTAAAAAAATCAATTATAATAACCTATTATTTATTTGTTAACATATACAGTGCAAAAGTGTAATGTTTTGTTTGTAGCATACAGTAGGTTATAACATGGTTCTGTGACAGCGTCCTCAATGTTTTCTATTTTCTTTATAATCATGAACATTTGGAAGAGCAATACTGTTAACCACCCCATCCCTGCTCGTTTTACTTTCTTTAGATTAACGTGTGTGTGTGTATGTGTGTGCATGCAAGCGTGTGTGTGTGTGTGTGCGTGTGTGTAAATGTGTGTGTGTGTGTGTGTGTGTGTGTGTGCTTGTGCAAATGTGAAAGGCCTTGTCTACTAATGTTAAATGATTTGTAGTGGAAACATTTATATTTTTATAATAAACATTCTTAAAATATTTTTGAAAAATGAATGCCGATAAACTTGCCCCTATGATTCTTTCTGGTGTTTTACAGCTTTGGGACAACATAACAAGGCAACAACTTTGCCCATAAAAGCTTCACCTCTTTCTCTTCCTCTGCTGTCTCTACCAGACATCTGGTCTCCAGCTCTCCTCTCTAGTCCCCACAGAGCTTCTGTTGTCAATCCCTGTTCTTCTGCTCTGAATCAGAATCCATGTTCAGGGCCACTTCCAATAAGGCCTTTCATATACTGTAGAGCAGGCCCGGCGTAGTTAGCAGGTAGATTTATAGTGTGATTTTAATGCAGCTGATCTTACAGGGTTCCAGAGCAGGGCAGCGTCTGGGGGGGATGTCTGGGGCTGACTGATCGTGTGTGTGTGTGCGCGCGTTTGTGTGTGTGTATATATGATGGTGACTGATGGTCTCTCATCTCTCCCCTGAAAGCCTGACGCTCTCCAGATGGCTCAGGGCAGATGTGAGGAGCGAGGGAGAGATGGAGAAGAGGAGCGAGAGAGAGGGATAAAGGAAAGGAAAGGGGGTGAGCTGGACATTGCCCCCCAGTCAGGGAACGATGAACACATTATGTTACACATTGCTGTTCCAATTTGTTCTTTACTGTGATCTAAAACCCCTGAGCTCCTGGGAGCAAGAACTGGCAGGGGAGAGATGGAGGGGAGGAGCGAGGGAGAAGAGTGGAGAGAGAGGGAGATTAACCAGCAGCTGCAGGAGGACAGGAGACAGACAGGTGAGAGAGAGGTGAAGAGATAGACAGAGAAAGACTAAGGGTGAGAGAGAGAGAGGCAGTAGAAAGGAGAACAGGAAAGGAGGTGTCTGTATCAGTCCCGTTGTAACAGTGAGAGCCCAGTAGAACACAGTGTTAAGCTAACACCAGGCAGGGAGGTTAACAGGACCCATTTATCACCCGCTGTCTAACTCTGCTCCCCTGGCAGCAGCAGGCCCAGAAAGCATTTCTCCACTTAGGGAACATTGATGAGGAGAAAGCATGTTTCTGCTTTGTAAAATGTCTGTTCTAATTACAACACTGTAATGTCTGTATCATATTTTGAATTGTGAACCCCAAACCCTCTCTTCTCAATCTCTTACTAACCCTTCCACGATAATGTCTTCCCTCTACACCCTACCCCCTGCCATACCCCCTCCTCCCAAGCTTGGACCCTACCCCCTCTACCCTGTGGCCAAACCCTATCTTCCCCTCTCCTCCAACCCTCCAACCCTTCTACCATGGACCCCTTCAGCCCCCTTTCCTTCATGACATGGACTCAACCCTTCTCTCCTTCCTTCCCTCTCTCCATCCCCCTGGCCCTAGCTGTCACAGTAAAAGTCTCCAGCTGTGTGCAGCTGCAGTGCAGGGCATGACAACAGCTTGGAAACACATTGGCTCTGCCTTGTACTGGGCCAAGGATGATGCTGCATGCTGGGAGGATGTCATCCATACACACATGGCACATAGAAACACTTTCACAAAGGTGCATTTCTAAATACACACACATACACTACATGACCAAAAGTATGTGGACACCTGAACATCAAACATCTAATTCCAAAATCATGGCCATTAATATGGAGTTGGTCCCCCCTTTGCTGCTATAACAGCCTCCACTCTTCTAGGAAGGCTTTCCAACAGATGTTGGAATATTGCTGCAGGGACTTGCTTCCATTCAGCCATAAGAGCATTAGTGAGTTCGGGCACTGATGTTGGGCGATTAGGCCTGGCTCACAGTCGGCATTCCAATTCATCCCAAAGTTGTTCGATGGGGTCGAGGTCAGGGCTCTGTGCAGGCCAGTCAAGTTCTTCCCCACTGATCTTGACAAAACATTTATGTATGTACCCCGCTTTGTGCACGGGGGCATTGTCATGCTGAAACAGGAAAGGGCCTTCCCCAAACTGTTGCCACAAAGTTGGAAGCACAGAATCCTCTGGAATGTAATTGTATGCCGTAGCATTAAGATTTCCCTTCACTGGAACTAAGGAGCCTTGCCCGAACCATGAAAAACAGCCCCAGACCATTATTCCTGCTCCACCAAACTTTACCCATTTCATGAAGCTCCCGACGAACAGTTCTTGTGCGGACGTTGCAACCGAGGACAGACGATTTTTACACGCTACGCGCTTCAGCACTCGGTGGTCCCGTTCTGTGAGTTTGTGTGGCCTACCACTTCGCGGCCGTTGTTGCTCCTAGACGTCTCCACTTCACAATAACAGCACTTATAGTTAAGCAGCTCTAGCAGGGCAGAAATTTGACAAACTGACCTGTTGGAAAGGTGGCAACCTATGACGGTACCACATTGAAAGTCACTGAGCTCTTCAGTAAGGCCATTCTACTTCCAATGTTTGTCTATGGAGATTGCATGGCTGTGTGCTCGATTTTATACACCTGTCAGCAACGGGTGTGGCTGAAATAGCCAAATCTACTAATTTGAAGGGGTGTCCACATACTTTGTATATATAGCATACATACTGTACACAGGCACTGCCACTTGGAGGATGTCATCCATATAATCATATCCTGTAGGTCAGAGGTCAGTGATAAAGACCAGGGTGTCAGGTATGAATAATTTCACCAGCGTTTGTATTTGTATTTATTATGGATCTTCCATTTTAAAAACATTACAATACATTCACAACAGATTTCACAACAGATTTCACAACACATTAAGTGTGTTCCCTCAGGCCACAACTCTACTACCACATATCTACAACACAATATCCATGTGTACGTGTGTGTATAGTGCGTATGTTATCGTGCATGTGATTGTGTCTGTGTTTGTGTCTCTTCACAGTCCCTGCTGTTCCATAAGGTGCATTTGTATCTGTTTTTTAATCTAATTTTACAACTTGCATGAGTTACTTGATGTGGAATAGAGTTCCATGTAGTCATGGCTCTATGTAGTACTGTGCGCCTCCCATAGTCTGTTCTGGACTTGGGTACTGTGAAGAGACCTCTGGTGGCATGTATTGTGAGTTATGCATGGGTGTCCGCGCTGTGTGCCAGTAGTTCAAACAGACAGCTCGGTGCTTTCAACATGTCAATACCTCTCACAAATACAAGTAGTGATGAAGTCAATCTCTCCTCTACTTTGAGCCAGGAGAGATTGACATGCATATTATTAATGTTAGCTCTCTGTGTACATCCAAGGGCAAGCCGTGATGCCCTGTTCTGAGCCAATTGCTAATTTTCCTAAGACCCTCTTTGTGGCACCTGACCACATGACTGAACAGTAGTCCATGTGTGACAAAACTAGGGCCTGTAGGACCTACCTTGTTTATAGTGCTTTTAAGAAGGAAGAGCAGCGCTTTATTATAATACATTTCTCTCAGCTAATCATCAGTCATTTGTGTAAGTGCTGTGCTTGTTGAATGTCATTCCCTATAAGCGTGCTGAAAGTGTGTTGTCAATTTGTTTACTGTAAAATAGCAATGTATCTGGTCAAACACCATTTTTTTCTAAAGTTTACTAAGGGTTGGTAACAGGCTATTTGAGCCAGGAAAGGGGACTTTACTATTCTTAGGTAGCTGAATGACTTTTTCTTCCCTCCAGGACTGAGGGCACACACTTTCTAGTAAGCTTAAATTTAAGATATGGCAAATAGGAGTGGCAATATCGTCCGCTATTATCCTCAGTAATTTTCCATCCAAGTGGTCAGACCCACGTTAGTTATGTATCTCTCGGTTTGCTCCACAGTTTATATCATTCCCCATAAATAATATTCATAAGGATATGCTGAGAAAAGTCTAATGTATTTGCACCCTTCACCCAGTTGACTGTCAATGAGAGCAGGACAGACGGACCACAACAGGGACAGACTGGCTGTAGACTGACTGATGAGGCCAAATGGCAAACAGAGAGCTGTCACACACACACTCACGTGTGCGCACACATTGTGTCAAGATGGATGATATCTGTAGCCTACATGCTGGCTCTGGTCTCCACAGAGCCTTTTCTCTGACAGACTCGTCAATCTCCTGGCATCCAGGGAAAAGTGTGTGTGTGCGTGTGTGTGTGTGTGTCACCAGGGCCCAGTGCCTGCTCTCCTTAGCTGTCTCCGTAACAAATGATGTGCTGCAGACTGGAGTGAAATGATCATCACAAATTCTCCACCATGATACCTCTACTCCACTGGTGGTAACAATGAGACACATCAATACTGCTGTGTTTTTACTTTCTCAGTTCTGCTCTGAGTATCTCTCTCTGCCTGGGTCCATTACTGCAGGACTGCATGGTTTTGAGCTGTGATCGTGTAACCCATCTAGTCATTACGGTGTAACTCTACGCTAAATCACAACAAAAGATCACCAAGTGGCTGTTGTAATCTGTCCAGGACTGAGTGGACATGTAATGGTGTTTGTCTGGACTGGAGAGAGCTGACAGTAACAGTTACACTGACGTCTGATCGCTAATGAACACACACACGTACGCACATGCGCGGCACACACACGCACACACACAGCTGTCTATCGCTAACACTGCTCTCTCTTTCCCTCTTTCACACTCCCTCGTTCACACTGATAATTGATTTTAGATAAAGGATGAGTGATGTGGAGGGTCTGTGGTGGAGTGATGTCACCATCCTCCCTTCTCTCTCTGTGGGGTTAGTTTACCGGTAGAGCTGACTGGGTGATGACATCAGCAGACATCAGGTCCACAGAGAAGCATTCCAACTCCAAATTCATTCCAATTCTAATTCTACATTCCAAATCCAATCAGATCTACAACAAGTGTCCAGTTGTCATGTTGTAAGAAAACACCAACACGTTTTTCTATTCAAATTTGGTTCCTGTAATTTGTTGGTGGTTGCTGCCTTTGACACCTCCTCTCCCCACCTCACTCTCTCTCATTCTCTGTTTCCACATTGTCCAGACATGACCAGTCCTTTCCGGCTTTCCCCAGTGGAACCTGTTCCAACCTCTACCACACCAATACCACAGCTAGCCACACTGTAATACCACTGTAACTACACAGGAATGCTCCCCATTGGACAGCAGTCAAGGCTGCTCAGGCCATTCATCATGGGGGAGGCCATTTTAAATGTATCACAAGTAGTTGCAGAAGACAGAGGAAAGACTCAGTCATGAGGTCATATCCCAGACAGATTATTTATTCAAAAGAAAATCATCCATATTTGTCCATACCGTCTATATCCTTTATTTATAATGTATGGACGTACAGTGCAGAAACAGGTGTAGGATGGGATACTCAGTTACTCTCTCTCTCTCTCTCTCTCTCTCTCTCTCTCTCTCTCTCTCTCTCTCTCTCTCTCTCTCTCTCTCTCACACACACACCGTCAGGATTAAGAGCTGTCACACCCTTTTTCTTTAGCCGTAGCCTCGTCAGACAAAAGGGCTCCGGAGGGAGGAAATAGCCAGCCTTTCTTCCTGCTCCGCTCACATACACATGCACACACACACAAAGTTAAAGCAATTTATTCCTGCGCTAATTATGCCTGACGTTTACAATTACTTTTCGTTTGGTGCTAGCAGTGCCTCTTTAACAAGGTTGTCGATTGTCAAACACTGTTAGATATCCTCTGATCACGACTCTCTCTCTGTGTGTGTGTGTGTGTGTGTGTGTGTGTGTGTGTGTGTGTGTGTGTGTGTGTGTGTGTGTGTGTGTATCCGTGGGTCATTTATTGGCCCTCAGACAGGACAGAACTAATTTCCAAATGGGAGATGATAAAGCCTCTTAATTTCCTATTAATGTCATAACCATAGACACACGCACACACACACACACATTCCCTATATTAATGTCATGAGAACAGAATTACATTACAATCCAACCAGGTTCTGTAAGGTATTTATATTCCAACTCTGGAAACTTCCTCAACAATTACCCTCAGACAAAGAGTTTAGGGAATCGGCAGCAGTAATGACATCTGCGTGTGTGTGCGTGCTTCTGCGTGCATGTGTCATTTGCAGTGACACCCAGGGACAGGGCTCTGGTGGAATCAGTATGTATTGATGGTGAAAGACAACACCATGAGTTAATGGATCCATCATGTTAACATGATGATGGGGCATGATACTGAGTCTCTAGAGGAGAGAGAGAGTATGACAGCATTACATGACAACCTAATCATGTTAACATATTGCTTGGGTGTGTGTGTGTGTGTGTGTGTGTGTGTGTGTGTGTGTGTGTGTGTGTGTGTGTGTGTGAGGAGGGGATGATACTGACAAAGCCATCTTTCTCTCTTTTTCTCTCCCTCTCTCTATTTGTCTCACTCTTGTTCTCTTTCTCCTTATTTCTTTCTCTCAATTGCTATTGCTATTGCTATCTCTCTTTCTCTTTCTCACTAGAGCTCTGTTACCCGAGCCCGGCAGGGCCCCGACCATATACATCGGGTTAGGGCTGGGTAGGGCCTGTTTTATCTTCAATAACTACAGTAGGGTACGGGCAGTGCTCAGGTATCACTAAATTGATCACTAACATGTTGAAACTGAGCCATTTGCTCGTGCTCTGCTGCGCAGTACAGTCATATCTGACTAAAATCATAGGAGAGATTATTTCACAGAAAATAATAATGTTCCTTGAGTTTTGTCTGAATTTAGAATGACGAAAAGTAGCTAACAGCGGAGAGCAGCCCAAGCGGAGCCATTGCTATGGATACTCACAGACTCAGAGCCACCATGAGCAAGGCACATGCAGCCCGCAGGAGCGAGTGATGGACAGAGCGGAGCAGCGAATGGATTTCCTAACAGAGGCAATTATTTCAGATTTTGGGTTTTGGGTTGGGCCGGGGCTTAAATTTGGCAGAGGCAATCGGGCCTTAATGTCGCGGGCATGGGTAGGGCTCGGGCTTAAAATTCAATGCCTGTGCAGGGCTCTATCTCTCACACACACTGTCTCTCGCTCTCTCGCTCTCTCTCGCTCTCTCGCTCTCTCTCCCACCCACCCACCCCCCGGCTGACAGTGAGTCTATGCTGGCAGGCCAGTTCAAACACACAGGGGATGTATGGCCATTACACATAGCTAATCATGTGATGGTCTGCTAGCTCTTCAGCCCTCCATGGAAACTCTGAACGGCCAGCAAGGACCACTCACTTCAAGTATGTTCACTTCTAATCGGAGAATGGAAAACTAAGGTCAGAGGATTGAAATGAGAATTGCATTTAACAGAATCATTTCAATCTCCAAGTTGGCTTTGGTTTTCAGTAGAAAGGTCTGTAATCTTTATTTTATTCTACTGATTTTGGAAGCAGAGAGAGCGAGAAACCTCACATTTTATAGTCTGTCAATAACAGACTGCACCAGAATGGAGACTCTGTTGCAGTTTTAACAGTAGAGCTCCATGGCGTGTTGCCGTGGTCACATATACAGTCTGCTATTGTAGCGTGTGTGTGCTATAGTGCAATGTGTTTGCTCGGAAACAAGTGAGTTAAAAAGCCAATGCCATGTTTAGGCAGAGTAATTAATCTATTTCAGCTCTATTTCTCTATCAAGTGGATGGCTACAGTGGGGAAAAAAAGTATTTAGTCAGCCACCAATTGTGCAAGTTCTCCCACTTAAAAAGATGAGAGAGGCCTGTAATTTTCATCATAGGTACACGTCAACTATGACAGACAAAATGAGAAAAAAAAATCCAGAAAATCACATTGTAGGATTTTTAATGATTGTATTTGCAAATTATGGTGGAAAATAAGTATTTGGTCAATAACAAAAGTTTCTCAATACTTTGTTATATATCCTTTGTTGGCAATGACACAGGTCAAACGTTTTCTGTAAGTCTTCACAAGGTTTTCACACACTGTTGCTGGTATTTTGGCCCATTCCTCCATGCAGATCTCCTCTAGAGCAGTGATGTTTTGGGCCTGTCGCTGGGCAACACGGACTTTCAACTCCCTCCAAAGATTTTCTATGGGGTTGAGATCTGGAGACTGGCTAGGCCACTCCAGGACCTTGAAATGCTTCTTACGAAGCCACTCCTTCGTTGCCCGGGCGGTGTGTTTGGGATCATTGTCATGCTGAAAGACCCAGCCACGTTTCATCTTCAATGCCCTTGCTGATGGAAGGAGGTTTTCACTCAAAATCTCACGATACATGGCCCCATTCATTCTTTCCTTTACACGGATCAGTCGTCCTGGTCCCTTTGCAGAAAAACAGCCCCAAAGCATGATGTTTCCACCCCCATGCTTCACAGTAGGTATGGTGTTCTTTGGATGCAACTCAGCATTCTTTGTCCTCCAAACACGACGAGTTGAGTTTTTATCAAAAAGTTCTATTTTGGTTTCATCTGACCATATGACATTCTCCCAATCCTCTTCTGGATCATCCAAATGCACTCAAACAAACTTCAGACGGGCCTGGACATGTACTGGCTTAAGCAGGGGGACACGTCTTGCACTGCAGGATTTGAGTCCCTGGCGGCGTAGTGTGTTACTGATGGTAGGCTTTGTTACTTTGGTCCCAGCTCTCTGCAGGATATTCACTAGGTCCCCCGTGTGGTTCTGGGATTTTTGCTCACCGTTCTTGTGATCATTTTGACCCCACCGGGTGAGATCTTGCGTGGAGCCCCAGATCGAGGGAGATTATCAGTGGTCTTGTATGTCTTCCATTTCCTAATAATTGCTCCCACAGTTGATTTCTTCAAACCAAGCTGCTTACCTATTGCAGATTCAGTCTTCCCAGCCTGGTGCAGGTCTACAATTTTGTTTCTGGTGTCCTTTGACAGCTCTTTGGTCTTGGCCATAGTGGAGTTTGGAGTGTGACTGTTTGAGGTTGTGGACAGGTGTCTTTTATACTGATAACAAGTTCAAACAGGTGCCATTAATACAGGTAACGAGTGAAGGACAGAGGAGCTTCTTAAAGAAGAAGTTATAGGTCTGTGAGAGCCAGAAATCTTGCTTGTTTGTAGGTGACCAAATACTTTTTTTCCACCATCATTTGCAAATAAATTCATTAAAAATCCTACAATGTGATTTTCTGGATTTTTTTTTCTCAATTTGTCTGTCATAGTTGACGTGTACCTATGATGAAAATGACAGGCCTCTCTCATCTTTTTAAGTGGGAGAACTTGCACAATTGGTGGTTGACTAAATACTTTTTTTCCCCACTGTACATAACATTTTAATTCCAATGTTAGAGCTGTAAATGTTATACAGAGATCTTGTGTGACCTGTAGCGACACAAAGGCGTACAGTATCTCAGTAGTAATGCCTTGTCTTCAACGTTGTTCATCACCTCTAGCCAGACTACTACCCCATGTGGCTTTACACACTAAAAGACATCCCACACACTACGGCTCAAATCTGATTATCACAAGATAATTCCTGGGTGGAAACTCTTGCCCAGCTTGTGTTTACAGTGGGCATATTTCAGGGCTTTTTAACTGTCACAGCGCCACGGTTTAGCAATCTAACCTGACAGACTGAATCCCTATCTGAGTCTGATCACATGCTGTTCCTCAGCCGACATGATCAGTTTAAACTGAGACAACCAACAGAACACTGAGACTGTGTGGGTGGGTGTGTGGGTGCGTGTGTGCGTGCGTGCATGCATGCGTAAAAAAACTAAAAGATTGGGGGGCATGATTATTATGGTAAAAACAACACTCCTGGCCACTCTTGTACGTCTAAAACTTGATATAAAGTATGTAGAATTTATAATCAACCTATATATTTTCCAACAAGATCTCACGGTTTTACAAATTTAACTTCAGATTCTGACATTTATCCACATTTCAAAATGTTCTTCTGGAAGATGGCGCTGCAGTGGATAGCAGCCGTCTCATGGGCTCCTGACCAATTCTGCTATTTTGTGCGTTTTTTTGCGCTGATCGTAACTTATTTTTGTAAATAATGTCTTCGCCATTATTTTCTATGACCTAAAACAGCTTCTGGACATCAGAACAGCTATCACTAACCTCGATTTGGACTAAAATGTCTAAAGCGAGTCGGCAGCTCTGGACGTTCTGCTTTCTCTGGACCAGACCCTAATTACCGGGACTCGAAAGAGAAGTGGTGGCGAAAGAGAGGCAGGTGAGGCGTCATCCTGACGAGAAAATGTGCATTCAGAGGCAGCGTTGCTCGTGGTCAGTGATTTTAATGCAGGGAAACTAAATTCTGTTTTACCTCATTTTTACCAGCATGTCACCTGTGCAACCAGAGGCGACAACTCTAGATCACCTTTTACTCCACACCCAGAAATGCATACAAGGCCCTCCCTCGCCCTCCCTTTGGCAAATCAGACCATAACTCTATCATACTGCTTCCTGCTTACATGCAAAAACTCAAACAGGAAGTACCAGTGACGCGCTCAATAACGAAGTGGTCCGATGAAGCGGATGCTATGCTACAGGACTGTTTCACTAGCACAGACTGGAACATGTTCTGGGATTCATACGATAACATTGACAAGTTTACCACATCAGTCACCGGCACATCAGTCACATTAATAATTGCATCGACGACATCGTCCCCACAGTGACTGTACATACATATCCCGACCAGAAGCCATGGATTACAGGCAACATCTGCACTGAGCTAAAGGCTAGAGCTGCCGCTTTCAAGGAGCAGTACACTAATCCAGACGGTTATAATAAATTCCGCTACGACTGCCGACGAGCCATCAAACAGGCAAAGCATCAATACAGGACTAAGATCTAATCCTACAATACCACCTCTGATGCTCGATGGCAGCCGCGAGCTGCCCAGCGACACGAGCCTACCAGACGAGCTAAATGCCTTCTATGCTCGCTTCAAGGCAAGCAACACTGAACCATGCATGAGAGCACCAGCTTTTCCGGACGACTGTGTGATCTTGCTCTCTGTAGCCGATGTGAGTAAGACCTTTAAGCAGGTAAACATTCACAAGGATGCGGAATACCAGGACGCATACTCGGAGCATGCGTTGGCCAGCTGGAAAGTTTCTTCACTGACATGTTCAACCTATCCCTGACCCGGCTGTAATACCAACTTTTTCAAGCAGACCATTGCCCAAAAATGCCAAGGTAACCTGCCTAAATGACTATCACCCCGTAGCACTCACATCTATAGCCATTAAATGTTTTGAAAGGCTGGTCATGGCTCACATCAACACCATCATCCACAATGCATTAGCTAAACCCAAGCCTACTAGATGGTAATGCCGCTCAATGTTGCTCCTAGTAGCCGGTTTTAAAGGCATTTCCCGATGTCCTCAGGACTTGGACAGACGTCCAATTTCGAAGTCAATCTTGAGCAATCTGCCTGATATTTTCAAATAACTGCAATTTTTTCTGGTCCGCAAATTGATTTTGACAAACAAATCGGTCCCCAAAAAATCTGTGCGGGCCTCTGTTGAATTTCGAAATCCTTATGTGGCCCTTGATCCAAAAAGTTTGCCCACCCCTGGTTTAGAGTGTAATTAATTGTAGTGTGCTTCCCTTTGTTCTAAGATAGAAGTTTACAGAGTTGGACTTGAATTTCAGTCGGGAGCAAAACTTGAGATGTGCTCCTGTATTGCATAAATCACATCTCTGTAAGTATTCTGAGAGAGATCTAGAGTGGCTCACCTGTTGCCTGTCTGTGTTTTGGCTAAGACTATGTGTTTACTCCTCTCCCTCTCCTCCTCCTTATAGTACCATCAGTTTACACTGATCCCTGTGTTTCTCAGGCTCTGTGTGTCTCTGACACGGCTCTCTAGGTTTTCTTTGGGGAGTTCTGTGGTATACATTAACTTCTATCCCATAACCATAACTGTTATGAACCGAGGGAGAGACGGAAGCTAAGGAGTTCACACGCAATGGACCACCATCATCAAGTCTGTCACAGGAGGCTGGTGAGGGGAGGACAGCTCATAATAATGGCTGGAATGAAGTGAATAGAATGGTATCAAGCACTTGGAAACTATGTGTTTGATGTGTTTGATACCATTCCATTAACTCTGTTACAGCCAGTACTATGACCCGTCCTTCCCAATTAAGGTTCCACCGTGTGTGTGTGTGTGTGTGTGTGTGTGTGTGTGTGTGTGTGTGTGTGCGATGCCAGTGCAAGGATGTGTTAGTTTACAGTACATTCATACTAGCGGTTGAAACCACCTGTTGAGTATTTAAGTAGATAATTGATAGCAGAATGATTATTGTTCACACGTCCTACATAAAAAATGCCCCTACCGTTATTGCATCATTATCATTCCATATTATTCTATACTAATGATATTTGGATGTTTATTATTATTATTATTATTATAAAACATTTTTTTAATATGGGGGTAGATCAGCTTAATATTGCAGATAGATTGTAATTTCTATCAATGTAATTGTCTGCATCACTTCCAATCCCCCATGTTTTTTCATATATATACTCCCCTTTATTACTTTTCAACCCCGCCATCCTTTCTCTACTTGGGGTAAATTAGTGAACAACAATGCCCAGGCCTCTACTTCCAGCCTATACTTACTATCTACACCTTATGGACACAGTCAATTTTACAAGAATTCTATTTTTTTATTTTTTTATTCCCCTACCGTTATTGCATGTAAAAATCATTATCATTCCATATTATTCTATACTAATGATATTTGGATGTTAGTGGTGTGTGATTATTGAATTTCCCATATATACACAAGATATAAATGTAATCCTGGCACAGGTTTGCAAACAGCTGGTTCCCTTTCAGTTCTCTCTCATTTTCTCTCCCTCTCACCCTCCCTCTCCCTCTCTCTGGAACAAGAGCATACTGATGGTGAATACATGTTACCTCCAGACCTCTGTTTACTCTGAACTGCCAGACTGAATCCAGAATGGGCAGATCACTATGGAAAGAACACAGCGACCCTGGAGAGAGAGAGAGAGAGAGAGAGAGAGAGAGAGAGAGAGAGAGAGAGAGAGAGAGAGAGAGAGAGAGAGAGAGAGAGAGAGAGAGAGAATCACATGTAGACCAGTAGATGACCAAACTAGGAGCTTATGTAGGCCCTCACTATGTATGAACAGAGTGAGAGGTATAGCGGGAGGAAAGGGTCTTGTGTCAACATAGTCATATTGCTGAGTTGTGTGGTTTTATGGTTGTAAGGCTGCTTGTCACAGATACAGAGAAGTGAATTACAGTAACAACACAGAGCTGAGGTCTACAGGGATAGCACTGGACTGTGACGCACAGAACCGGGTGTGCGCGTGTGTGTCCCTGTGGGTGCGGTGCAGAGGGAACCCCATGAACGGCGTAACAGTGATTTATCTGTTTGTTTGGCCTGTGGACTTCTAATGAGATGTTTGTTTCCTCAGCCTCCATCAGGAAATGCTTAGAGTCGGAGCTGGGATACATTGAGTTAAAACTAGACCACTGAGGGAGAAGCATTATATTAGAGCCATTGCAGGGTTGATTGGGGGTAACATTGACTGGGGTCAAAATCCTCTTCATTCAAACACAGATCAAAAGCCTTCATAGTTGTGTTACCCGTTAGTCATGCGTGTATTTTTCATGTTTAAAACATGTGGGAATACTAGAGCCATAGAATGCACCTTGGGTTTTTATGTAGTTCAAAATTCTAATGCAGGGTTTCCCAACCCTCTCCTCTGGTCCCCCCCAGACGTTTCAATTTTTTTGTTTTAACCCTAAACTGGCACACCTAATTAAATTAATCAAAGCCTTGATGATTAGTTGACTAATTGATTCAGGTGTGCGAGTTTAGGGTTAAAACTAAAATGTAAAACGTCTGGGGAGAGAAAGGGGGAGAAAGGCAGGGAGAGAGAGAGGGGGAGAGACTTTACGTAGGGTTCTGGAAACATCTGGAAGGGGCATTTACATCATCAGTTCTGTAGCGCTGGTCTGCAATCTGCTCTTCATAAGACATATTAACCAGCTTTCAGTTAATAACATCACATCAGAGGCTTTAGTTCAACAGAGAAACCACTGAGCAATGCAGGCTAATTCATCCGTCTAACCAGAACCAGGCTGTGTGTGAGTACACTCTTAGAAAAAAGGGTTCCAAAAGGGTCCTTCGGCTGTCCCCATATGAGAATCCTTTTTGGTTCCAGGTAGAACCCTTTTGGGTTCCACGTAGGGCCCTCTGTGGAAAGGGTTCTTCAAAGGGTTCTCCTATGGGGACAGCTGAAGAACCATTTTAGGTGTGTACTGTGTGTGTACTGTGTATCTGTGCGTGTGCGTGTGTGCGTGTGCGTGTGTGTGTGTGTGAGAGAGAGAAGAGTGTATGGAGTTCCCTGAAACCCTTTATTATTCTGCACTGATATCCTGCCTGTGTTACTCACACACTCTCTCACACATACCATAGCATTTATAAAGGTGAATGAGATAACAGATAAAGCATTAATAATGCCCATTTATTTCCTGCTGTAATCTGCCCCTCTCCCTCCCACACCGTAGCACCTGGTGAAAAATAACCAAGCCTGTCTCTCTTTATCACCTGCTTGCATCATGATAGATCTCTCTTTCTTACCCAGGGTATGGCCACTTCACCTCACTGTAACAATCCTTTCCACCGGCCTCTACTGCAAACCTACCTAATTACTGGCTCTCTTTGCTCTAACACAACCCTAGCTCCTCAGTTTAGGACCTCACCCAATATCTCCTATCTCATCTGGCCCTTGTGCTGTGCTGTGGTGACTTGTAGTGTCTCTGTTTAGCTCCACAGTCATAGGAGGCTGGTGTGTGGTTTGGCTATCATCAGTCACAGGACAGGGTAGTTAGCTGCAGAGTTTACGAATTGTCTGAGTGCTTCATCATGATGACATAGCGCTGCTGCAGAAACCTGTAAACCATCGCATCCATTTAGGCGTGAACAACAGGGGAAATGCTCTCTCTTATGGATTACATCCACAAAGGACACATACCTACCTGGTTTCAGTAGCAAACCGAACTGGCAAGGGGTGGAGAGAAGGAGGGGTGGAGAGGAGGAGGCCAGGGTAGTTAGCTGCAGCGTTTACGCTTTGTCTGAGTGCTTCATCATGATGACAGCACTGCTGCCAAAACCTGTAAATCATAGCATCCATTAAGGTACTAACAACAGGGGAAATGCCATAGAATTTGGAATTAGAATACTAGAATGGACATGAACCTTCTCATGATGGGATAAATATCAGCCTTTTTGGTCAGGGAGTAGTTCAACCATGGTTTGTCAGTGCTGTGATAAGATATTGTGTATAATCTGCACTGTATGTTTGTTAGCTAGCTAGCCAGACAGTTTTAGAGGAATGATTCCATTAATGTTTCAAATTAATTGCCAATATGCCAACATGCCATTTCAAACGTTCAAACAACACAGCCATACTTTTTTATTTATTTAACCTTTATTTTATCAGGGAGTCATACTGAAACCAATATCTATTTTACAGAAAATACACACATCAAAATATAAATACAACATGCAAGCAGAAAGAAAAACAGTCATAAAAAACAAATACATTCATCAGCAATAAGGTTGTCAATCAGCTTTCTGAATTGCCCTAGAGGCACCACAACACCAAATGTAAGAACATTTTGAAGATTGTTCCACAAATAACGTGCAAGAAAACTTAAAGCTGATTTACCTAACTCAGTAGAGACCAAAGGAATTTCCAGAGTTAGCCATCCCAGGTGCAGTGGGACTTTTTGTAAACGGGCTTACATGAAAATGAAAACATAGCAATGTATCAACCTACTTGACATCAAAGAGGGCCAACCAACTTTCTGGTAGAGAATGCAGTGATGAGGACTAAAACTGACGCCCGTAATAAAGAGCAGTGCGCTATAATAAACTCCACCTAACGGCTTTAATGAAGTGGCATATAGATGATGTCGCGATAGTCTAGGACCAATAGGAATAATCTGCTTTCTACTATTTAGCGACAGGACCTATTTCTATAGAAGAAGCCCATTTTTATTCTCATCTTCTTAGCTAACTCATTAATATGCTTTTTAAAAGAGAGTTTTCATCTATACAGATGCCCAGATATTTGTAAGCACGGACACGATCAATATGGACACTATCCAAAGTACATATGCTTAAATCATCAGACTTATTTTTATGCACTCCAGAGAACAACATATACTTAGTTTCACCTGCATTCAGTACTCATTTCAGGTCAATAAAGTTTTTCTGTAATACAATGAAGGCAGACTATAGTTCAGATAGACCCTGGTCAACCATGGGGGCAATAGCATACACAACAGTATCATTAGCATAAAAGTGCAGGTTACAATTTTTTTTACAGACAAGACGATATTGTTAATGTAAACAGTAAAAATCACAGGGCCCAGAATCGACCCCTGTGGGACACCTTTCATAATATCTGTCACGGTTTCGGCCGAGGCTGCTCCTCCTCCTTGCTCGGGCAGGCTTCGGCGGTCGTCGTCCCCGGAGTACTAGCTACCACCGTTGTATGTTATCGATGTTTGTTTGGTTTTGTCTTTATTGTACACCTGTTTCCGTTTGGGTTAATGATGTCCCCTATAAGTTTCTCGTATTGTTAGTCGTGTGTTGTGTGTTATTGTTCGCCTGTCATTTGGTGCTGCTCGTATTTTCGTATGTTGTTTATTCTGGTCCGTCGCACTGTTTGTTTCGTGCACCTAGGATTAGTGTTTTACGCACTGCTGCGTATCGTTCGCCTCCTGTTTTGTTGAGGCCCAGTGTCTTGTTTAATTTTTGTGCAGTAAAGTCGGTTGACTTAGCTTCTGTGTCCTGCGTGTGACTCCTCCACCACATCCACATCAGCCGGTTCTGACAATATCCAGGAAACCTGATTTAACACAATCAGTAGACATACATTGAGTTCTATCTGTCAAGTAATTTTTAAACCAGTTACATGCAGCCTGGTCTAGGCAAATTGAAGAAAGCCTCTGAATTAGCAGTAAATCATTAACAGTATCGAAAGACTTTGACAGGTCAATAAAGAGGGCAGCGTAATGTGGCCTTTTATCCATACAGTTAACCACATCATTTATATCTAGGGATGCAGCAGAGATCAGTCAGGTCTAAAACCTGACTGATGTACATTTAGAACACATTTCAAAGATAAGAAAGATCTTAGCAGAGAATGAATCAAGGATTCTAATATTTAGCTAGGCAAGAAAGTTTAGAAATAAGCTGATCATTATTTAGGTCACAAGGGTCACCACCTTTGTGAAGAGAGAGTACATGGGCCGTCTTCCAAACCTTCGGATATAATTGTCAGGTTAAAAATATGGGTTAATGATTCAGCAATCAGGGGGGCAGAGAACTACAGCAAAACTGGATCAAGCATATCAGCTCCAGTAGATTTTTTTAAACATCAATCTTAAGGAAGGCATCTAGCACATCACAGATACTAAATTATTGAAATGAAAACAAAGATTCACTAGAAGTTGACGGGTTAACTGTCGAGTCAGCTAGAGGCTGGCAGAGGGAAGAGCAGGCGATTGACTGACCAGGGTCAACTACATTACCGTTTCTCTCAAATAAAAAGCCTGCCGAGATAAAATTATGATTAAAGGCATCACTTATCCCATACACTGGCTGACATCAGTTGATGATAGGATTTAAACAAGTTGTAAATGCAGTAAGTACTGATATTCCTCCTTCGATACCATCCACCTCCCTTTCTTTCCCTCCCTGTCTCCCCCTTTCAGTCTCTCTCGTCTCTTTCTGTTGACAGTGTCCCTTCCTCTCTGACAGTAATCTCTGTAATAGGGCTGAAATCAAGTGTACTCATAGGGTCACTAGGGCCTCTATCTATACCCAAGCTCCCCCCCACCCCCCTCCACACACACACGCACACAAACATTTGCATGTCCCATGTTTGTGCCAACGTGTGTGTGTGTGTGTTGCCGTGACTGAGTTGGAATGATGTGTATCCCTGTGTCTCCCTGAATACAGGGAGGAATCCATCACTGTCACAGGGCCTCAGCCTGGCCAGTGTGTGGCTGCTCCACACGGAACATAAGGTCATTTGGTGGTAGATTCCTGTCTTTGCCATGGTCACACACACACACACAGACTCAGACTGGGTGGTATTGGAGGGGGTATTTCATGCAGTAATAGGTTTCTGTAAGTCACGCCAGCCCAGGTTTTTCCTTTACACTCCTCGCTCTTGACCAATCACAAGTGGATAACTGGAAATGACAGTAAATACCAGACAGGATAGATAAAGGGAGAAAGGATAAAGGTTGACAGTAGGGGATAAAGTATACATGGATTTAGATAAACCAGTCCTAGTCTGTTTCTTCTCCTAAAACGTGTTATCAGACTTCCTCTGAGGTAAAAACAGAGAGAGTATGAGGGAGGATTAGAGTTATTCTCTGCTGATATAAACCTCATTATCCTACAACATTCTATCAATCACATTACTGCCTAGGAGAGTGCAACAGAAACTTCTCATAGTGTAGTGTGTGTATGCGTGTTTGTGTGTTTGTGTGTGTGTGTGTATGTATGTATGTGGAAACAAAAACATCATCATTGACCTAATCTGCTGGGGATGATAAATGAACTAATGTAGTATTGCCTCATGTTTAATTGCTGGCAGGGTTTAATAGTGGAACTACAGTGATGCTTATTGTAATAATAGCCATAATCACTTGAAATAATAGTCATTTTTCACCGTGCAGATACTGAATGAGGGCAGTTTTCCGGGATGGGGAATATAGTAGGAATCACACTATGGAGTAGTCTGATGGATGGGCTAAAGTCCAAACAATGGGACAGGATGTTTTTTGTGTGTTTCTATGTGTCCATACCGTACATACACGTGTGTGTGGAGGAGGCACGTGCCCACTTAGTTTAAATTGGCATGATGCTGCTGTATGTTTGTGTGTGTTTGTGTGCTTCCAGGTGTCTGTACGGACATGAGTTTGTGTACATGTGTGTATGCTTACAAGTGTATGCTTGCCCATTTCAGTATTCAACAGCCTGCTCAACCTCCCTAACCCTAACCCTAGCTTCACATCCACATCCTGGTTCAACCCTAACCCTAGCTTCACATCCACATCCTGGTTCAACCCTAACCCTAGCTTTACATCCACATCCTGGTTCAACCCTAACCCTAGCTTCAACCCGCCCAGCTAGCTCCTAACTGTCACGCCCTGACTCTGGGGACTCTTATTTGTTGAGTCAGGGTGTGTATTTTCTATGTGGTCTAGATCTATGTTGGCCGGTGTGGTTCCCAATCAGAGGCAGCTGTCACTCGTTGTCTCTGATTGGGGACCATACTTAGGCAGCCTTTTGGCACTAGTGGGTTGTGGGATCTTGTTCCGTGTTAGGTTTGTTGTGTGTACCTTAAGACGTCATGTATCGTTGGTTTATTGTTTTGTCGTTGTGTTTATTCGTTAAATAAACATGTTTGCATATCACGCTGCACCTTGGTCCGTCCCGTTTATGAACGATCGTGACAATAACGTTCTGAGAATCATATGTTTCTTAGAGCTTGGTGAGAGCGTGGTTGTCCTATGGTTATTTTGCATACAGTGCATTCGGAAAGTATTCAGACCCCTTGACTTTTTCCACATTTTGTTTTCGTTACAGCCTTATTCTAAAATATATATTTTTTTTTATCCTCATCAATCTACACAATCTATTTATACGTTTTTGCACATTTCTTAACAATAAAAAACACAAATGCCTTATTTACATAAGTATTCAGAACCATTGCTGTGAGACTCGAAATTGAACTCCGGTGCATCCTGTTTCCATTGATCATTCTTGAGATGTTTCTACAACTTCATTGGAGTACACCTGTGGTAAATTCAATTGATTGTACATGATTTGGAAAGGCACACACCTGTCTATATAAGGTCCCACAGTTGACAGTGCATGTCAGAGCAAAAATCAAGCCATGAGGTCAAAGGAATTGTCCGTAGAGCTCCGAGAAAGGATTGTGTTGGGCCACAGATCTGGGGAAGGGTACCAAAAAATTGAAGAAGTTTGGAACCACCAAGACTCTTCCTAGAGCTGGCCACCCGGTCAAACTGAGCAATCGGGGGAGAAGGGCCTTGGTCAGGGAGGTGACCAAGAACCCAATGGTCACTGTGACAGAGCTCCAGAGTTCCTCTGTGGAGATGGGAGAACCTTCCAGAAGGATTACCATCTCTGCAGCACTCCACCAATCAGGCCTTTATGGCAGAGTGGCCAGACGGAAGCCGCCACTCAGTAAAAGGCCAAAAGGCACCTAAAGACTCTCGGACCATGAGAAACAAGATTCTCTGGTCTGATGAAACCAAGATTGAAGTCTTTGGCCTGAATGCCAAGCGTCACATCTGGAGGAAACCAGGCACCGCTCATCGCCTGGCCAATACCATCCCTACGGTGAAGTATGGTGATGGCAGCATCATGCTGTGGGGATGTTTTTCAGCGGCGGGACTGGGAGACTAGTCAGGGTCGAGGGAAAGATTAACGGATCAAGTACAGAGAGATCCTTGATGAAAACCTGCTCCAGAGTGCTCAGGACCTCAGACTGGGGCGAAGGTTCACCTTCCAACAGGACAATGACCCTAAGCACACAGCCAATACAACGCAGGAGTGACTTCGGGATAAGTCTCTGAATGTCCTTGAGTGGCCCAGCCAGAGCCCGGACTTGAACCTGATCAAACATCTCTGGAGAGACCTGAAAATGTAAAAATGTAAATGTAAAATAGCTGTGCAGCGATGCTCCCCATCCAACCTGACAGAGCTTGAGAGGATCTGCAGAGAAGAATGGGAAAACTCCCCAAATACAGGTGTGCCAAGCTTGTAGCATCATACCCAAGAAGACTCAAGGCTGCTTCAACAAAGTACTGAGTAAAGGGTCTGAGTACTTATTTAAATGTGATATTTCCGTTTTTTATTTTTAATACATTTGCCAAAATTTCTAAAACCTGTTTTTGCTTTGTCATTATGGGGTATTGTGTGTAGATTGATGAGGGGGAAAAAACAATTTAATACATTTTAGAATAAGGCTGTAACTAACAGAATGTGTAAAAAGTCAAGGGGTCTGAATACTTTCCGAATGCAGTGTATATACAACCTTCCCACAACGTTCTGGGAATGGTGCAGGATAGTTGCTTGGCTTTGGAACATTCTCAGCACATTTAAGGATCTTAACAAAATACCGATATTTTCTTGGTATTTTATTACTCGAAGAGAACGTTTCCTAAAAGTTAAAACATGGTTACATTTAATGTTTGGTAATTTTCTAGGAACAATCTCCAACTGGTTTGACATTAGGAATGTTCTCAATTAGTTCAGAGAACATATAGAAACAACATTCTTCTGTGGGATTTTCACTACTTCAGCATAATGTTTCCTACAGGTTGCCTCATGGTTCTATTTAAAGTCATGTTCTCAAAACATCCAGAGAACGCTAACGAACAACGTTCTTCTGTGTTAAGTATGTTCAGGTGTGTTAGGCCGTGCCCACTAATTGGCCACACCTGACCTTAATGAGTGCTTGTTCCCTTTGAAATGGGGTCTGCTAACTCCATTCTGGTGGCGCAGTGGACTAATACCATGGATCAAGAACAGAAGATCATAGGTTTGAATCTCACTGACGCCGTGCCACAATTAAAAAATCGATCTGTTTTCATGAATAATGCCAAAGAAAATGTATTTCCATGTGTCCTGTCTGTGCTTGGAGTTCAAAACAGTTAACCCAAACTAAGCTAGTGGTGTTATTAAAAGTCTTATTGGAACCTGTTCTCAGAACGTTATTGAATTACATTCAAATAACCAATCATTTCCATTCTCAGAACGTTAATAAATGCTCTAAGGAAAACTTTCAGGGAACCATAATAAAAAGGTCTCAGAACCTCCCTGCAACCTAAAAATGTATGTTCCCAGAATAGGCAAAATGTTAACTTCCGTTCTCAGAACGTTAAAAAAATGTTGAGTTTTACCGGTCAGAAAATGTATTCCTTCCTTCACAGAACCAATGGGAAACCAAAACCGTACGTGCCCACAACTTCCAAGGAACCAAATTTGCTACCTGGGCTAACTTTAACCCTATCATTAGCCCTAGCTTCATATCCACATTCCGGTTCAACCCTAAATTATAAGTGGACAAAACTGACAGTGAAGTTGTCCTATTTGTAGAACATTGCATAAGAATGAAAATACTATTTTGTAGCCTCAAACTCTGGTACTTGACCAATGGTTGACATTTGCATAGTTATTTGTTCAATTCCAGAATTCACTTCCTCCAGCATTTTCATAAATTTCTTGATTTCCTGCACTCATTTGTTATTATTTACACACTGTATCACGTTTCTTTTGACTTGGTATGCCTAAACATTTGTACTGTGATTTTTCCACAACAATTCACAGTAAAAAATAGAGGCATATTAAGACAGTAGTCGGCCGATTTCCGGGGGTCTATTTGGCAAGCTTGACCTCCCGAAGTTGTTGACTTGTTGTGCTAGAAAGTTAGCTAGCAGTTCTCAGCTGCCAGCAGTTTCTTACTGGAGTTATAAGGCATTATTTTGTTCAAGTCATTACTGAATTATTTTATGTTCAAATCAAACATTAAAATACTGTTAGGGAGTGAACGTTATTTATAATAATGGTTTCATGGAGAAAATCAGACCTCTCTGAAATTAAAATGAATTCCCCCTCCCTTCAGCAAAATATATTTGACCTAAACCCTTCCTAACCATGGACAAGTGTAGGGGTGGAAAGATCTCCTTTATAGTAAATGCATGAATTCATCATTGTATTTGCAAGTCTGAGAAAAACGCCTTTCATAAACATTTCATGCAATTATACATCATTTTACATATTAGCAGAACATGTTTTAATACCACACAAATTACCGAAATTACAGGCTAGGAATGGACAGAGGGATAGGCCTATGTGTTCATCTTATGCCAATTCTGAGACGTCATCTGAGCATGGCACTTTCAAAAGCTACCATTCCACCCCAGCCAGAGTAGGCCTACCGACGCAGAAAAATGTAAGCATTAACTGCTGGCTACTCTTCTTCGTGTCTTAACCCAACGAGAGAAGGTTACAAGTGTTTCCCTAAAAGCTGTCTGGGTCTTCTAGTGTACATAAAGTGAAAAGCTTAATCAATTGATAGTGACAGAATTAGAGTACTTCCCAAGCAAAGTAAAGTTTTTGTCTCCTCGGCTATAGAAGGTTGTAGCTCAGCCTCTGAATGAAAGAAACGGAACAATGATATCCCCATATGCATCGGAGTCACGTCTTTCCCAGGTATTTTACAGCTAATCTATGGATTTCACATGACTGGGCAGGGGCGCAGCCATAGGTGAGCCTGGGAGGGGATAGGCCCACCCACTGGGGAGCCAGGCCCAGCCAATCAGAATGAGTTTTTCCCCACCAAAGGGCTTTATTTCATCAGCTGTCTGGGTGGCTGATCTCAGACGATCCTGCAGGTGAAGAAGCCGGATGTGGAGGTCCTAGGCTGGCGTGGTTACACGTGGTCTGCGGTTGTGAGGCTGGTTGGACGTACTGCCAAATTCTCTAAAATGACTTTGGAGGTGGCTTATGGTATAAAAATGAACATTCAATTCTCTGGCAACAGCTCTGGTGGACATTCCTGCAGTCAGCATGCCAATTGCACGCTCCCTCAAAACTTTATACATCTGTGGCATTGTGTTGTGTGACAAAACTGCACATTTTAGAGTGGACTTTTATTGTCCCTAGCACAAGGTGCACCTGTGTAATAATCATGCTGTTTAATCATCTTATTGATATGCCACACCTGTCAGGTGGATGGATTATCTTGGTAAAGGAAAAATACTCACTAAGAGGGATGTAAACAAATTTTTGCACAAAATTTGAGATAAATAAGCTTTTTGTGTGTATGGAAAATGTCTGGGATCTTTTATTTCAGATCATGAAACATGGGACCAACACACATGGGACCAACACATGTTGCGTTTATATTTTTGTTCAGTATAATTGTAAAAACTGAGAAATATTGAAATGTCATCAATTACAAATTACATGACCCTCCCCTGGACTAGATTTAAAAAATACTAAACCCTCCACAAAACTGAAATTGAAAAAGCATGACTCCCCCCTTTTTCCTCCAGGTACCCATTGTGTAAATTTCAATCCATCCCTTATAGAAGGTAAAGTAAAAATCCAAACTGGCCTTGAATGAATACTGGTATATACAGTGAGGGAAAAAAGTATTTGATCGCCTGCTGATTTTGTACGTTTGCCCACTGACAAAGAAATGATCAGACTATAATTTTAATGGTAGGTTTATTTGAACAGTGAGAGACAGAATAACAACAACAAAATCCAGAAAAATGCATGTCAAAAATGTTAAATATTGATTTGCATTTTAATGAGGGAAATAAGTATTTGATCCCCTCACAATCAGAAAGATTTCTGTCTCCCAGGAGTCTTTTATACAGGTAACGAGCTGAGATTAGGAGCACACTCTTAAAGGGAGTGCTCCTAATCTCAGTTTGTTACCTGTATAAAAGACACCTGTCCACAGAAGCAATCAATCAATCAGATTCCAAACTCTCACCATGGCCAAGACCAAAGAGCTCTCCAAGGATGTCAGGGACAAGATTGTAGACCTACACAAGGCTGGAATGGGCTACAAGACCATCGCCAAGCAGCTTGGTGAGGTGACAACAGTTGGTGCGATTATTCGCAAATGGAAGAAACACAAAAGAACTGTCAATCTCCCTCGGCCTGGGGCTCCATGCAAGATCTCACCTCGTGGAGTTGCAATGATCATAAGAACGGTGAGGAATCAGCCCAGAACTACACGGGAGGATATTGTCAATGATCTCAAGGCAGCTGGGACCATAGTCGCCAAGAAAACAATTGGCAACACACTACGTTGTGAAGGACTGCTCAAGAAAGCACATATACAGGCCCGTCTGAAGTTTGCCAATGAACATCTGAATGATTCAGAGGAGAACTGGGTGAAAGTGTTGTGGTCAGATGAGACCAAAATCGAGTTCTTTGGCATCAACTCAACTCGCCGTGTTTGGAGGATGAGGAATGCTGCCTATGACCCCAAGAACACCATCCCCACCGTCAAACATGGAGGTGGAAACATTATGCTTTGGGGGTGTTTTTCTGCTAAGGGGACAGGACAACTTCACCGCATCAAAGGGACGATGGACGGCGCCATGTACCGTCAAATCTTGTGTGAGAACCTCCTTCCCTCAGCCAGGGCATTGAAAATGGGTCGTGGATGTGTATTCCAGCATGACAATGACCCAAAACACACGGCCAAGGCAACAAAGGAGTGGCTCAAGAAGAAGCACATTAAGGTCCTGGAGTGGCCTAGCCAGTCTCCAGACCTTAATCCCATAGAAAATCTGTGGAGGGAGCTGAAGGTTCGAGTTGCCAAACGTCAGGCTCGAAACCTTAATGACTTGGAGAAGATCTGCAAAGAGGAGTGGGACAAAATCCCTCCTGAGATGTGTGCAAACCTGGTGGCCAACTACAAGAAACGTCTGACCTCTGTGATTGCCAACAAGGGTTTTGCCACCAAGTACTAAGTCATGTTTTGCAGAGGGGTCAAATACTTATTTCCCTCATTAAAATGCAAATCAATTTATAACATTTTTGACATGGATTGGATTTTTTGGTTGTTATTCTGTCTCTCACTGTTCAAATAAACCTACCATTAAAATTATAGACTGATCATGTCTTTGTCAGTGGGCAAACGTACAAAATCAGCAGGGGATTAAATACTTTTTTCCCTCACTGTAGTTTGCCTTGCCCTAGCCTCAACCCTAACCCTAGCCCTGACCCTAGCTCCAAACCTAGCCATAATCCTAACTCTAACCTTAACCCTAGCCCAGGTTATTTATCATATGGCACACCTGTAGCTCAGTTGGTAGAGCATGACACTTGCAACGCCAGGGTTGTGGGTTCGATTCCCACGGTGGGCCAGTATGGAAACTGTATGCACTCACTAACTGTAAGTCGCTCTAGCTTCTGCTAAATGACTAAAATGTAAATGTATTACAGTAAAGCCAGACAAAATGAATCCAGCACGTACTCAAACATGTTTAGACCTTCTGTCAAATAATCTAATAACAATCTGATCCACCAATACATGATGGTTGTTCATTTCTTCTTCAAGACTTAGTGTCTCACACAAAAAAAGTCAATAGAAAACAATCAGAGGGAGATCAGTAAGTGAAGGAGAGATTACAGGTTTTCTCTTCTCCTGGATGGAGGGTTTGTGTCGCCTCAGCAGGCTCTTCATATCTCATAGAGATGATATCTCTGAGACATGACATGAGCCCTGAATATTATTTTCATCGATTTATGTGACTGAGATGGAAAGACTTTAACATCCATGTCCATCTGTAATTCAAATGTATTCCACTGGCTGATCTGATAAGAGGCATTTGTGTGTGTGTATGTGTGTGTTTTTGGTTTTACTATCCTTGTGGGGACCAGAGCAAGCATAGTAAAACAAGGACAATTCAGACAAGTAGAGACATTTTGCAACTCCCCACATGGAAAAAGGCTATTTTAGACTTAGGGGTTAGGTTTAGGGTTAGGTTTACAATTAGGGTTAGGGGTTAAGGTTAGGAGTTAGGGTTAGGTTTAGGTGTTTGGGATTAGGGTTAGGTTAGGGTAAGGGTTAGGGTTAGAGGTTAGAGAAAATAGGATTTTGAATGGGAATCAATTGTTTGGTCCCCCACAAGGATAGTCAAACAAACGAGTGTGTCTGTTTGTGCGTGCGTGCGTGCGTGCGCGCTTGTAGGGCAGCCCCCGAAGTGACTCTTCTTATCATGCAAAAGGTTTTGTTGTCTTCGCAGAAATTCAGCCTTCTCTGTATTATCTCTCCAACCCCCATTCTGTCACACCTCTGAGAAGCAGAGGCTCTGTTGTCTTTACAGGTCTGTGGGTCTGATATCTGATTGGAGGTTAACTTTACAGTAATACTATTGGTCAACAACACAGGCTTCACCTGTCTTTAGACTATTGTCTACACATAATATTTACAGGGGGAACGCTTCTCTCTATCTATAGCCTGCCTTGTTTTACATAGAGCCAAGGTGCATCAGATGAAGACGCTTTCTCTGAGGTAGGAAGGTCCTCACAGGTCCCCGTGTCTGCTCCCAGCCTCGAGCTCATCTCCTGGCACACCTATATAGAGGGAGACACCACGCAAATAGTGGACCCAGCTGTGTACTAATTGGCTTTACACTGAGTACCTATCCCCTGAGGAGGGTGCTGTCGTGTCGTCTTCCTCCGGCCGGTCACTGAACTCTCACAACTGTATAATATGCATACAATAAATATTACCCCACTACACGCTTGTGTTTGTGTTACAGGGGAGATCCCATCTTATGACAGCGTCTCTATGTCAGCTTTTCTCTAACTGGTCCAAACAGACACACTCTTATCTAAATAGGATTAAACAGTAATTTTCTATTATCCTCTATCAGACTGGATTGACCAAACCACGTCCTATGAATGTTAATAGGAACTGTCAGCAGAAACGCAGACTTCAGCACAATGCATTTTATTGTTGAAGAGAGCATTAGTATAATGAGAGATGATGTGTACTGTTTCAGTTGTTCTTATCTCTGCGGCTGTACATTATGGGGTTGTTGTATATCCATTGTCTTCAAGTGGTGATAAAATGTACCCAAAAGTAAACTGTACCGGGCCAATGTGAACTAACTAGTCATTTGTGTATCTCTGTGTTACTATATCTTAATAACATACAGAGCCTTTAAATAAATAATACAAATGTCCTAACAGATGATGACGTATAATATCTAACTAGATATTCTAACATATCTTACGCGAGATGCAGAGTACATGCCTGACTCCAGGTGAGTACCAGACAAGACTCAGTAATACAACACATCAATACAGGGCATCTCCATCTGGCCCTGTCAGGGTATGGGAATCACAGATCCCTCTCTCCATCCCTTCATCTCTCTTTTAGGCTCAGGCCTGAACTATGTGCTCTCTGTGCTCTCTCTCCAACAGTAACCAGAGAATTGACTACAGAAATGTGTGTTAGAACAACACTATTGCATCCATGTCTGGTATCTAAAACTTGTTCTCTGAGGATAACTTTGATGCCATCTATATGGATGTATGATCTCTGTGGTTACTTGTAGTTGTTCAGAGTGAACTCTGACGACACTGTATGCAGTTGTCCTCTCAGGAATGCTGTCTTACTATATCTCTATGGCGCCATACAGTAGATGTGATCCCCTTCCTAGAGGATGTTGGTTGGTTTGATCCAATTGGATATTTTAGTTGTATTACCTTTGGTTTGGTTTGTGGATTGGTCAACAATTGATTTAGAATATAAACAAGTCAGATCTGTTATAAATGGAATAAAGGTCTGTTCTCTCGCTTGCTCCTGTTATCCATTCTGTAGAAAGGTTTATGAACATGTTTATCTTGCTGGCTGCTCGGCCTTGGGCCTGAGTAGGCCTGTTACATTCATGCTTTGCTTTGTAACTCTAGGATTTTCATGCCTAGATTGTGAATGCCTTGTAATGCTTGTTAATGCTTTGTAACTTAAGCTTTATGCCTTGTATGTGAATTCATTCATTTTACAAAGTTATTAAATAATGCTTGCGTTTTGCATTCGCTTCTCACGACCATTTCTTGATCTTAGTCAGCTAAACGCATAATACTTGATTGTATATGGTTTTACTGTAATATTAAATGGAGTCAGACAGTCAGGTTTATCAAATGTAGATAATAAATATTATTTATCACTACACTCTCTCCAGCAGGACCTCTGTCTGTCGCTGTAGTTATACTGAGTCATTGGCCTCACTGTTAGGACTGATGACTCTGTTGTTGATGGATTTCAGATCTCAATCTCTTTAACCGATAACATTATAGCTACAGCATCCTCCGCTTTGAGCTCCGAAGGGTTACCCCTTCACTAAATCACCGCTGCCCAGGGAGGAGGGGGCTTTCCTGGGAGAGAGACCCAGCAAACCCCCTGCCCTCTCCATAGCTCCACGATTGCTCAACTCAATAAATCAGCCATAAGGACAGTTTCCCAAGACTGCCCCGACAGAGAGGGTCAGAGGAAAGGGGGTAATGGGGTGATGGGGGACAGGGAGGGTGGAGAGATGACCTCAGAGATGGGAGGTTGTGACCTTTAGGGGAGGTCCCAAGAGAGGGATGTGATGGATAGAGGTGCAGGCTTGTATAGAGACATCTAGCAGTGCTGTGGCATGCTGGGAAAGAAACAGACTTCTTCAACATCCTCCACTTGAACATGAACTTCACACACACACACAAACAAAAAGCCTTATAACATTTCCATTCCTTTCTGCATGATTCTATTGCATCCCTCAACAAAATAATATATATATATATATATATTCACACTCAGACATACACACTCTCACAGTGCAACATGAGAACCACTCTATTGAGATGTCGTAGGTGTTATAGCCACAGCAAAATATTAATTAATCAGTAGTTTATAGTGTGAAAGGAATCTCTAGCTGAAAATGGAGACAGGTGGAGACCCATCATCAGATGAGATGGTGAATTCACAGGGTGGCAAGCAGAAACACATGCTTCCTCTCTCTCTCTCTTGCTCTCTCTCTCTCTCTCTCGTCTGGGAGGGAAGTGAAAATAGCTTTTCTTCTCATCTGAGGTTTGATTCAAGGTTATCCAGGCGAGGAAGAACTTACAGAGCAGCGTGTTATAGCTCTCACAGGTCTATTTCTACTCAGCTCAGAGAGGAATATTGGCTTTTCTGCTCTCTGTGTTATCCACACTGTTTTAATGACATACAGCATAAATCGGCTTCATATAAACAGTGTTTATTTAGCGTTTTAATTAAATCAATTCCATTGGGGTGCATGTAGCCTTGAGGTTTTTAATTTCATGCTATTTTCCAAAATGGATCAATTTGCTCATTTCAAAATGGGTTATGGTAAACAAGGAAGTGTGTTCTGGTTAAAGGTCACAATATAGAGATACTGTGATGTAATCAAGCAATAACAAACAAGTCTGCTGCATCATGTTCAAATTATGAAATTAAACCTGTAGCAAGATACACAAATATGTACAGTGCCTTACAAAAGTATTCATCCCCCTTGGTGTTTCTCCTATTTTGTTGCATTACAACCTGTAATTTAAATTGATTTTTATTTGGATTTCATGTAATGGACATACACAAAATAGTCAAAATTGGTGAAGTGAAATAAAAAAAATAACTTGTTTCAAAGAATTCGAAAAAATAAATAACGGAAAAGTGGTGCGTGCTTATGTATTCACCCCCTTTGCTATGAAGCTCCTAAATAAGATCTGGTGCAACCCATTACCTTCAGAAGTCACATAATTAGTTAAATAAAGTCCACCTGTGTGCAATCTAAGTGTCACATGATCTGTCACATGATCTCAGTATATATACACCTGTTCTGAAAGGCCCCAGAGTCTGCAACACCACTAAGCAAGGGGCACCACCAAGCAAGCGGCACCATGAAGACCAAGAAGCTCTCCAAACAGGTCAGGGACAAAGTTGTGGAGAAGTACAGATCAGGGTTGGGTTATAAAAAAATATCAGAAACTTTGAACATCCCACGGAGCACCATTAAATCCATTATTAAAAAATTGAAAGAATATGGCACCACAACAAACCTGCCAAGAGAGGGCCGCCCACCAAAACTCACAGACCATGTAAGGAGGGCATTAATCAGAGAGGCAACAAAGAGACCAAAGATAACCCTGAAGGAGCTGCAAAGCTCCACAGCGGAGATTGGAGTATCTGTTCACAGGAATACTTTAAGCCGTACACTCCACAGAGCTGGGCTTTACGGAAGAGTGGCCAGAAAAAGTCATTGCTTAAAGAAAAAAATAAGCAAACACGTTTGGTGATCGCCAAAAGGCATGTGGGAGACATGTGGGAGACTAAAATTGAACTTTTTGGCCCATCAAGGAAAATGCTATGTCTGGCGCAAACCCAACACCTCGAGAACACCATCCCCACAGTGAAGCATGGTGGTGGCAGCATCATGCTGTGGGGATGTTTTTCATCGGCAGGGACTGGGAAACTGGTCAGAATTGAAGGAATAATGGATGGCGTTAAATACAGGGAAATTATTGTTTCAGTCTTCCAGAGTCATCCAGAGATTTGAGACTGGGACGGAGGTTCACCTTCCAGCAGGACAATGACCCTAAGCATACTGCTAAAGCAACATTTGAGTGGTTTAAGGGGAAACATTTAAATGTCTTGGAATGGCCTAGTCAAAGCCCAGACCTCAATCCAATTGAGATTTTTCCACCTTTCCAGCTCAGGTATTCGAACCAGCAACCTTTCAGTTGCTGGCCCAATGCTCTTAACCGCTAGGCTAGCTGTGTGTGTGTGTGTGTGTGTGTGTGTGTGTGTGTGTGTGTGTGTGTGTGTGTGTGTGTGTGTGTGTGTGTGTGTGTGTGTGTGTGTGTGTGTGTGTGTGTGTGTGTGTGTGTGTGTGTGTGTGTGTGTGTGTGTGTGTGTGTGTGTGTGTGTGTGTGTGTGTGTGTGTGTGTGTGTGTGTGTGTGTGTGTGTGTGTGTGTGTGTGTGTGTGTGTGTGTGTGTGTGTGTGTGTGACACAATTAGACCCAACCAAATCATGAGAAAACAAAAAGATAATTAACAAAAACTGTGCAAACTGGAATGGTATTTGGCCCTAAACATAGAGTAGTACACAGTGGCAGAATACCTGACCACTGTGACTGACCCAACATCAAGGAAAGCTTTGACTATGTACAGTGTGCATAGCCTTGCTATTGAGAGAGGCCGCCGTAGGCAGACCTGGCTCTCAAGAGAAAACAGGCTATGTGCACACTGCCCACAAAATGAAATGGAAACTGAACTGCACTTCTTAACCTCCTGGCAAATGTATGACATTTACATTTTACATTTTCGTCATTTAGCAGACGCTCTTATCCAGAGCGACTTACAAATTGGTGCATTCACTTTATGATAGCCAGTGGGACAACCACTTTACAATATATATATATTTTTTTTCTTTGGGGTGGGGTAAGGGGGGGTAGAATAATTACTTTATCCTATCCCAGGTATTCCTTAAAGAGGTGGGGTTTCAAGTGTCTCCGGAAGGTGGTGAGTGACTCCACTGTCCTGGCATCATGAGGGAGCTTGTTCCACCATTGGGGTGCCAGAGCAGCGAACAGTTTTGACTCGGCTGAGCGGGAACTGTGCTTCTGCAGAGGTAGGGGGGCCAGTAGGCCAGAGGTGGATGAACGCAATGCCCTCGTTTGGGTGTAGGGACTGATCAGAGCCTGAATGTACGGAGGTGCCGTTCCCCTCACAGCTCCGTAGGCAAGCACCATGGTCTTGTAGCAGATGCGAGCTTCAACTGGAAGCCAGTGGAGTGTGCGGAGGAACGGGGTGATGTGAGAGAACTTGGGAAGTTTGAACACCAGACGGGCTGCGGCGTTCTAGATGAGTTGTAGGGGTTTAATGGCACAGGCAGGGAGCCCAGCCAACAGCGAGTTGCAGTAATCCAGACGGGAGATGACAAGTGCCTGGATTAGGACCTGTGCCGCTTCCTGTGTAAGGCAGGGTCATACTCTGCGAATGTTGTAGAGCATGAACCTACAGGATCGGGTCACTGCCTTGATGTTAGCGGAGAACGACAGGGAGTTGTCCAGGGTCACGCCAATGCTCTTTGCACTCTGGGAGGAGGACACAACGGAGTTGTCAACCGTGATGGCGAGATCATGGAACGGGCAGTCCTTCCCCGGGAGGAAGAGCAGCTCCATCTTGCCGAGGTTCAGCTTGAGGTGGTGATCCGTCATCCACACTGATATGTCTGCCAGACATGCAGAGATGCGATTCACCACCTGGTTATCAGAAGGGGGAAAGGAGAAGATTAATTGTGTGTCGTCTGCGTAGCAATGATAGGAGAGGCCATGTGAGGATATGACAGAGCCAAGTGACTTGGTGTATAGCGAGAATAGGAGAGGGCCTAGAACTGAGCCCTGGGGGACACCAGTGGTGAGAGCACGTGGTGCGGAGACAGATTCTCGCCACGCCACCTGGTAGGAGCGACCTGTCAGGTAGGACGCAATCCAAGAGTGAGACGCGCCGGAGATGCCCAACTCGTAGAGGGTGGAGAGGAGGATCTGATGGTTCACAGTATCAAAGGCAGCAGACCGGTCTAGAAGGACAAGAGCAGAGGAGAGAGAGTTAGCTTTAGCAGTGTGGAGAGCCTCCGTGCCACAGAGAAGAGCAGTCTCAGTTGAATGACCAGTCTTGAAACCTGACTGGTTTGGATCAAGAAGGTCATTCTGAGAGAGATAGCAAGAGAGTTGGCTAAAGATGGCACGCTTAAGAGTTTTGGAGAGAAAATAAAAAAGGGATACTGGTCTGTCAGAGATCGAGTGTAGGTTTTTGAGAAGGGGTGCAACTCTCGCTCTCTTGAAGACGGAAGGGACATAGCCAGCGGTCAAGGATGAGTTGATGAGCGAGGTGAGGTAAGGGAGAAGGTCTCCGGAAATGGTCTGGAGAAGAGAGGAGGGGATAGGGTCAAGCGGGCAGGTTGTTGGACGGCCGGCCGTCACAAGTCGCAAGATTTCATCTGGAGAGAGAGGGGAGAAAGAAGTCAAAGCATAGGGTAGGGCAGTGTGAGCAGGACCAGCGGTGTCATTTGACTTAACAAACGAGGATCGGATGTCGTCAACCTTCTTTTCAAAATGGTTGACGAAGTCATCCACAGAGAGGGAGGAAGGGGGGGAGTGGGGGGAGGGGGAGGAGGATTCAGCAGGGAGGAGAAGGTGGCAAAGAGCTTCCTAGGGTTAGAGGCAGATGCTTGGAATTTAGAGTGGTAGAAAGTGGCTTTAGCAGCAGAAACAGAGGAAGAAAATGTAGAGAGGAGGGAGTGAAAAGATGCCAGGTCCGCAGGGAGTCTAGTTTTCCTCCATTTCCGCTCGGCTGCCCGGTGCCCTGTTCTGTGAGCTCGCAATGAGTCGTCAAGCCACAGAGCAGGAGGGAAGGACCGAGCCGGCCGGGAGGATAGGGGACATAGAGAGTCAAATGATGCAGAAAGGGAGGAGAGGAGGGTTGAGGAGGCAGAATCAGGAGATTGGAGGGAGAAGGATTGAGCAGAGGGAAGAGATGATAGGATGGAAGAGGAGAGAGTAGCGGGAGAGAGAGAGCGAAGGTTGCGACGGCGCATTACCATCTGAGTAGGGGCAGAGTGAGTAGTGTTGGAGGAGAGCGAGAGAGAAAAGGATACAAAGTAGTGGTCGGAGACTTGGAGGGGAGATGCAGTGAGATTTGTAGAAGAACAGCATCTAGTAAAGATGAGGTCAAGCGTATTGCCTGCCTTGTGAGTAGGGGGGGGACGGTGAGAGAGTGAGGTCAAATGAGGAGATTAGTAGAAAGAAGGAGGCAGAGAGAAATGAGTCAAAGGTAGACGTAGGGAGGTTAAAGTCACCCAGAACTGTGAGGGGTGAGCCATCCTCAGGAAAGGAACTTATCAAGGCGTCAAGCTCATTGATGAACACTCCAAGGGAACCTGGAGGGCGATAAATGATAAGGATGTTAAGCTTGAATGGGCTAGTGACTGTGACAGCATGGAATTCAAATGAGGAGATAGACAGATGGGTCAGGGGAGAAAGAGAGAATATCCACTTGGGAGAGATGAGGATTCCTGTGCCACCACCCCGCTGACCAGATGCTCTCAGGGTATGCGAGAACACATGGTCAGACGAGGAGAGAGCAGTAGGAGTAGCAGTGTTTTCTGTGGTAATCCATGTTTCCGTCAGCGCCAAGAAGTCGAGGGACTGGAGGGTAGCATAGGCTGAGATGAACGGCAGTTCCAGAGGCTGCTGGAGACCTGGAACTCCACGTGGGTCGTGCGTGCAGGGACCACCAGGTTAGAGTGGCAGCAGCCACGCGGTGTGAGGTGTTTGCATAGCCTGTGCAGAGAGGAGAGAACAGGGATAGACAGACACATAGTTGACAGGCTACAGAAAATGGCTACAATAATGCAAAGGAGATCGGAATGAAATGAACTAAACATCTGGGAAAGCGAGAGAGCGGGGCCTCCCTCACTTACGTTTTACTGAAACACTCAAATATAACTCTCCCAACTTCCACTTTAGAAATTATAATTGTTGTAAACTACAGCGGTTCAATGTTTTCTAGGAATAGACTAACTTAGTTTATTCAGCTAGCTAACTTGGTACAGTATTCTTCTGTGAAAACCGTCCAGGGCACCGAATCCTATGACGCCATAGCCAACTAGCATGCAGCCTCCAATAACACGGTTTAGCACCAATACTCGGTTACAACAAACCACCAGTGTGTTAACATGCCAAGCAGATCATTCGTGTCCGTGTCTAACGTTGTGTAAAGTTTTGGGTTAGTTTTGACAGTTTGAGTGAGTCCGTCGTCAACTTATTCAGCCAGTTAGTTAGCTAGAATAGTTAGCATACTAGCTAGCCATTGCTCTCTGCCAATGAAAAATCCCCTCCTCCCACGGCACGAACACACAGAGAGAGCCAAGCTAACATTAACTAGTCACCCATGTCCCGAATTCCCTTAAACGACTCTGGTTACCAGTATGTAAAAACAAAACACAAATGTAGGTTATAACTTACCCTTAGTAGCTACTGTTAGCCAGTTAAGTGCAAAGCTAGCCACTGAATCAATTCAGCCAGTTCACGTCTGTTCGCTAGGTCGTTCCAGCTATGACCATATTAGAGACTTACATTTCCCTCAGATTACACAGACCCACAAAAAATTTGAAAACAAATCCAATCTTGATAAACTCCCATATCTATGTATTAGGTGAAATACCACAGTGTGCAATAACAGCAGCAAGAATTGTGACATGTTGCCACAAGAAAAGGGCAACCAGTGAAGAACAAACACCATTGTAAATACAACCCATATTTATGTTTATTTGCTTTCCCTTTTGTACTTGTTACAACACTGTACATAGCCATAATATGACATTTGAAATGTCTCTATTCCTTTGAAACTTTTGTTAGTGTAATGTTTACTGTTAATTTCTGATTGTTTATTTCACTTTTGGTTATTGTCTATTTCACTTGCTTTGTTAATGCAAGTGTATGTTTCCCATGCCAATAAAGCCCTTTTAATTGGAGAGAGGGAAGGAGAGGGAGAGAGGGAAGGAGAGGGAGAGAGGGAAGGAGAGGGAGAATATCACATGTTGTCACGATCGTCGGGAACAGAGGACCAAGGCGCAGCGTGGAAGGTGAACATATCTTTATTATTTGAGTAATACTATGAACAAAACAATAAACGATAACGTGACGTCCTCGTTTCAGACACAAACCTAAAGAGGAACAAGATCCCACAAACACTGTGGGAAAACTGGCTGCCTAAGTATGGTTCCCAATCAGAGACAACAAGCAACAGCTGATACATGTTGCCTCTGATTGAGAACCACACTGGCCAACCTAGAAATACTAACCTAGAACGAAAAACAAATGAAAACTCACACCCTGGCTCAACATACTAGAGTCCCCAGAGCCAGGGCGTGACAGTACCCCCCCCCAAAGGCGCGGACTCCGACCGCGCCAACCAAACACCACAGGGGAGGGACCGGATGGGCACTCCGCCTTGGTGGCGGATCCGGCTCTGGGCATGATCCCCACTCCCTCTCTAACCCCCCAAAGTACCCCTGGTCCGGTCTGGCCCTGCTGACCGGAGCTGGACTGCACACTGGTGGAGCGGATTGCTCCAGCTCCGGCGCGAAGCAGCTGACCCGTGCCGAAACAGGCACCGGTGGAACAGGCACGGGCTGTGCCGGACTGACGACGCACACCACTGGCCTGGTGTGGGGAGCAGGAATGGGCCGAGCCAGGCTGACGAAATGCACCCCTGACTTGGTGCGGGGAGCAGGAGCGGGCCGGACCGGGCTGACGAAGCGCACCACTGACTTGGTGCGGGGAGCAGGAACGGGCCGAGCCGGGCTGACGAAGCGCACCACTGACTTGGTGCGGGGAGCAGGTGCGGACCGGACCGGGCTGACGAAGCGCACCACTGACTTGGTGCGGGGAGCAGGAATGGGCCGGACTGGGCTGGCGACGCGCACCACAGGCTTGGTGCGGGGAGCAGGAACAGGCCGGGCCGAGCTGGTGACGCGCACCGTAGGCTTGGTGCGAGTGGCAGGAACAGGCCGGACCGTACTGGGAACACACACCACTGGCCCTACGCGGGGATCAGGAACAGGCCGGACCGGACTGGCAACACACCCCAGTACCTCTCGCCGTGCCTCTACATCCTCTTTCCCCCTGGTGACCAGTGACTCCCGTAACCTGGCGGCCTCCTGCTGCCCCGTCGTCCACGGCATGAGCCCCCCCCTAAAAAATTTCTGGGCGTCTCTCCTACCCGTGGACCAGGTCTCCATGTCTCTCGCCAGACTTTCGCCCTTCTGCTTCCAAGTCCAGCCTCTCTCTTCCTCACACGGCTTGACCCAGTCGAGGAGGCGAAGGAGATCCGCTAGAAATCTCCCTGGCGATAGCTCCTGGACACGCTGCTTGGTCCAGTCTTGGTGGGATCTTCTGTCACGATCGTCGGGAACAGAGGACCAAGGCGCAGCGTGGAAGGTGAACATATCTTTATTATTTGAGTAATACTATGAACAAAACAATAAACGATAACGTGACGTCCTCGGTTCAGACACAAACCTAAACAGGAACAAGATCCCACAAACACTGTGGGAAAACTGGCTGCCTAAGTATGGTTCCCAATCAGAGACAACAAGCAACAGCTGATACATGTTGCCTCTGATTGAGAACCACACTGTCCAACCTAGAAATACTAACCTAGAACGAAAAACAAATAAAAACTCACACCCTGGCTCAACATACTAGAGTCCCCAGAGCCAGGGCGTGACACATGTAGACCAGTAGATTACCAAACCAGGGTCTTATGTAGGCTTCCACAGTGAAGCAGCAGGATCCAAGTGTGTGTGTGTGTGTGTTAACACAGACAGCTGGAGGTGGCTGCCATGACGCTGAATAGAAAATAAAAGAGGGGTGTTCTTTCTCCTTTGTTATTTTTCTGCCCTGCTTATTCCTCTGTCTCCTCTGGATAAGAAGAATAAAAGAAGAACACCAACACACATTTCTACCAGGAAAGACCTGCACCAAGAAAATGAAACACTTCCACTACATTGATATAGTTGTTGTGTAGAAGTAGCTACAGATCTAACAGACAGGCTTTCTCTGTTACCCTCATTTGATTCTGAGACCTTTCATACTAGCTGCTCTGCTATCATCTGATCCTCCTTAAACCCTCTGTGGCTTATAATGTCTGTACCATACTCAGGTGACCTAAACCAAAGATGAGAGAGAGAGAGAGAGAGAGAGAGAGAGAGAGGAGAGAGAGAGAGAGAGAGAGAGAGAGAGAGAGAATGTGTGTGCATTCAAATATTCATAATTATCACATTCTTTATTGAAAAGTACCACTAAAGACAACTACAATTTATATCACCACCAAATATGGATAAACAAAGCCCTGCAGATATAAAGTGCTCTCTTCCTGAGTTGTATTCTACAGTGTTGTCCATTAATAGCCAGTGTTAGATGATGCTGTTCCACTGTGTCTGTCACACCCTGATCTGTTTCACCTGTCTTGTGCTTGTCTCCACCCCCCACCAGGTGTCTCCCATTTGTCCCCATTATCTCCTGTGTATTTATACCTGCGTTTTCTGTTTGTCTGTTGCCAGTTTGTCTTGTCCCGTCAAGTCCTACACAGTAAAAACAGAAGTGTTAATTTAACTCCTATCGAGTTGAATTTAACTCTGTTTCAGATAACATTTGGTCCCACTCAAAATCAGTGTAAAATGTACTCTTTGGTCAGTGTAAAACTTTTAGAGTTAATTCTACTCCATATTGTGTAAAAAATAACAATGAAATGTGTCAAAATATTTAACACTGTAGTTTAATCACACTGTTGAGAGTAATATGATTACACTGTATAGAGTTAAGTCAACTACAATTTTACTTTAAAAAATGACACTTTAAAGTGTAATGATATTTACTTTTCATTTCTCTACAGTGTTTTTTTTTTTAAATTTAAATCATATGATGTAGTGTTACTGAATTATAGAAATATCAATACTATCAAATAAAACAAAGCACAATAATACAAGATGAGAGCACCCACATTTATTGAAAAAAAAAAGTATAATTTCAATGTCCGTGAATTTACATTGTACACCCATTGCCTTGTCTATGACAGAAGTATAACATCATAAAAATGTTCACCAGAGAAAGCAATATGGCACAACAAGGAGAGCTGTGTCATTTCCTCCATATGACCTTTGTATGTCAAAAGGTCTAGGGTAGTGCAGGTTGTCGACATGAAAAAAAAACTAAATCATGCTTTGATCTGATCACCTCATATGCATGGAAATGTTCTTGAAAAGTTACTGTAACTAAAGGCACTGTGAGTAGTAACAGTTTTTCACACATTATCAGAACTGACTCAATCTGATAAAACAAGGGCACTTCAGAGTCAACTTCGCCACAGATAACCAAGTGTGGGCGATAAACATACCCATTATGTTTAGCCCAATTAACCTTCATAACCTGAATGCTACTGGGCACTTGCATTGCCAAAGCAATTTCAGAACCTCCTTTTACCATATTTAAAGCCACCATTTTTCCTGGACCAATATCTAACCGACTAAAAGTTGTTGATCTTCGCCAACTATATGCCATATGATTCTTATGCTTTTTTGCCAGCGTTTTGGTAATATTTTTAAACGATTTAAGCTGTTTTTTGAAAAAATTATGTTTGCCTTCATACCTCATACACCAACTATGAAGTACAGGCCCTATTTTCTGGATGCAGCGGGGATAGTGGATAAGAAAATGGTGCTTTGGTAAAAGTTTTTCTGAGGATACAACTTCTTAAACAGTGTATGGTGATCAACAATCAAATGTTTTAAATATACACATAGACCTTGAGATAACATGGGCGAGAATATAATGTTAATTATTTGCAATAATAAAAGAAGCAGGCCCCAGTGTTGGTCAGTAGAAGTTACCAAATCTCCAAAGATAAGAGGAACATTCCTAAGTAAGCACCAGGACTGAATTGCATTCAGTCCCAGATCATTAGATCCTTCACTTAAATTAACAGTCACAGGCCTGTTATTTCTCTCTGTGAAACCATAATCAAAACTTTGTATTCTTGAATGTATTTCTCCTGATGTAACATGTTTTTCATTCAAATACAGAAATAATAACTTCAATTCGTACTGGCCAACCCCTTCTAACACATCATGCATCACATCAACTGAGAAGTTCTCAGTTGTGTGAAAATACCTCAATGAATTTAATATGCATGACCTTTTCACACCAAAAACATACGGAAGGGATGGATTACAAGCCATTTCTTGACAGTGAGCAGTATGCATATCTTTGGTGCGTAAAACTATTTTGGAAGAATCTTCAGAGAATTCTGTTTGAAAGTCCTCCTTTTCTGCTAAACAGAACCTGCAACAGTACCTTGCACTGAAAGACTCCACCAGACCAAACAAACTATGCAAACCCAAATTATCACCTGTTACCTGTACTACAGTGCCACGTACATAACCACTGTATAATGGAATCTCAATACCATCGCTCTCTAACACTTTAATGTCTCGAACAATGGGAGCAAAAATTTCACTAAAACCATATCGTTTAACATCTTGAGTATGAAATAAGGCGCACAGGTGTATGTTAGCCAAAAAAGAATTCCATTTTGGAGAGAAGTTTCTTAAAGTAAAATATACTCCACCCAATTTATGAATACCTCGCTTGGAACCCAATGGGTTGGCGACCTCAAAATCATCATAGAACATCTGGACCTGTATTGTCTGCTTCTCAGTTGAGAACAGGGGTGACTTTTAAAAAAAGATCCATCACAAATATCTCTCAGTCTAGAGTTGCTGGTAGCTGAGCTTTGCAACATTTCTGCAAAATACTGACTTTTAAATATTGACTGCAGTGTAGATAAAATTGGAATATACATGAATTTATCTTGAACTACTACCTGATCATATGTTCCAGTCTTTTTATTTCGTCTTGTGTCAAATCTTGAACCAATCACACATTCAACTGGTTCTACTATTTCCCACTTGGCAGTCATAAATTTTGATCGCTTGTATTCCGAATTTAGAACTGTGAAAGGATTCTCTAACCCCTCAAAACACGCCTCAACTTTCTTGCACATTTCTGTTTCTCTTTCATTACTAAATACATGCTTTATCACTGTTTCTTTAGCATGCTGATGAATATCTTGAACAATCTCTTCCATGGAAATCACTACAGTATTTACTGTACTTTGACCAACACCTGCTGCCTTTAGATCAGAAATAACAGCTGCACAACTATTTACAATGTATGGCGAAGATAACTCTGACTCAGCCTCTAAACATTCAGTCGACACTTCAACATGAGAAATATTACTGGTGTTGACGGTACTTTGAGGGTCTGAAAGATCATCTTCTATAGAATCTACTAAACTTTCTCCGTGGCACTTGTTAAGATGTTTTCTAAAACCAGAAAAGCTACCAAAAGAACGTGAGCATCCTTCTTGACCACATTTCAGAAAAAGAGTCCTGCCTGTACATAGCCCATGAATTATCTTAAGGTGCTTAACAAGGTTGTTTGGACTTCCATGGTCACTTTTGCAAAGAAAACACTTCATAGTTTTATCTCAACTAACGCACCATTCTTGCTCGCAACTCAGCAACTCTAGGAGTCTCCTTTGTTTCCCCCATGTCGATGTTATAGATGGTTGTTTGCACAAAAGTGAAAAAGCTGCTCAAGGAAGAACTGTATGACGTACCAAATACGTAATGGGCTTTAAAGACTTCGTCAAAAGCTCCTACTGAACCTGTTGCCTTGCATGGAAGAGCATGCTTGTCAACCACAATGAAGTAGGAGTGAATGCTGCTCTGTGTGGATCCCTGGGCGAGAAGGTAGGGCTGACTGCTTTGGGTGATGTTGTCAAGATGCTGCTGCACACTGGTTCCAACCTACAAAAAAAACACATTCAACAGAATTGTTTTGGTGACTAACCTCTGACAATAGATAAGATCACCTCAAACTGTGCACAAGATTGAGATGATGGAATATATATTTTAAACAACTGTTAAGCATACCTTTTGAAATCTGATGAGCTGATCTACAGCTTGATATGCAGACATCTTTCCCGGCCTCTTTCTACCTTGTGCAGATGGTGGTAGCAAATGTAGCAGCAGCAAGATGGCAGACATGTCACTGTCCCAGCCTACAAATAAGTAAATAAAAACCTGGTTAACATTGTGCCGTAGCATAACATTCTTATTCACAACTTGCACCATTATGGACATATAATGCACACCTACATTATCCACATAAAAAAGTAAAACAGTTCATTCATACCATTCTCAACTTCAGCAGCTGACTCAGCATTGCGCATCAAATCCAAGAGTTCTGTGGTGGATACAAGTCCATGGCTTTCCTTTATTACTTTTGCTTTGAAAGTGGTTGGCCACTTCTCCAAGAATTTGTTGGCTGTGGCCTCACCAAACAGAAGTCTGAAATCTTGTTCTATCTGCAATGTAACACACAAAGACAGAAATAATGAGTGTTACCTTATTCTTCATTGGATATTTTTGGTGATGCAGTGAATTAAGTTGTCATACCAGTCCTGGTGTGTCCAGAAATCTTGGGAAGACCGAGAAGACATCTGATGATTTGGCTTCATCGTTGACCATTGCTTGCCGATATATGAAGGTCATTTTCATCTTCTCACGGACAGTGTTTTCATCAGCAGAGTGTCTCAAAACAGCAATAGCTGCTTCCACATCCTCATCAGATGGCTCTCTGTCATAGGTGAAGGGCTGACGATCACGGCCTGGCCCACCAACTTAAGACAAAATACAGTGTTAAGAAATCCTTTCTGTACAATTCACAGGTCACCATTATAATTACATGTCACTGATCAGAAAACATACCTTTAGGAGATTTGCTGACTGAGGCACCTCTTTCCTCTGCTGTTTTTCTTTGTATGGTCTTCAATCGCCATGCAAGGTATCCGGAACCACTCTCCGGATCGTAGTAATGATCCTATATTATTATAAATAAATTATAAAGGAGTACTATTCCCATTTCATAGAGTGAATATGTGCATAATGTTGCAATAACCCATTTACTTACATATCCATGTTGTGAGTATGGGTCTTCTAGATAGGGAAACAAAGCTACTATCCCCTGTGCATACATCACTCTGACACTTTTGGGGGGATGTCCTAGCATATGAATTCAAAGTTAACATCACACTGAATTGATATTGCACAACACATTTTACATAATTAATAACCGGAAAATAATAACAATGTTTCTTTACAGCCCATCTATATGCTTAATGCTTACCCATGTGTTTCTGTCATCTCAGCAGCAAGTATGTTGATCATCTGTCTTCTGGTGGCATCTGTCAGAGATTTGGTTTTTCCATACTCTTGCATAATGCGTTCACCACCAGGCTTTGATGTTAGGATTTTTTCAATCAGCTATAGGTGGAAAGAAATGTGCTTTCCGTAATTGTAAAACAATATGTAATGCTGTCACATGATGAAACAACATTCAGATTGGACTTAACAGCAATGTTCACCACTTACTGCTTTTGCCTCATAGTTTATGTGTGGCCTTTTAGGCTGGCTTCCTTCGCCAGCCGCTACTTCTTCAACATCGTCACACACAGTGAAATTCAGAATGATGGTGTCATCAGATGTACCCGAGCATGATGATGAATGAGAGGTATCTGTTCATTATGAAATTTGTGCAAAACATAGAAACATATTACAATAAACTGTTATTTTTAAGACAATAAAGGTTCTCATTCTGGCCTTTAAACTAAAAAACGAATTGAATGAATGAATACCAAGTCCATTGCCCAGCATGATTCTGAAAGTTCCAGGTGACTCCTTTACTAATTCTTCAAAAACATCTGAGTCAACTTCTGTGTCAGACTGGTCATACACCTTAATGTCTGGCTTTCTGCTTTCTGGTATGTTGAATTTTAGACACACTGTTAAAAAAAGAAGAAAAAAAGAAAAACATGCATTCCCTTCTCACAAGAATCCAAGTTCATACTTAAGGTTGCCTCATGTGTTCACAAAATGATGAAAGACAAGGATCTGCACCTGATTTTATGTTACTGAAAATATAAAGCACAGCAGAAATGACTATAGACCTAAATAGATATCATAAGATAATAGCTTAATGCTGTATTATTTTGTCATTAGGGTGATATGTATTGCTTTAACCTATTATACCTACCTTCTTTCAAGAAAGCATTGAATGTCAGCTCAGACAGCTTGACGTATTTCTGCTCTTCCCGAGCTGAACACGCAACAGCATTTTGCCTCTGTTAACAAAGAAAATATATATTCAAAATCATCATTTAGTGCTGGTTCAACTAAGCGTTAGCTAACTATCCATTTATCTCAGTAGTACTAGCTACGCAATGCACTATGCATTACTTAGACGTTACACTGCAATTACAAAGGCTGAAGTAGACAAAGTTGTGCTGGTTGAATATAACGTTAAGCTGCCATTTTCTGCAGCAAATGGGTGTAGGCTAGTTCAAGTTTAGAGGCACATTGTCCCATTAGCTACCAAATAACTAGCTATGTGTCAAAGTTAGCTAGCTCATTAGCCATTTTAGTTCGAACAGTAGCTAACCATTAAAATGGTTAAGCAATGTTAAACAAACCCGTCATGCAAATCAGTGATCTAAGTTATCGTTTTATAACACCAACATTAGCTGGCTAACTATCAGAAGCATGCTAACATTACCGTTATATATAGCTTTATAAAAAACAGTTAACGTTAGTGTAAGGAAGCCTGGGAAGCTATACAATAACGTTAGCTAACAATACTATCTGTATAAATGTTTTGTTGTTAGCGAACGTTATTTTACGTATTTACCATTCTGACAAACTTCATTCGTGAAAATATTGCAACACAAAGAAAGACAGTTACCGATACTGATTGCAAGCTAGCTAACCGCATGACAAGCACAATCTGCGCTCATGCCAAACGGTGGTGTCCTTCAAACGAACTGATTAGCTAAGTTAACGTTACCTATTTTTAGCCATATGAAACAGCAAGCCATTCACAAAAATATCAAACATATTCCATGGGTATATCATATAACAGTTATTACTGTCAACCATCTGAACTTACAAGCTAATTTAGCTGGCTGATGACGAGCTCACTGCAAGGGGGACCGCCGCATGGAACTCGTGAACTTAAAATATGACCTTGACATCAGCACAACTCTAAAATTATGTAAAGTTAAAAATACCGGTTTGGTGTTGAAAAAAGCGGGGATGTAACTTACCTAGCAATATCTGTGGCCTAGCTACTCCTTCGCAATCTTCCTCCACCAACGTACGTGCCAAACTTCAGCAAAGCAGAGTGGCGGGTATTCATCACTGCTGTAGAGTTGAAATTGTCACTGCGTATCTGCAGATTTTTACACTCACTTTTAACTCCACTGATAGAGCAACTTTACTCTCAAAAATGTTGAAAATACTCTATCTGGGTTAAAATAACTTTACTCTGAAATATTAACACCCCATTTTTTACTGTGTACCAGCGTGTTCCCGTGGTTCCTGTGCGCTCGTTTTTCTTAGTCTTCCCAGTTCTGACCTTTCTGCCTGTCCTGATCCTGATCCTGCCCGCTATCCTGTACCTGCCTGACTCTGATTTGGATTACGATTGCCTGCCTTGACTTACCTTTTGCCTGCCCCTTGAGTTATAATAAACTCTGAGACTAGTACGATCTGCCTCCCATATGGTGCTAGGTGAGGTAACGGTCTGGGTACTGCTCTGACAGAGAGGACAAGACTCTCTGTCTATATGTCTCTCTCACACACACACACACATTCTCTCTCACCTTGAGTGAGCAGACACTGAAAACCCCCAGATGGTTACAGATGGGGCGTGAGGGAGAGAACGTGATGGGAGAAGGAGATGAAAACAAAGCGAGGACAGGTGGAAGAGAGAAAGTAGAAAAAGGAGTGAGAGAGAATCTAGAAAAATAGGGAAAAGGGGAGGTCAGGAGGACTCTTTGCCTTCACACTATTGAAGCACAGTTCATAACTCACTAGGAGCCATTGTTGATGTTCCCTCTAATGCACTGCTTTAGACAGATGTAACATTCAACTCACATGATCTGTCAAATACACACCGAGCTGATTGCCGCTGTGCTTATTCAGAGAGAGAGAGAGAGACTGATCTCTCTGTATAGTTGTAGAGGGTGGAGTGGAGGAGGTCATTATCCCCGGTCTATTTGTGTCTGTCGTTGTGTGAAAGTCTCTCTAACTGATCTATATTAGGAGGTCTGAGACTGCACCAAGGTCACTGCTGAGGTGAGAGGGAGGCAGAGGAGGATGGAGCATGTGTGTGTGTGTGCATGTGTGTGAATGTGCTTGCGAGTTTGCTTGTGTGTGTGTGTGCGTGTCCTCCGTATCCTTGGGTAAGAGTCCTATGTGTGTGTGCGCCAGTGATGAATGGTCTGTGTCTGTGAACCAGTGGTGTCCTTGAACCTCAAGGTCTGCCATATGGTCCACAGGACACACCAGCCCATAGGCACAGATCTACAATCAGCTCCCCTTCCCCCAAAACCATTATAGGGAAACCACTAAACTGACCTTAGATCAGAGTGCTAGGGCTGAGGTTATTGGCCTTGGTCGCCTTCAGGATGTCTAAGCTGCTGAAGGGATGTTCTTGTAATAACAAACTGACAGTTACCCCTCTCCACGACTAGGCTGTTTCTACACACAGAACGACACAATGCTTTCTACACACAGGACATACTTATCCTTGAGGCTTTATTCACCTACACTTCTCCTTGAAGCTTCATACACACACAATTTTCCTAGGTCACTTGGCGCTTTATATTAAAAGATAATATATATTAACACACCACTCAGACAGCAACACTTCACCCCAACGCTTTCTACTGGCAGACAGATTAAAAGCTTCCCAGGGTAACTGTATCTCCTAACATCTCCTAACATCTCCTGTGTTTCCATCTCACCAAGGCTAGAGGACAGGATTGGTATACAAAGTCCTTTGCTGATTGATTTGTCTTTGAGAGCCTGGCTAATGCAGGCCTCTCTCCTTCTCTCTCTTTGTTGTTACACATCCATCCATTAACGCTTAGACTACAGTCCCGCTAGTACATCCCCAGTCAAAACACCAGTCACAGATCACACTCACACTCTTTTACACACTAACACACACTCACTCGTTCACTTGATAGGGCTTTAAACAAACAGAGACAGAAAGTGAGACCTCTTCCCTCTGAGGAAGTTTGGAGGACCTGGTTGTTTGCATGCTTGAGTGGGTTTGTGCTAAGGCTGTGGGCTGAGTGCCATCATTTGATTAAGTGAATCAGGAAAGCCAGTTCAGTCCTCCCTGAGTTTACTGTGTTTATAAAGAGTAAGAGCTCTACTCAATCCGCATCGCAAAAGTTCAGCTTTACAGCGTGATTGAAATGTTAAGGCCATGTTCCCGCTTTAGCGAAGGCTTCATTCACGGTAAACACTGCATATGTCAGCTCAATCAGAAATTATCTTTACATTTCTATTGCGGAATCTGTATCGCTTCAGCGTTACAGATTGAGTAGAGGCTTATTCAATTACCTCTGCTCTGTAGAAAACGGAATATTAGCTTGTGTTAGAGGTCTTCACGGATCGACCTATACCCGAAACCCGATCCGAGACACGAGCGGGTCCAGATCCAGAATTCTAAATAATGTCACGGATCTGGGTCAAATCTGATATGATTGTCTCGGGTATGTATAATTTTAACTGACTTGTCCGGAAGGACCCGTACAGATCCGAAGGCGACTGCTGCAGTAGAGAAAGAAAGAGAAATTGAATCATTTATGCTGCTGCTCTTGCTTTTCATGCAAGTGGAGCGTGTAGCTTGTTGTTGTTGTTTTGGCCAATCATAAGTCATCAAAGCGGCAATAGGCTACAGTCCTAGAGCCTCCATGTGTTGCAAAATTTAGACGATATCTAATCAATGGAAGATGGAATTAAAATGATGGAATTAAAAGTTAAAGGAAGGCTACAGCGACCATGAGCTAACAGGTAGGCTGCTACTTTATATTCTGAATGGAGTTGTCGTTGTTTGTAACTGTGTAGGACGAGAAAGTGCATGCATCGATTAGCCTAGCTAGCTAAACTAGCTTCTCCCAGTTTGATGCGGTCAAGACAGGTACTACGTAATCATGTTGGATGATAAATAACCTAGCTATGGCAGCTATTAGTCTACTATAGCGAGAGTTGGCTTGGTTGGTTGCTGTCTCTCTTCTCTCCCTCCCTCCTCCCTGCTCACCATGTCACTTGCTCACACTCACAGTAGCCTACAGACACAGCACGGCCCCTGATAGAGCGTCACCTCTCTCTACCTCCTCTCCCTTGCGCTTTATCAGCTCTGGTTAATAAAGTAGCTTAAAAATGTATTTTTCTGCTGCTTTCCTGACTCGGATCGGCCCGGGTCTGGATCCAACCAGGTCTATAAGGAAAGGGTCTAGTTGTCCTCGGGTCCGTTCGGAACGGGTCTCTATATTTAAAAAATAAATGTATGCATATCCGGTCAGGGTGAGAAAGCCCCAGTCCATTTTGGAACGTGAAGGCCTCTATTGTGTGTATGTGCGTGTGTGCGTGTGTGTGTGGAGGGTAATGAGTAATAGCAGTCTGAACAAGCTAATGGAGTGGGGCCAGTAAACACAGTTTAAAACCTTCACTGGCTGATGCACTGCTTTGAAGGATGATAGATTGCCCGAATTAAGCAAAGGGATTTCTTCCCCTCTTTCTTTCTTTCCTCCCTACTTTCTTCCCCCACCCAAGCCTCAGGACTCCCTCTGTTTCTCATAAAGAGGAAATTGCACTCAGACTTCCTCTAGCTGCCAACTTCTCTCCCCTGCAGAGGGTGACTGTGTATGACGTTCACTGAGTAATTGTTGAGTGTTTTTGAACAGCAACCTCAGGTCATATGGGACTGTGACTGTGACTGTGTGTGCGTGTGTGTTTGTGTGTGTGTGTGAGTGTGTTTGTGTGTGTGTGTGTTAGTGATGCTCGGGTTGACTCATAGCCCGCAGTCCCGGTGGTTATATCCGCGGGGCGGGCGGGTTTAGGGTCATTAAATATTGTGTGGTTGAAGGGCGGGTGGGTTGAATAAAGAGAAAACAATACCTTAAAAAACCCATAAATGTATCATTCTTGTGCAATTTATATCTATACGCTACATTAAGGTTTTTCTATCATAATTAAGGCTATATGGCATTAGAGCGTAAGCCTAAGCTTTAGGGTCTAACTGTGGGCCTCCACATGCCAAATGCTTTTGGGAACAGGCAGAAAAGTTAACGTCGATCCACAGAGGCAAAACGGACAATGTGGGAGTTTAATTCACTAAGAGAAATGGAGAGTAGAAAATAAAGAAGGTAAGGCCAGAAAATTACTTTTTGGGAAAGATTTGGTGAAGTGGTAAAAGAGGATGATAGCAGTGCCGGCAATGTTACAGTGGGGGAAAAAAGTATTTAGTCAGCCACCAATTGTGCAAGATCTCCCACTTAAAAAGATGAGAGAGGCCTGTAATTTTCATCATAGGTACACGTCAACTATGACAGACAAAATGAGGAAAAAAAATCCAGAAAATCACATTGTAGGATTTTTTATGAATTTATTTGCAAATTATGGTGGAAAATAAGTATTTGGTCAATAACAAAAGTTTCTCAATATTTTGTTATATACCCTTTGTTGGCAATGACACAGGTCAAACGTTTTCTGTAAGTCTACACAAGGTTTTCACACACTGTTGCTGGTATTTTGGCCCGTTCCTCCATGCAGATCTCCTCTAGAGCAGTGATGTTTTGGGGCTGTCGCTGGGCAACACGGACTTTCAACTCCCTCCAAAGATTTTCTATGGGGTTGAGATCTGGAGACTGGCTAGGCCACTTCAGGACCTTGAAATGCTTCTTACGAAGCCGCTCCTTCGTTGCCCGGGCGGTGTGTTTGGGACCATTGTCATGCTGAAAGACCCAGCCACGTTTCATCTTCAATGCCCTTGCTGATGGAAGGAGGTTTTCACTCAAAATCTCACGATACATGGCCCCATTCATTCTTTCCTTTACACGGATCAGTCGTCCTGGTCCCTTTGCAGAAAAACAGCCCCAAAGCATGATGTTTCCACCCCCATGCTTCACAGTAGGTATGGTGTTCTTTGGATGCAACTCAGCATTCTTTGTCCTCCAAACACGACGAGTTGAGTTTTTACCAAAAAGTTCTATTTTGGTTTCATCTGACCATATGACATTCTCCCAATCCTCTTCTGGATCATCCAAATGCACTGTAGCAAACTTCAGACGGGCCTGGACATGTACTGGCTTAAGCAGGGGGACACGTCTGTAGTGTGTTACTGATGGTAGGCTTTGGTACTTTGGTCCCAGCTCTCTGCAGGTCATTCACTAGGTCCCCCCGTGTGGTTCTGGGATTTTTGCTCACCGTTCTTGTGATCATTTTGACCCCACGGGGTGAGATCTTGCGTGGAGCCCCAGATCGAGGGAGATTATCAGTGGTATTGTATGTCTTCCATTGCAGATTCAGTCTTCCCAGCCTGGTGCAGGTCTACAGTTTTGTTTCTGGTGTCCTTTGACAGCTCTTTGGTCTTGGCCATAGTGGAGTTTGGAGTGTGACTGTTTGAGGTTGTGGACAGGTGTCTTTTATACTGATAACAAGTTCAAACAGGTGCCATTAATACAGGTAACGAGTGGAGGACAGAGGAGCCTCTTAAAGAAGAAGTTACAGGTCTGTGAGAGCCAGAAATCTTGCTTGTTTGTAGGTGACCAAATACTTTATTTTCCACCATAATTTGCAAATAAATTCATTAAAAATCCTACAATGTGATTTTCTGGAATTTATTTTCTCAATTTGTCTGTCATAGTTGACGTGTACCTATGATGAAAATGACAGGCCTCTCTCATCTTTTTAAGTGGGAGAACTTGCACAATTGGTGGCTGACTAAATATTTTTTTCCCCCACTGTATGTGTGATGATTGTGAGGCACTATCAAATTCGACAGTCACAAGACGGGACTTCAAATAGGCCTATGGCACGTCAAGGGAACTGTAGCCTACTGTTCAGATGGGTTAAATAGAAACTGAAATCTGGACACTGATTGTAGGTCTATAACCTCTCACATAGCCTAAATATTAACTCCTGCAGATTTAAGCATTTCTTGCAGTAAAATGATACACCAAATGTAGGCAACATTTTTACTCGGGAACAGGAGTGGAGAAATATGATTTATTTATTTTAGCATCTTGAGAGAATGCGAATGTGCAGTTAGATACCATCTGTAGAGGTGCTATCTTTATCAGCATCATGAAAGCTGATAGTAATTCTACCACATAAAATATGCATCCAAGCCGAACAGAAATCTTATTAGAAACATGTTGGATTGTTTTCACAGCTTTCTATTTCCTTACAACCGGTCAAACTGATGTCATTTGGATGTAATTTTTTTTGTTGAGTTATTACATTTTCTTCCCAGTCCCTAAACGTCTTTGCTCTGCGAAAGAAGTAGAGATGACAGAGAAAACTTTAGCGATGTCAACTAGATTGAAGCATTCATTCTATTAATTTTAATATGACATTATTCTGGTGGGTTTATTCAGTCTTATAGGACAACATACTGACAGAAGAGAAGCTGCATGTAGGTCTACCTAATTTTAGACAAGTTGACTAACAAATAGCCGACCAAAATGTCAGAAATTATAAGCAGAAAATATCTAAATCAGGCAACAAATCGGCAAAGATTGTCAAAAAAATCATTACGCCATCTCTGAATGTAGCCTACAGTGCATTTTCTATATTAGCGGGTTAGGGTCGGGTGCGGGCCTCAGATGTTCACTTTATCACATATAGTCGGGCGGTTGCGGATGGGTTATTAGCAATTGCGGGTAGGTGCGGGTGAACAAACAGCTGACCCACACACCACTATGTTTGGCTAAAACACTTTTGCCATACATAAAACTGCAGTTTATAGTTTTATATGTTCTGTAGGTTGGAGTTAGAAAATAATATTACATTGACAATTTACTTCATATACAGTACCTTCAGAAAATATTCATTTCCCTTGACTTATTCCACATTTTGTTGCATTACAGCCTGAATCCAAAATTAATTAAATTGATTTTTTTTCTCACCCATCTACACACAATAGCCCATAATGACAAAGTGAAAACTTGTTTTTTTATACGTTTTAGAAAATCTATTGAAAATGAAATAGAGAAATCACTAATTTACATAAGTATTCACACCCCTGAGTCAATACTTTGTAGAAGCACCTTTGGCAGTAATTAGAGCTGTGAGTCTTTCTGGGTAAGTCTCTAAGAGCTTTCCACACCTGGATTGTACAATATTTGCCCATTATTATTTTTTTAATTCTTCAAGCTCTGTCAAATTGGTTGTTGATCATTGCTAGACAACCATTTTCAGGTCTTTCCACAGTTTTTCAAGTAGATTTAAGTCAAAACTGTAACTTGGCCATTCAGGAAAATTCACTATCTTCTTGGTAAGCAACTACAGAGTAGATTTGGCCTTGTGTTTTAAGTTATTGTCCTGCTGAAAGGTGAATTAATATCCCAGTGTCTGGTTCAAAGCAGACTGAACCAGGTTTTCCACTGGGATTCTGTTTCTTTTTTATTCAAAAAAACTCCCCAGTCCTTAACTATTACAAGCATACCCATAACATGATGCAGCCACCACTATGCTTGAAAATATGGAGAGTGGTACTCAGTAATGAGTTGTATTGGATTTGCCTGAAACGTAACACTTTGTATTCAGAACAAAAAGTTAATTGCTTTGCCACATCTTTTGCAGTATTACTTCAGTGCCTTGTTGCAAACAGGATGCATGTTTTGGAATATTCTTATTCTTTACAGGCTTCCTTCTTTTCACTCTGTCAATTAACTTAGTATTGTGGAGTAACTACAATGTTGTTTATCCATCCTCAGTTTTCTGCCATTACACTCTGTAACTGTTTTAAAGTCACCATTGGCCTCATGGTGAAACCTTAAGCAGTTTCCTTTGTCTCCGGCAACTGAGTTAGGAAGGATGCCTGTATCTTTGTAGTGACTGGGTGTATTGATACAACATCCAAAGTGTAATTAATAACTTCACCATGCTCAAATGGATATTCGATGTCTGCTTTTTTATATTTACCATCTTCCAATAGGTGCCCTTCTTTGCAAGGCATTGGAAAACCTCCCTGGTCTTTGTGGTTGAATCTGTGTTTGAAATTCACTGCTGAACTGTGGGATCTTACAGATATGTGATGAGTGTGATGGAAAGGAATCAAGCGCAGGAGGGTAATCACCGAATACAGAGTTTATTCCTTCGTAGACACATAAATGCACTCAAAATGCGATCAACGAAACAGGCACAGGGGAAACTGTCATCCCAGGCAAATACACTGTAACGGATATCCAACAATACATAGGCACAGGGGAAAATCTACCCTGGCAACACAATGTTATGAGAAGCTCCACCGAGCTACACTACTCTCACAAATAACAATCAACAAGGACAAGGGGGTAGAGGGAACACTTATACACAGACTAATTAGGGGATAGGAACCAGGTGTGTGTGATTGACAAGACAAGACAATTGTGATTATAATTGGAGCGGCAGTAAGCCGGTGACGACGAACGCCGAAGCCTGCCCGAACAAGGAGGGGAGGCAGCCTCGGCCGAAGTCATGACAAGATAATTGTATGTGTGGGGTACAGAGATGAGGTAGTCGTTCAAAAATCATGTGAAATACTGTTATTGCACACAGAGTGATTTCATGCAACTTACTATGTCACTTGTTAAGCACATTTTTACTCCTGAATTTATTTAGGCTTGCCATTACAAAGGGGTTGAATACTTATTGACTCAGGACATTTCAGCTTTTCAAAAACATAATTCCACTTTATGGGGTAATTTGTGTAGGCCAGTGACAAAAACATCTAAATTTAATCCATTTTAATTCAAGCTGTAACACAACAAAATGTGGAAAAAGGTAAGGGGTGTGAATACTTTCTGAAGGCAAAGTCCATTCTGTGAAGAAGTAGCACTTACTGCTTTGTTAGACTGAATAATAATGTGTCAAAATTCAAGGAATTTAATCACACTATTCATCCTTATAAACATTTACTGATGAGGCAAGTCAATTCCTTATTCATCCTGAATGGAGAAATCATTAATTCAGAAATCAGAGAAAATTACAATGGCCTTTTCCTTTGCATATTTTAAAAATGAGGATGTTCAATCTATATGCAAAAGGGTATAAAGAATGTCCTAGTGAATGAATGGCCAAACTGTACAAGCTATAAAAGAGGGTTAGGATCAATAGTAAAGTGTATCAAACGGATAGAATAGGGTCTTACTAATTAAATAGCACAGTAACAAAACCTAACACAGACACACACGGACACGCACGCACATGGACACACACACACACAAATGGACACACACACACACACACACACACCAAGGCACAGTAGGTCTCTAAGGCCTCGTAATAGAGCCAGCGAGGTACAGCCATAAAAGTGACAGGCCAACTAATTATCCCCAAAATTACAACATCTTAATGTCCCTGCTCTAACACGGCTACGCTCGTTAGACACGGCTGGAGGGTGTGTGTGTGTGTGTGTGTGTGTGTGTGTGTGTGTGTGTGTGTGTGTGTGTGTGTTAACACAGACAGCTGGAGATGGCTGCCATCACGCTGAATAGAAAATAAAAGAGGGGTGTTCTTTCTCCTTTGTTATTTTTCTGCCCTGCTTATTCCTCTGTCTCCTCTGGATAAGACGAATAAAAGAAGAACACCAACACACATTTCTACCAGGAAAGACCTGCACCAAGAAAATGAAACACTTCCACTGCATTGATAGAGTTGTTGTGTAGTAGTAGCTACAGATCTAACAGACAGGCTTTCTCTGTTACCCTCATTTGATTCTGAGACCTTTCATACTAGCTGCTCTGCTATCATCTGATCCTCCTTAAACCCTCTGTGGCTTATAATGTCTGTACCATACTCAGGTGACCTAAACCAAAGATGAGAGAGAGAGAGAGAGAGAGAGAGAGAGAGTAAAATGTTATGTTTCGTAAACATCAGGTCTAGACTGAAATGCTTACTTACTGGCCATTACCAACAATTCAGAGAGAAAAAAATAGAAATAATTGAAAAATTGAAAAATAATAACACAAGAAATAAATACACAATGAGTAATGATAACTTGGCTATATACATGGGGTATCAGTACAGAGTCGATGTGCAGGGGTGCGAGGTAATTGAGGTAGATACACTACATGACCAAAAACATCCTCCACTCTTCTGGGAAGGCTTTCCACTAGATGTTCGAACATTGCTGCGGGGACTTGCTTCCATTCAGCCACAAGAGCATTAGTGAGGTCAGGCACTGATTTTGGGCGGTTAGGCCTGGCTCGAAGTCAGCGTTCCAATTCATCCCAAAGGTGTTCGATGGGATTGTGGTCAGGGCTTTGTGCAGGCCAGTCAAGTTCTTCCATATCCATCTCGATAAACCATTTCAGTATGGACCTCGCTTTGTGCACAGGGGCATTGTCATGCTGAAACATGAAAGAGCCTTCCCTTAACTGTTGCAACAAAGTTGGAAGCACAGACTCGTCTAGAATGTCATTGCATGCTGTAGTGTTGAGATTTATCTTTACTGGAACTAAGGGGCCTAGCCCGAACCATGAAAAACAGCCCCAGACCATTATTCCTCCTCCACCAAAATGCACAGTTGGCACTATGCATTCGGGCAGGTAGCGTTCTGCTGGCATCCGCCAAACCCAGATTCGTCCGTTGGACTGCCAGATGGTGAAGTGTGACGTCTCCACTTCACAATAACAGCACTTACAGTTGACTGGGGCAGCTCCAGCAGGGCAGAAATTTGACGAACTGATTTGTTGGGAAGGTGGCATCCTATGACAGTGCCACGTTGAAAGTCACTGAGTTCTTCAGTAAGGCCATTCTAATGCTAATGTTTGTCTATGGAGATTGCATGGCGGTGTGCTCAATTTTATACACCTGTCTACAACGGGTGTGGCTGAAATAGCCGAATCCACTAATTTGAAGGGGTGTCCACACACTTTTGTATGCATAGTGTATGTACATATAGGTAGGGATAAAGTGACTAGGCAACAGGATAGATAATAAACAGTAAGTCAAAATAGTTAGTGCAAAAAGGGTCAATGGAGATATTCGGGTTAGCTATTTGTGAACTGTTTAACAGTTTTATGGCTTGTGGGTAGAAGCTGTTCAGGGTCCTGTTGGTTCGAGGCTTGCTGCATTAGTACCGCTTGCCTTGCGGTAGCAGAGAGAACAGTCTAGGACTTGGGTGGCTGGAGTAAAATGTAGGCCTTTCTCTGACACCGCCTGGTATAGAGGTTCTGAATGGCTGGGAGCTCGGCCCCAGTGATGTACACATTACTCTCTGTAGCGCCTTGTCGTCGGATGCCAAGCCGTTGCCATACCAAACGGTGATGCAGCCAGTCATGATGCTCTCAATGGTGCAGCTGTAGAACTTTTTTTAACCCTCTAGAGTCTAAGCCTTGTCTAAGCCGGGGAGTCATACCAAGGATCATTTAGCTATTTGATTTTGAATTCTAAGACCCCTTAAGGTATAAAAAAAAATTGGATGAAACATTGAATTTGGTATGACTGCTATTAGTCAATAGAAACACATTGAATCACAGATTCACTACATAGAACAACAGATAGTCCCCCAAAAAATCAAAACGAAGATTGTTCTGACGTGTCTATCCTATATCTGAGAGATATAAGAAAGATCAGGAAACTATTATTAGTTTTTTTCACATGTATGTATCCCCTTATTTCAGCCACTAAACTATCTCCATATATACTTCCATTTATTTTTTAACTGGTACAGGGGACCTTCAGACGAGTCTTGTGAGATATCGGCGGATGTGGTGGATTGAGACACATATCTCTAGCTTAAACAGACAGATTTTGATGGGGATTTTTGTATTACGTTAATTAGATTTCCGCAGGGACGTGGAAATTGTAGGCTAAGGGTTAAGAATCTGAGGGCCCATGCCGAATCTGAGGGGAAGAGGCGTTGTCGTGCCTTCTTCTTGACTGTGTTGGTGTGTGTGGATCATAATAATGACTTAGTGATGTGGACACTGAGGAACTTGAAGCTCTCGACCTGCTCCACTACAGCCCTGTCAATGTGGATGGGGGCGTGCTCGGCCCTCCGTTTCCTGTAGTCCACGATCAGCTCCTTTGTCTTGCTGACGTTGAAGGAGAGGTTGTTGAGAGAGAGAGAGAGAGCGAGAGAGAGAAAGAGAGAGAGAGAGAAATAAAGAAAGCTAGAAAAAGAGAGATAGCACCTCCACTGTTTTCTGTAAATCAATGGGATATTTCTGTAGTTTAACATCCATGATAAAGAACCCTGAATCACCTGATTAACATATCCTGCTGCATTCTCTCATTAGTGGGATTGTGTTTAGATGGCTCCAATTCACAGTCAGCAGATGAGACTCACAAACCAGCATGCACTCATGTGCACACGCGCACACACACGCACACACGCACACACACGTACAAAAACCAGCAGGTGTATGACACACACATACCCTCCCCAGAGCCATTATCACTAACTTCCCTCCAGTCACCGATCCTGTTTAGTTCTGCCTGCATCAGGTCTAAGGGAGCTCTGTGATATCCTTAGTGCTACATGGGAACAAGGTAAAGGGTTTGGGGGCTAGAGAGGAATTACAAAGAGACAAACGTAAAGCTACAATTTCTTCAGCACCAAGAGAAGCAAGAAGAATTTCTTCAATTGTTTACATTGAGTTTCAATATGGCAGAGCTGGCTCCCCTGATTAACTGAAAGTTGTTGAGAGAGGTGCGGTGTATGGGTAGGGGAGGTAAGGGGAGGAGAGAAAAGCAGAAAAGAGAGGTAAAGAGAGACAGAGAGGGAGAGAGAAAGAGAAAGGCAGAGGGATTGGTGTGATGGAATAATGGATTGATTTGGAGTGAGCCCAGGGCCATCTCAGGTCACCATAGCAATCCTTATGCCTCATTGAGACCATCAATCTCACAATAACAACCCAGCCAAGCTGGAGAGGGTGGGGGAAAGAGAGGTAAGAAGGGAGGGGAGAGGAGAGGAGGAGGACACAGGAGAACAGAATGAATGGGACATTTGGAGAAGAGAGTAGAAAGTAGGAGAATAAAAGAATGGAAGGGTGGAGTGTAAAAAAACAGAGGATGATAGAAGATGCGGGTAAAGAAGAGAGCAGAGAGTGGGTGAGGGTTGCATAAAGAAGGGGGTTACGCTTGAATGACAATGACCCCTTTAGCTGTTGGAAAATCCATTATAGTTTGTTGCTAATTCTCTGTTGATAGATGTAGCCTAGCATGCATGGACGTAGAGAGGATATTAGTGAGCCTAACCTCTAACAGTGATTAATAGCATTGTGTACATTACCATGTACAGTACCAGTCAAAAGTTTGGACACACCTACTCATTCAAGGGTTTTTCTTTATTTTTACTCTTTTCTACATTGTAGAATAATAGTGAAGACATCAAAACTATGAAATAACACATATGGAATCATGTAGTAATCAAAAAAGTGTTAAACAAATCAAAATATATTTTATATTTGACATTCTTCAAATAGCCACCCTTTGCCTTGATGACAGCTTTGCACACTCTTGGCATTCTCTCAACCAGCTTCATGAGGTAGTCACCTGGAATGCATTTCAATTAACAGGTGTGCCTTCTTAAAAGTTACTTTGTGGAATTTCTTTCCTTCTTAATGGTTTGAGCCAATCAGTTGTGTTGTGACAAAGTAGGGGGGGTATACAGAAGATAGCCCTGTTTGGTAAAAGACCAAGTCCATATTATGGCAAGAACAGCTCAAATAAGCAAAGAGAAACGACAGTCCATCATTACTTTAAGACATGAAGGTTAGTCAATCGGGAAAATGTCAAGAACTTTTAAAGTTTCTTCAAGTGCAGTCGCAAAAACCAAGCGCTATGATGAAACTGGCTCTCATGAGGACCGCCACAGCAAAGGAAGACCCAGAGTTACCTCTACTTCAGAGGATAAGTTCATTAGAGTTAACTGCACCTCATATTGCTGCCCAAATAAATGCTTCACAGAATTCAAGTTAACAGACACATCTCAACATCAACTGTTCAGAGGAGACTGGGTGAATCAGGCCTTTATGGTCGAATTGCTGCAAAGAAACCACTACTAAAGGACATTAATAAGAAGAAGAGACTTGCTTGGGCCAAGAAACACGAGCAATGGACATTGGAAATCTGTCCTTTGGTCTGATGAGTCCAAATTGGAAATATTTGGTTCCAACCGCCGTGTCTTTGTGAGACACAGAGTAGGTGAATGGATTATCTCCGCATGTGTGGTTCCCAACTTGAAGCATGGAAGAGGAGGAGTGATGGTGTGGGGGTGCTTTGCTGGTGACACTGTCAGTGATTTATTTAGAATTCAAGGCACACTTAACCAGCATGGCTACCACAGCATTCTGCAGCGATATGCCATCCCATCTGGTTTGGGCTTAGTGGGACTATAATTTATTTTTCAACAGGACAATGACCCAAAACACACCTCCAGGCTGTGTAAGTGCTATTTGACCAAGAAGAGTGATGGAGTCCTGCATCAGATGACTTGGCCTCCACAATCCCCCGAACTCAACCCAATTGAGATGGTTTGGGATGAGTTGGACCGCAGAGTGAAGGAAAAGCAGCCAAAAAGTGCTCAGCATATGTGGGAACTTTTTCAAGACTGTTGGAAAAGCATTCTTCATGAAGCTGGTTGAGAGAATACCAAAAGTGTGCAAGGTTGTCATCAAGGCAAAGGGTGGCTACTTTGAAGAATCTCAAATATATAATATATTTTGATTTGTTTAACACTTTTTGGGTTACTACATGATTCCATATGTGTTATTTCATAGTTTTGATGTCTTCACTATTATTCTACAATGTAGAAAATAGTAAAAATAAAGAAAAGCCCTTGAATGAGTAGGTGTGTCCAAACTTTTGACTGGTTCTGTAAATCACAGCAACAGAATATCAGTTGATTTGTAACGCTTGACTGGAGACTCCCTTCAATTCTATAAAAGATTGTGCCACTGTAGCGCCCTCTAGAGTTTGGCAGAGTCACTGTTTGTCACTCACATCTCTACTTGGCTGAGTGGAGATGAGAGACCTGTATAAATAAAGGAGAGAAACAAGAGGGTTCTTAAGTGGTGTGGTTATCAGAGAGAGAGGAGGATGCCAGTCCCTGGACAACAACTATAGAGAAAGCAGCTATGGTCTAATAGCTACTGTGGACTTTCTACCTCCAGAGAAGACAACAACACAGATTTAAGACCAATGTATCCAGGGTTAGGGTCAGCTATAGGTTTAGGGTAGTCTACAGGATAAAATACATATAGGAGTGGAGAAGTGGTGAGGGGGATGAGACAGGGGCAGGTAGGATGGAGAATGGATGAAAGATCAGACACTCAAAGGAAGTGCAAAACACAATCCAACACTTCATAACCTCAAAAAATGTCACATTTGCACCTTCCTCTCTACACCTCTCCAAATCTCTTCATCTTTCCTCTTTTTCTCAATCCCCCTTTCACTCCCTCCTGTCTAGCTTAGCAGCCATTGTCCATGCCATTGACAGACCCCCTACCTGCAGAGAGCCCTAACCTAGCCCCATGCATCCCACCAGGCACAAACTGGTTGAATCAATGTTGTTTCAAAGTAATTTGTCAATGTATTGTGACGCTGAATTGGATTTGAAAAAAATAATAAACTTAAATACCCTGTTGTTTTGAGGGTGAAATTTCAATCACAGGATTATGTCATCCTTGTAACTAATTCTCAACATAGACAAACCTTTGTATAAAATATGTTGAATTTGTACCATTGAAACAATTTCAGATCTTCAACGTTATATCCACTATAGAAAATAACAATAGGCTGGGCAGCACCTCCTACTGGAGAGTTGATCTATCTACAGCTATTAATTTGGTCTCCCATCCAAGGTTTTAACCAAGCCAACTATGTGCTATCTTGAGAATTATTATTGAGAGACCTCTTAATAACTAAATATATTTGCTATCGAAGTAATTCTAAAGGGTAGATTTAACAGTGATACTATTTAGGCCTATATAGCATTTGCAAAGTCATCAACAGCTATTGTTTCAATTCAACCTGGGGTTCAACTAAAAATAGACTATACATATAGGCTTAGGGTTTCAAGCTTTGGTTGGTTTCAAATGTAATCTTCAAGTTAATCATTAATATGTTGGATTCACATCTCCATCTCAACCAAAAATCAAAATTAAAGAATATGACTAAATCAAATCAAACTTTATTCAAAGTGCATTTAACGTTTGATTTGATTAGATTTAGTCCTATTCTTTAACTTGTATTTTTGGTTGAGATGGAGACGTGAATCCAACATATCAATTATTAATTTGTAGACAAACTGGATATTGAATTGTGTTCGGTTGTCAACGTAACCAACTATAAGCATTTGAAGGAGATGCATATTCTACTTGGATAGTTCCACCTGTGCCACTGACTTAGTCTGTCAAATAATTTGCAAAAGTGACATTGAATTGTGTTTGGTTGTCAACAAATTCCAGTTTGTCTACAAAATACTATTTGATATGTTGGATTCACTTCTCCATCTCAACCAAAAATCTAAGTTAAAGAATGGGAATAAATCAAATAAAACTTTAAATAAAGTTTGATTAGATGAAGTCCTATTCTTGAACTTTGATTCTTTGTTGAGATGGAGATATGAATCCAACATATAAAATATTAATTTGTAGACAAACTGGAATTTGTTGACAACCAAACACAATTCAATGTCACTTTTGCAAATTATTTGTTGGATTCATGTCTCCAACTAAACCACAAATAAAAGTTAAAGAACATGATTGAGCCAGTGGCTCAGATTAAACTATCCAAGCATTAGATATCCTTTAATTGTTGATATTTGGTTGCGTTGTCAACCAAATACAATTCAATAATATTTTTGGAATACAGTAAATAGCCTCAAGTGAAGAATATTTTACAAACTAATGTAACAGTATTTATTCAACCTTAAAATGACTAACACATCCGTGGCCACATTGAGGTTAGCCTACTGTAACTAATGTCTTCTTATGTAATCATAGAAAGAATGCATGTTCAAGATAGCATGCAAAGGTAGCAGCTCTGTGGAGATCTTTACAATTGAGATCTTGAACAGCATTGATCACTTGCACTTTAATCTCAACTGCAATCCAGGTCATTTGGTTGTGTTATTAGATGAAGCAAGTTGTTGTATAAATACAAAATATCTGGCATTGTATTCCCATTTGAACGTTGTTATGCTTTTAAAAGGTTGAAAGCGCAGTGATAACACATTTTGATGACAACTAAGCCAAAAATGGTTGTGCCTTTAGATTGTTGAAAGCATAGTGATAACACATTGGGAATTCAACAAACTTCTGGCTGTCTTTTTGAGTGGGTGAATAATGGTTGAAATCTCCCACTGGGTCTCAAACAAATATTACCCACATTTCCACATTGAAATGATGTGGTGTGCCCAGTGGGAAGTGTGTGTGTGTGTGTGTGTGTGTGTGTGTGTGTGTGTGTGTGTGTGTGTGTGTGTGTGTGTGTGTGTGTGTGTGTGTGTGTGTGTGTGTGTGTGTGTGTGTGTGCGTGTGTGTGGAAGCAGGTGGCCAGAGGGAGAGCTAAAAATGAGTTGTTGAACTGGGAGCACTGGGGGCATCTCAATTAATTTGACATCATCATCAAGGGAAGAGAGGTGTGTCTGTATATGCTTGTGCGTGCATGCCTGTGTGTATGTACAATAGAAAAAACTGAAACATGAACAATAGAGAATGATATGAAACGTTTACAGAGAGTTATAGAGCAATCAGAGGTAGTGAAGTTTCCTCTACAAGGGTGTTGTTGTACTGTAGCCTACATTCCCCGGCCATAACATAGAGGCATACAGTAACGCCCAGTGTTGACGTTTATACAGAACAATAAGACATCTCTCTTCTATTATAATATTAAGTGAATGTGTCTCTTTATGAACTGCCAGGAAGCCATGTCTCCAAGGCTCCATTTCTCCTAACCTGTTCTCAGAGGAAGATTCACTGAAGAAAACCAGTTACATTGATGATACACATGAGGTTGACTGCACTTCATGTCTTTGGAAAACATCACAAAACCTGACACAAACACACACATACACACACGTGTGTGTTCCTGTGTAAGTGTGTGTGTGTGTGTGTGTGTGTGTTCCGGCGCAAGATTGTGTGTGTGTAAACTGTAAATGGCTCCATCAATATGATATATGTACTGGAAACGATATTCCCACATTATGAATGGTAGGGTGACAGGCTGAGTGGAATAACCCTGGTTATTTATGATGTTTTCTCTGAGCCGACCAACTGTACTTTATATCATCCTACAAGAGGGAGAGACAACTCCTCACCCTCTCCCTCTCTCTCTCTCTCTCTCTCTCTCTCTCTCTCTCTCTCTCTCTCTCTCTCTCTCTCTCTCTCTCTCTCTCTCTCTCTCTCTCTCTCTCTCTCTCTCTCTCTCTCTCTGTCTGTTACTCTCTCTCTCTCTCTGTTACTCTCTCCTCTCTTTCTCCATCGCTCTGAGAGGACTCTCTATCGCATTTTGAAATGGAGCGAGAGAGCGACAGAGTGAGAGTCATAGGGACAGAGTTGGTAATGAACAGCTGAGGGAGTGTGTTCCAGCGCATGACTGTGATGTAGAGGGTGACTGGATACAACTCTAACATAAATCATCAATATGTCCTTTTCTTGTGACATTTTTTGAAAACTGTACTTTCACAAGAAAATTGTTATTTATAAAATACTCCGATATCATAATTGGTCGGGATTCAAATATACACAGATAAATGACTTGGGACTATAATCCTGTAATGACTATTTTTCTTCAAATTCTCACCACCCATTACTGAACCACGCCTGTTTACCATTCAAACATTCACAATGTTGATAGAAGTTGATGTTGTCCTGTCACCCTTCAGATTGTGACAATACAGAGATATTGTTTGTTATCATGTGATATTGACCGAGGACATGTGTACTGATGATATTGGTATTGATTCCGGATAACAGTTTTTCTATGTGATGCACCAGACACACACTCACATAGTCATATCACACTCACACACACTCACACACTCTGACATTTGACACTTCCGCTCTGTCTGTCCATCCATCCGTCCGTCTATCCGGTCTACAGTTGAGAGGTCCAATCAGTCTGCACCTGCTGGTTAGACTCGGATCTTATGAAACACCTTCCTCTGCCTTTGACTTTAATTGAAACACAGTGACATCTGGACGCAATCTGAGCAGGGGGAGACGTGCCATTCAATAATGCACACACACACACCAAGCATGCACGCATGCACCCACACACACACAGAGGGAAGGGACGTGCTATTCAATACATCCACCCCCGCATAATTTATGACATACGATGGAACTCCAAAGACAGCATCCAATATCCCACATCTCCCACTCTGCTCCCACTAGTGTCTCATCCATCAACCAGGGGCTGGACAGAGAGGGGGGAGAGGCCAGGAGAAAAGGGGGAGAGAGACCATCAGAGGCATAGGGAGTGGGGAAACAAGAGGAGAAACGGGGGAGAGGGGAGAAGAGGGGAAACGCCTTGCCAGATCGTGAACATGACACTCTTGGAATGCTCTCTGTCACACACACTCTCATACACTCTTTTATTGTCTCTCTCGGGTTTACTGTCCTTCCTAGAATTCCTGGGTGCAGCTGATATGTCTGGTTTGTGTTTACATACACAAACCCACAGAGTGATTGAGCTCTCATGGCCTCAGTCTGGAGATCAGGAGAACATCTGCTGTAAGAGTGTAGGACACTTACAGTACAATCTGGCGCTGGAATGGATAGCTGCCGTTTTATGGGCTCCTGACCAATTCTGCTATTTTGTGTGGGTTTCTTTGCGCTGGTCTTAACTTTTTTTGTACATAATGTTTCTGCCATCGTTTCTTATGACCGAAAAGAGCTCCTGGACATCAGAACAGCGATCACTAACCTGGATTTGGATGAAAATGTATACTTCAATGAGTCGGAGGCGCAGGACATTCTGTTCACCCCTGACCAGGCCCTAATCCCAGAGACTCGGAAGAGAAAGAGACGGTGCAAGAGAGGCCGACGTGCGGGGCACCCAGACGAAACTACGTTGGTGAGTGGATAAACCACCTCTATCCTCCGTTCTATTGGCGAACAAACAATCACTGAACGTAATAATATAATAATAATATGCCATTTAGCAGACGCTTTTATCCAAAGCGACTTACAGTCATGTGTGCATAAATGTTTATGTATGGGTGGTCCCGGGGATCGAACCCACTACCCTGGCGTTACAAGCGCCATGCTCTACCAATTGAGCTACAGAGGACCACGTACAATCCCTCACCCTCCATTTGGCAAATCTGACCTATCCTCCTGATTCCTGCTTTCAAGCAAAAACTCAAACAGGAAGTACCAGTGACGTACCCAATACTGCAGTGGTCCAATGAAGCAGATGCTAAGGATTGTTTCGCTAGCACAGACTGGAATATGTTCTGGGATTCATCCTATGGCATTGAGGAGTTTATCACATCAGTCACTGGCTTCATTAATTAGTGCAGTGACCGTACGTAAATATTCCAATCAGAAGCCATGGATTACAGGCAACATCCGCACTGAGCTAAAGGCTAGAGCTGCCACTTTCAAGGAGCGGGACACACATTTTGGTACGACCTCCGACGAGCCATCAAACAGGCAAAGTGTCAAAACAGGACTAAGATCGAATCCTACCACGCCAGCTCTGGCGCTCGTCGGATGTTGCAGGGCTTGCAAATTGTCACGGATTACGAAAGGAAACCCAGCCGCTAGCTGCCCAGTGACATGAGCATAACAGATGTGCTAAATGCCTACTATGCTCACCTTGAGGCAAGCAACATTGAACCATGTATGAGAGCACCAGCTGTTCTGGACGACTGTGTGATCACGCTCTCTGTAGCAGATGTGAGTAAGACCTTTAAACAGGTTAACATTCACAAGGCCGCAGGGCTCAGAGCATGCACCAGCTGGCAAGTGTCTTCACTGACATTTTTAACCTATCCCTGACCCAGTCTGTAATACCTACATGTTTCAAGCAGACCACCATAGTCCCTGTGCCCAAGAACGCCAAGGTAACCTAAATGACTATCGCCCCGTAGCACGCACATCTGTAGCCATGAAAAGCTCACACCATCATCCCAGACACCCTGGACCCACTCCAATTCGCATACAGCCCCAACAGATCCACAGATGACGCAATCTCTATTGCACTCCACACTGCCCTCTCCCACCTGGACAAGAGGTACACCTATGTGAGAATACTGTTCATTGACTACAGCTCAGCGTTCAACACCATAGTGCCCTCCAAGCTCATCACTAAGCTAAGGACCCTGGGACTGAACACCACCCTCTGCAACTGGATCCTGGACTTCCTGACTGGTCACCCCCGGGTGAATAGTGTAGGCAACAACACATACGCCACGCTGATCCTCAACACGGGGGTCCCTCAGGGATGCGTGCTTAGTCCCCTGTTGTACTCCCTGTTCACCCATGACTGCGTGGCCGCACACGACTCCAACACCATCATTAAGTTTGCTGAAGGCACAACGGTGATAGGCTTTATCACCGACATCGATGAGACAGCCTATAGGGAGGATGTCAGACACCTGGCAGTGTGGTGCCATGACAACAACCTCTCCCTCAACGTCAGCAAGACAAAGGAGCTGATCGTGGATTACAGGAAACAGAGGGCCAATCACGCCCCCATTCACATCGACGGGGCTGTAGTGGACCGGGTCGAGAGCTTCAAGTTCCTCGGTGTCCATATCACTAAGGATCTATCATGGTCCACACACCATCACATTCGTGAAGAGGACACAACAACGCCTCTTCCCTCTCAGGAGGCTGAAAAGATTTGGCATGGGCCCTCATATCCTCAAAAAGTTATACAACTGCACCATTGAGAGTATCTTGACTGGCTGCATCACCGCTTGGTATGGCAACTGCTTGGCATCCGTCAGCAAGATGCTACAGAGGGTAGTGCGTACGGCCCAGTACATCACTGGGGCTGAGCTCCCTGCCATCCAGGACCTCTATACCAGGCAGTGTCAGAGGAAGGCCCTAAAAATTGTTAAAGACTCCAGCCACCCATGTCATAGACACCCAAGACTGTTCTCTCTGCTACTGCACGACAAGCAGTACCGATGCAACAACTCTGGAACCAACAGGACCCTGAACAGCTTCTACCTCCAAGCCAATAGACTGTTAAATAGTTAGTAAAATAGTTAACCAAATAGCTACCCGGACTATCTGTATTGACCCTTTTCACACTCACTTTTTTTTACTCATCACATACGCTGCTGCTACTGTTTATTATCTATCCTGTTGCTTAGTCACTTTTTTCCTAGTTATACAGTATGTACAACCAGTGCCCTCGACTTATTCCACATTTTGTTGTGTTACAGCCTGAATTAAATATATTTTTTTAAACACCCATCTACACACAATACCCCGTAATGACAAAGTGAAAACATGTTTTTGAAATTTTTGCAAATGCATTGAAAATGAAATACGGAAATATCTAATTTACAGTGGATTCGGAAAGTATTCAGACCCCTTGACTTGTTAAACATTTTATTACGTTACAGCCTTATTCTAAAATTGATTAAATATTTTTTTTTCTCATGAATCTACACACAATACCCCATAATGACAAAGCAAAAACAGGTTTGAAAGAAAAAAAGGAATGCCTAATTTCAAGAAGTATTCAGACCCTTTGCTATGAGACTCGAAATTGAGCTCAGGTGCATCCTGTTTCCATTGATCATCCTTGAGCTGTTTCTACAACTTGATTGGAGTCCACCTGTGGTAAATTCAATTGATTGGACATGATTTGGAAAGGCACACTCCTGTCTATATAAGGTCCCACAGTTGACAGTGCATGTCAGAGCAAAAACCAAGCCATGAGGTCGAAGAAATTGTCCGTAGAGCTCCAAGATAGGATTGTGTCGAGGCACAGATCTCGGGAAGGGTATCAATAAATGTCTGCAGCATTGAAGGTCCCCAAGAACACAGTGGCCGCCATCATTCTTAAATGGAAGAAGTTTGGATCCACCAAGACTCTTCCTAGAGCTGGCTACCTGTCCAAACTGAGCAATTGGGGGAGAAGGGCCTTGGTCAGGGAGGTGAACAAGAACCCGATGGTCACTCTGACAGAGCCCCAGAGTTCCTCTGTGGAGATGGGAGAACCTTCCAGAAGGACAACCATCTCTGCTGCACTCCACCAATCAGGCCTTTATGGTAGAGGCCAGACGGAAGCCACTCCTCAGTAAAAGGCACATGACAGCCCGCTTTGAGTTTGCCAAAAGGCACCTAAAGGACTCTCAGACCATGAGAAACAAGATTATCTGGTCTGATGAAACCAAGATTGAACTCTTTGGCCTGAATGTCAAGCGTCACATCTGGAGGAAACCTGGCACCATCCCTACGGTGAAGCATGGTGGTGGCAGCATCATGCTGTGGGAATATACTATACTAGTCAGGATCGAGGGAAAGATGAACAGAGCAAAGTACAGAGAGATCGTTGATGAAAACCTGCTCCAGAGCGCTCAGGACCTCAGACTGGGGCGAAGGTTCACCTTCCAACAGGACAACGACCCTAAGCACTCAGACAAGACAACACGGGAGTGGCTTTGGAACAAGTCTCTGAATGTGTAGGAGTGGCCCAGCCAGAGCCCGAACTTGAACCCGATCGAACATATCTGGAGAGACCTGAAAATAGCTGTGCAGCGACGCTCCCCATCCAACCTGACAGAGCTTGAGAGGATGTGCAGAGAAGAATGGGAAAAACTCCCCAAATACAGGTGTAGCGTCCTACCCAAGAGGACTCAAGGCTGTAATCACTGTCAAAGGTGCTTCAACAAAGTACTGAGTAAAGGGTCTGAATGCTTATGTAAATGTGATATTATTATTTTCTTTACAAATTTGGAAACATTTCTAAAAACCTGTTTTTGCTTTGTCATTATGGGGTATTGTGTGTAGATTGGAAAAAATTTATTATTATTATTTATTTATTTAATCAATTTTAGAATAAGGATGTAACGTAACAAAATGTGGAAAAAGGGAAGGGGTCTGAATACTTACCGAATGCACTGTAATTAATAACTTCACCATGCTCAAAGGGATATTCAATGTCTGCTTTTCTTTTACCCATCTACCAATAGGTGCCCTTCTTTGTGAGGCATTGGAAAACCTCCCCGGTCTTCGTTGTTGACTGAGGGACCTTACAGATAATTGTATGTGTGGGGTACAGAGATGAGGTAGTAATTCCAAAATCATGTTAAACATTATTATTACACACAGAGTGAGTCCATGCAACTGATTATGTGACTCGTTAAGCATATTTTTCCTCTTGAACTTATTTCGGCTTGCCACAACAAAGGGGTTGAATACTTTTTGACTCAAGACATTTCATCTTTTCATATTACTTTTTTATAAAAATTTCAAAAAAAAATTATTCAACTTTGACATTATCTAGTATTGAGTGTAGGCCAGTGGCACAAAATCTAAATGTAATCCATTTTAAACTCAGGCTGAAACACAACAAAATGTGGAAAAGGTCAAGGCTTGTGAATACTTTCTGAAGGCACTGTATCTACCTGAATTATCTCGTACTCCTGCACATCGACTCTGTACTGGTACTGGTATATAGCCAAGTTATCGTTACTCATTGTGTATTTATTATTACTTTTATTATTACGTGTTATTACTTTTCTATTATTTCTCTATTTTCTTTCTCTCTGCATTGTTGGGAATGCCCCGTAATTAAGCATTTCACTGTTAGTCTATACCTGTTGTTTATGAAGCATGTGATGAATAACATTTGATTTGATTGATCTATTCTCAATCTCATCTGATCAAAATTATAGTAATGGATCACATTTGTAACAGAGTTTTATCAGTCACTCTTCTCTGAAAGCTTAATAATGTTCCAACATGATGAATCCATACAGTACATTGTGTCAGACTCAGCTGTCTGGTGGTCAGGTGGGTTAACAATAGAGATGTTCCAGGTAAACTTCAGCCAGGAGAACATCCTCCTCCTTACTGTGTGTACCACTTCCAGACACCACAGCCCACCGCCCGTCAGAATATAGGGCATTCAAGTAAGCAAGCTAAGGAGTAAGTGTGTGTGTGTGTGTGTGTTTGTGTTTGTGTCAGGCGGTGTAATGATGTATGATCTGAGCGTCACTCCTATGCGCCGTATGATAGATTATTACTGTATTGAGTTGTGGGTCTGAGTTTTCTCTACATTTTCAGCTGTTCTCTGCAGGTCCAATGTAAACCATCCTCTCTTCCTGACCCCAAACACAGACACACATACACATACACACACACACACGGAGATGATTAGTTCCTTCCCTTTGAATGTAGGCTGAATTTAAAATGTAATCTCAGCATCAGGAGAGATGAAGGGGAGTATTCATGTGTATTAATGTGCCTGAAGCGTTCAGGAATGTACGGACAAAGGAGGTTCACTATTCATTTATTTTAATTGCCCTCCACCTGCTATGATAATCACGATTCAAATAGAGAAATTTCCATTTTCAATTAAAGGGCCCTCGGCCTCTGCATGGGAATGGGGGCAGGCTAATCTGAGATGTATTATAATGTATTATTTCACTTTCTCATGTAGTTGTTCTGAGAAAGGCTATCTCCCTCTTTAGCACCTGAGTTCTGCTCTATTTGTATTAATGTCATATCCATAATAGTTGACCGCATAAAGTTATACATCAGGTGAAAGCTGTCTCTCTTGTCCTCTCATTGTTAACTTTGAGATCAAACTGTAGGAGAAGAGGATTGTGTTTTGAGAGTCTTTCCAGAACCATTCTGCTTGATTAGCACTCAAACACCCCCAATTATTCTCAGAAAATACCTTGCATGCAGTATTTCCATCTCCAATATTCCCTTATAAAACAGTTTATGGGGCGAGTGTTAAGAAGCCAGTCTAAATTCACACGGCTCTAGTGCTGGTGTGTAATAGTGACGGTCAACGAGGACCGTGATATTATTCTCTAAGGCTATATCAGATCCCAGCCTAAAACCCCTCTTGATTTCTGAACCACACCGTTAGTGATCAATCATAACACTGTGCACCCTGCTGTGTGTGTGTGTGTGTGTGTGTGTGTGTGTGTGTGTGTGTGTGTTTGTTCGGTGTGTGTGTTTGTTTGGTGTGTGTTCATGTGTGTGTTCGCGCATGTGTGTGTGATTGTGTGAGAAGAGTGTCGGATTATTCTCCCTGTGGAGATCATTAGCAGTGGAGCGCCTCTCGGTCAATAACCTCCTCAGCTCATCACCACAAACACACACACACACATACACACACCACACACACAACCTTCCCAGCCAATCGTCAGGGCTCGGCTGGAGTTCTGTGTCTAATAGAGGAAAACTAATACCGGGGTTCCAAACCGGTTAGACAACAAATGTGTCTCAACACCCAGGAAGCTGTGAGATTACCAAGGGGCTTTGGGGAGGATCGATCTGATGTAACACCATGCCATTGGGTTATTTCAGCACTGCTGCTGTAAGAGGAATATAGTCACACTAAGAGTTACAACACATTCTAGCAAAATATGTAAAACACAGCATCCTAGATAATCCACACAAAGGAACGGAAGCTTTTTTTGCACACACATCTGACTCTATGAAACAATACTGATGGGAAACACTATCAAAGGTAGTATTTATGTTTGTTTTATTTCTTAACTTTTATAAAGTAACTTTTGTTAAATGTATCAAAATAAATATTTTTGTTGAAGTTCGAAAATTAGGATAGGGCGCTAGAAGACTCATACTTGAATTTTGAATGTTGCATGCTCTATTTTTTTTTATAAACACTGGGTGCGCAGAGAGAGAGAGAGAGAGAGAGAGAGAGAGAGAGAGAGAGAGAGAGAGAGAGAGAGAGAGAGTAGAGAGAGAGAGAGAGAGAGAGAGAGAGAGAGAGAGAGAGAGAGAGGAGAGTGAGAGGTGAGAGAGAGAGAGAGAGAGAGAGAGAGAGAGAGAGAGAGAGAGAGAGAGAGAGAGTGAGTGAGAGGAGAGAGAGAGAGAGAGAGAGAGAGAGAGAGAGTGAGAGAGAGAGAGAGAGAGAAGAGAGAGAGAGTGTGAGAGAGAGAGAGAGATAGAGAGAGAGAGAGAGAGAGAGAGAGAGAGAGAGAGAGAGAGAGAGAGAGAGAGAGAGAGAGAGTTAATGGGAAACAAATCCTCCATCCTCTGATAGCTATCAGCTCTGCTGATAGAGCACCATAACCGTAACGACTCGATCCATCATCCCAGGTTAGACACACAGAGGCATTCTTCACGGATGAGAACCTCTAACTGTCCTGTCACTTCTCTAACAATAATACAATCAAACAACCCAGGGAAGTAATTTATGTTGTATTCAAATACATACAGTACCAGTCAAAAGTTTGGACACACCTACTCATTCAAGGGATTTTCTTTATTTTCTTTATTTTTTACGTTGTAGAATAATAGTGAAGACATCAAAACTATGAAATAACACATATGGAATCATGTAGTAACCAAAAAAGTTTTAAACAAATCAAAATATATTTTATTTTGACATTCTTCAAATAGCCACCCTTTGCCTTGATGACGGATTTGCACACTCTTGGCATTCTCTCAACCAGCTTCACCTAGAATGCTTTTCCAACAGTCTTGAAGGAGTTCCCACATATGCTTAGCACTTGTTGGCTGCTTTTCCTTCACTCTGCCGTCCAACTCATCCCAAACCATCTCAATTGGGTTGAGGTCGGGGGATTGTGGAGGCCAGGTCATCTGATGCAGCACTCCATCACTCTCCTTCTTGGTAAAATAGCCCTTACACAGCCTGGAGGAGTGTTGGGTCATTGTCCTGTTGAAAAACAAATGATAGTCCCACTAAGCCCAAACCAAATGGGATGGCGTATTGCTGCAGAATGCTGTGGTAGCCATGCTGGTTAAGTGAGCCTTGAATTCTAAATAAATCACAGACAGTGTCACCAGCAAAGTACCCCCACACCATAACACCTTTTCCTCCATGCTTTACGGTGGGAACCACACATGCAGAGATCATCCGTTCACCCACACCGCGTCTCACAAAGACACAGCGGTTTGGAACCAGAAATATCCAATTTGGACTCCAGACCAAAGGATACATTTCCACTGGTCTAATGTCCATTGCTCGTGTTTCTTGGCCCTAGCAGGTCTCTTCTTATTATTGGTGTCCTTTAGTGTGGTTTCTTTGCAGCAATATGACCACGAAGGCCTGATTCACACAATCCCCTCTGAACAGTTGATTTTGAGATGTGTCTGTGACTTGAACTCTGTGAAGCATTTATTTGGGCTGCAATTTCTGAGGCTGGTAACTCTCATGAACTTATCCTCTACAGCAAAGGTAACTCTGGGTCTTCCATTCGTGTGGCAGTCCTCACGAGAGCCAGTTTCATTAGAGCACTTGATGGTTTTTGCGACTGCACTTGAAGAAACTTTCAAAGTTCTTGAAATGTTCCGTATTGACTGACCTTCATGTCTTAAAGTAATGATGGACTGTCGTTTCTCTTTGCTTATTTGAGCTGTTCTTGCCATAATAAGGACTTGGTCTTTTACCAAATAGAACTATCTTCTGTATACCCCCCCTACTTTTTCAGAACACAACTGCTTGGCTCAAACACATTAAGAAGGAAAGAAATTCCACAAATTAACTTTTAAGAAGGCATACCTGTTAATTGAAATGCATTCCAGGTGACTACCTCATGAAGCTGGTTGAGAGAATGCCAAGAGTGTGCAAAGCCGTCATCAAGGCAAAGGGTGGCTATTTGAAGAATGTCAAATATAAAATACATTTTGATTTGTTTAACACTTTTTTGGTTACTACATGATTCCATATGTGTTATTTCATAGTTTTGATGTCTTCACTTTTATTCTACAATGTAAAAAATTGTAAAAATAAAGAACAACCCTTGAATGAGTAGGTGTGTCCAAAGTTTTGACTGGTAGTGTACGTGTACACACACACACAAGTACACACCGCACACTCAAGCACACACACACATTTCCACACACACAGAAACGTGCACACACACAAACACACACACACAAACACGCACAGACACACAGAAGCCCTGATTGCGTTCGTTACAGATACATAACCTTGAGCCTTTTGTGTGTCTAAATGTATTTTTTGGTGTAATGTAATATAATGTAATGGCATTTCCATACAATGATTGTTGTGATAAATGGGATGATGCAAGTGAGATTGGTACGTCTCTCCTCTCATACACGAAGGATAGGAATACTATTAAAATGAAGCGAATCTGTTGGAGCTGTGATTGAACAAACCGTTCCTGCAAATGGCCTGTATTCACAAATGACTCGTGTCATTTGTCCCTTCCATTAAGATGGATATTCAAAGCAGACAGACTGGAATTTCATTTATAGATAGGACTTAACAAGAGAGAATTTATTTTACAAAAGAACACGTACTGAAGTGATTGTGGAAAAAATGATATCTTCATGCTTTATATAAGGTTTTCCCTACAAAAGATCAAGTACACCAGTCTTGCTATATCAAAGGATTACAACACTAAACAACTCAGACAACATATCCCACTTTTTTATATTTTATTTTGCCATTTAATATTACAATTATGATTGTTGTTTTTATGACTACTATTATCCACACAAGCTGACAAAGTAGAATCCAGTGTTGCGGTTTCAACCCTTGGTGGTGTGTGGGACTCTCCAGTCCCCAGTCCCCCTCTAATTCTAACCTGGAGCCCTGACCCTGCACTCAGACCCCTGGCTGGGAAAAGGCTTTCATGTCAGTGTGGTGAGACTAGAAGGGTTTTTAACAACAAACATAACTATCTCCTAACATGACATATCCCTCACCACACAACATAAACAGGCTGCTGGTTCACACCAGTAAAAAGAACACTGCTCACAGGATAAGAGTTTCAAACAGGGGGTTGTAAAATGAAAATGGAGAGAGAATTTAGAATTTACACAGGTAAACATAATATTATGAAATTATATTATTTAATTATATTATTTACGTTAATATTTCAATAAATAACTAAAGCAATGTTTCTTGTTTTATGTAAGTGTCTGTTTTGTGTTACTGGGTTTTGAGTGAAATTGCCTTAGGCATCTCCATCAACAGCTAAGTTTGATCAAAGGAGAAAAAATAAATAATTTTTTTTCCTAAATGTTCTTTCACTCATTATAATTTGACCGTGATTGTTAAAAAGAAATACAGAGAAAGATCTGAAAGACAGAGTAAGAAATAGAATTTATGGGGGTCATTAAAAGATAATTACTTTAGAAAAATGCTTACTGCAGATCATTTGGTTAAATATTCCAGAGGAAATGTCTGTGTTTTTCACCAGCCAGTTGGGTCTCAATTCAAATACATTTTAAAACAGTTATTTCCAATCTAGTGTAACAGGGGGTACTTTCTTTGATTAATATAAAGGACATGAGATCAAGGACGTTTTATAAAGAACAACAGAATGAAACAGTAGGGTTTCCAGTCAGGGCTTTTCTCTGTCTCTATTGTCTTTACCACAAATGGACAGAAAAATATTAATAAAAAGACAAAAACATAAAAACCGGTGGATGTTCATAAAGACTGGATAACACACTACATTTGGTGTTTGCAGCTTCCCTGGGATTGAAATGATGTGAAATGGAATCTCTGATACAAACAGGTAAACCAGTTGTATTATACTACATCTATAAATGCAAGGTTTTTGCACCAAATGATAAAAAGTAAGGCTGTAAATTATACTGTGTCCAGTATAGTTTACAAAGAAATGAGGAGATGGAATGGATTCCCCTGTATATGTAACTGTTACTGTAATTAACATACAGAGCCCAGATCTCTGTCTTTCTGTCTCTCTGTCTCTCTGTGTATGTCTCTCTGTGTTTGTCTCTCTGTGTATGTCTCTCACAGTCTCTCTTTCCTCACCTATATCTCTTATTCTCTCTCTCTTATTCTCTCTCTCTTATTCTCTCTCTCTCTCTCTCTCTCTCTCTCTCTCTCTCTCTCTCTCTCTCTCTCTCTCTCTCTCTCTCTCTCTCTCTCTCTCTCTCTCTCTCTCTCTCTCTCTCTCTCTCTGTGTACAGTAGGTTACCAGCCCCAGCCTCCAGACTAGCCTTACGTGACTGAAGCTCATATCTCGGAGAATCATTTATGGCCTGTATGAATTAATGATGTTGTGGTTAGAATGATTCAGGTTTGATATGAAAGTCTGAAATATTTGGACAGTAGAGGAGTGAGTGATCAGTGTTTGCCTGGGAGTTGTTGGCAAACAGATGTCACAGGAGCTGACTGTCAGAGACACCCAAGGGGATGGAGAGAGGGCCCTAGGGCCTGAAGGAGAGGAGAGAAGAGGGACATCTAAATCAGTCACTTGTGCATGGGAGCTACAGTATATCTCTATCCCCCTATTTCTTTCCCCTCCTTTCTCTCTCTCTCTCTTGGCATGAACGTCTGATGCAACACCTGCCTGAGGAAAGCACAACACCAAACAAAACACACAAAGCAGACCAAAGTAGCATGGTAGCAGACACAATCCTCATAAAAAAAGAATTTTATAAAGACACAGACACAATCCTCTTTCCCGACTTAGTATTTCAGAATTGTTGACCATTCTAACAGTCTCAGGGGAATATGCCATTATAGTCTACACTGTAAAGGGGTTGCCATGAATTTGACAGCTCGGTGGAAACTGTAATAAAAATACGGCAAGAACAGTTTAATGACACATAATACAATACCGTAAAATGTACTGTATTATACTGTAAGAAAGTAAATGCAACCGTAATTGGAATTAATTAACTAATGGATGAATTAATGAAATTCATTGAGGGGAGGGGTTTGTATTTTACAGCATTTTACTGTAATTACAAGGGAGGGGTGCAAGCAGGTTGGCTGTTAGGTAAAATATTTATTCATTAGAGCATATTAATGAATATATTTTGTTTTATATCACTTGCACTAGAGGCCTTAGCAAAGACTTTAAAATTGGCAGCGACTACAGGGCAAAACAGACCAAAAGCATATTGTTAAATATTAAACCATTTATGATTTGCTGCCACTTCAATCTGTCCCCTAAACATTTTAAATTGATGGGGCATTATAACCACAAAGGAGTTAAATTGGTACAGCATTCCCACTCACGGGTGCAACAAATATACCCTCTTATAAGGCACGCCTCAAAATATGTTAATGAGCCAGAAACAACAATACCATGCACCCACTAGTGGTCAAAAGGTTTTTGGCACTCTAAAGATATGGTACGGCACTGAATTCAGTGTGGTGGAATTACAGCACCATTTGAAATACAGCAATTTCCCACAATGCACCATCATTTTACAATATGCTGCAGTAAAAGTTTTTTACTTTTGATAATACCTAAAATTACCACATCAATTACAGTTTTCCATTACAGTGTACTCTGAACTGGTAATGGAAATGGTTAAAACCCTTTACTCACCTGTCAATCGCCTGTCTGTCGTCGGTCATTCCCATCTGTCACCTGTGTGTCCCCAGGCCAGGTGTGAGTGTTGATGAAATGAGGGGAGCAGGTGTGACTGCATCCTCACACACCATTAACAACAGCCAGACAATTCACACCTTAACCCACCCAACACCCCCTCACTCACTGTCTGCACCACTGCACAGCCGCAGGTACTGGATCCTGGTGAAATACTGGGTGTGCAGGTTTTTTCTCCAGCCCTGCTGTAACATGCAATATTCTACTAATCAGCTGCTCAACAGAACTTAGCTGACTAAGGTGTGTTAGAACAGCAAAGGAGCAGTAGCCTGTGCTGTAAACCTAGCAAACAATTTGAATTAGTTTTACATTGTAGATACAATAGAGGAAATATAATAATATTATTTTAAAGAGCTTTTCATAACCCCAAAGAGCACTGCCATACAGATATCATGCTCAGACAGACACCATGCCTTTTCCAAATTGCAAGTCGCTTATGCCACTGAATGCCACTGAGTAGAAGTAGGCCAATGATGTGCCACCCATCACCATGATATATTCCGGATCCTTCTCTTCTTCTCTCCTGCTCAGCGTGAGCTTTCCAGCATCTCTGCTCTCTTCCCCGTTTGTCACCAGTAGTCTTCCTCAGACGGAACAACTAAAGACCCTAAAACCATTAGGTGAAGAATGTCCCTGCATGGGAAAACCAGCTGTCCCAATGTTCAAGTGTCCAGTCAGTATTTATGGCTGCTACTCCAATTCGAAACTTAAGAAGTACAACTGTGGCAGCTGTGACATCAAAATGTCACACATACACACATATGCACGAATGCAGGCACACGCACATACACACGCACGCAGGCACATGCACACACAAACACACACACAAACAAGCACATACACACAGACAGAAGGAGACATCAAAATGTCACAGCTCCGGTCGTCCTCAGGCCACAGTGGAATCTGATGGTATCAGTTTCAGCCACGGAAGCCAGCTTCCATCAGTCTCCCAAACTTGGGAAGACATATATAACAGCACCCCTGTGCCTCCTCTCTCTCTCTCTCTCTCTCTCTCTCTCTCTCACACACACACACACACACACACACACACACACACACACACACACACACACACACACACACACACACACACACACACACACACACACACACACACACACTCAACCACTCACACACACACAACGGACACTTCGCCAGAGGAGGGCACGGGGTCGTCTCCAGGAAGAGGAAGAGAAGGAGAAGAGGGACAGGATGGACAGGAGGAGAGGAAGATGGAGGAGATGGATGATAGAACATGGTCACAGAATGAGACCACAGAATAACACATATTCCAGGTCTCCCCCAAGTATCTCCCAATGCAATGAACATCTCCGGACATCAATGCCATACTTTTCCTAAATATTCCCCTCTATGGAATTGTACATTTGCAGAGGATGAAACATTGACAAGAGAATAACCAGGTCTTGGCTTGTCTTTCTGGTGTCAGCCGCCAGCCTCCTCTAGACCCCCATATACTCATACCCCTGTAGACTCAGCCAGGATCCCAGGGCCTCCAGCCCCTCAGCCTGTCACTGTTTGATGTACCAGGGCCCCTGGAGCCACCACTATCCCTTCTGTCTTTCATCCCTCCATCATCTCCTCCATCCCATCTTCGATGCCGTGCTGATCTAAACCTTATGGGTGATTCTTCACGAAACTAGAACAAAACAAGATCATGATTTGGGGGATTTTCACAAAATGTAATCCATAGAAGGGTCCTTTGGAGGAAATATTGTTGACATATATATGAGATTTGTATCTTAAAGCATAATTGAGAAATCATTAATTGAAGTTGGACTGTTTGGGAAATTTTGGCCTTACCCAGGCCTCATTTAAAGGGGCAATCAGCAGTTGCTAGATCAATTTGTGAATTTATTGATACAAATTGATTCTTGAATAATATGAGTTATAAATGCCTCATGAGCTACCATCAAAACCAAAACACAAGCTTGTTTTACTCAAAGTAAATGTATACAAACACGATATAGCCTAAAAACATGGTTTAAACTATAGTGTTGATATCATGGATGGTCAGTCCTTGCATCCATACAGTAGCTCTGTCTATGAATTTGAAAGTGGTTACAAAGTAGCTCAGTTGGTAGAGCATGGTGCTTGCAACGCCAGGGTTGTGGGTTCGTTTCCCACGGGGGGCCAGTATGGAAAATGTATGCACTCACTAACTGTAAGTCGCTCTGGATAAGAGCGTCTGCTAAATGACTAAAATGTAATTTGTCCAGCCCCATCCCTCAGCGTTTTACCAAAATGCTTTCTTATTGTTTCTACTGCTGATTGCTGCTTTAAGACTCCATAATGTTTCATCTGTATGTGCTACAAAGCTAACATTGGTGTCATATGAAGCTTTACTGCTTTCTCTGTAATATGAGTAGTATTTTGATTTCAATAACAAAATTCTTACATCAATTTATGAATATTGATAAATATAAACATGAATATTAAAAGCATTAAATTTTTGATATGGTATATTTGTCAATATATTGTTTAACATAATATACTCTGCGGACAAACCAAAGTTCCAGAGTGGGATCGCATCTATTTTTAGAGTTATGATCCAATTTGTAATCATTACCAACAGAGTGAATGTGAAAATTGATTCAAAATGGTCGCCCTCTGCTGGTAATTTGCAGGATGTGCAATGATACAAGTAAAAGGAGGGCTGTGATTGGTTACATTGCCTACTATGCCAATTTCTCTGTATACAATGGGCCATAACTTTAAAACTAGCAGAGATCCCACTCTGGAACTTTAATATGCCCATAGAGTATATTATGTTCAGCAATGTATATTTAAAAAAAAAGCCAAATCAAAAATTTTATCTTTTCTATTTTCATGTTCATATTTTCCAATATTTATAAATTAATGTAAGCAAATTGTTATTGAAATTAAAATACTTTTAAAACTCATATTACAGCGCAAGCGCTAAAGCTTTGCCATGTTGCATCTACATTATGGAGTCATAAGGGGGATTCTTCACGAAACTAGAACAAAACAAGATCATGATTTTTTTGATTTTCACAAACTTTAAACCATAGAAGGGTCCTTTGGAGGAAGCATTTTGGCCTTACCCAGGCATCCTTTAAAACATATGGGTATTCCTAAAGTCTTCTCTATGCCGAAAGAGTTATCACACTACTCTCACCTCACATCTCACTGTATGTCATACTGGCAGGGACTGGTTTGTGTGTGTGTGTTTTCTATTCGACACCACAGCAAACACAAAGGGTCTCACTGTGTGTGAGAGTCAGTGGTGTAAAGTACTTAAGTAAAAATACTTCAAAGTACTACTTAAGTAGTTTTGGGGGGTATCTGTAATTTACTTTACTATTTATATTTTGGACTACTTTTACTTTTACTTCACTACATTCCTAAAGAAAATAATGTACTTTTTACTCCATACATTTTCCCTGACAACCAAAATTACTTGCTACATTTTGAATGCTTAGCAGGACATGAACATTGTCCAATTCAAGCACTTATCAAGAGAACATCCTTGGTCATCCCTACTACCTCTGATCTGGCAGGCTCACTAAACACAAATGCTTGTTTGTAAATTATGTCTGAGTGTTGGAGAGTGCCCGTCTATCCGTAAATGTAAAAAACAAGAAAATTGTGCCGTCTGGTTTGCTTAATATAAGGAATTTGAAATGATTTATACTTTTACTTAAACTTTTGATACTTAAGTATATTTTAGCAATTACATTTACTTTTGATACTTCTGTACATTTAAAACTAAATACTTTCAGAATTTTACTCAAGTAGTATTTTACTGGGTGACTTTTGCTTTTACTTGAGTCATTTTGTATTAAGGTATCTTTACTTTTATGTATGACAATTGGGTAGGGTACTAGGAGGTAACTAGCCCCCCCACCCTAAGAACAATGTCTAATTGCTGAGACAAAAAGCAACATTTGGAGAGAAATGTTTTTATGTGGATGAAGGTCATGCGTAGGCCAATAAACTTAAAGGGAAATAAATGGCTACAGTTTTACACTTTTTAGTTATTTCATGAAATATTGTTTTTTGAAAAGGGGCATTTTTTAAAACTGGTTACCCCAGCAGAAGATTATGCCATAGGGTTTCACACAAGTGTGTTAAAATCCATTTAATTTAGGAATTATTTAGTAAGTAATACTCTTTGTTCTTTATTTGTTGTTCCTTTTCCATACAATCCATTATGTACAATTGCACAAAATATTATTTGAATAATGCAAGATTTTAATTCCCAGCGGTCTTTAAAATGACATCCAGGAGCAGAAGGTTTGCAAAAGCTGTTTTTAATTCATTCTTTAAAAAAAAATTGGAATATAATATTGGAATGAAATATAACTAATAACATTAAATAACATTGGAATATAACATTTAATAACAATAACTTAACTAATTAACTCAGTGTAACATTGATGTGACAATTCTCTTATGCTCTGCTATTGCACGATTCTAATTTGTACATTGGTCACAAATAAAGCTATCCCCAGTCAACTCATGAGTCCACCTCCTGCACTGCTCACACCTAATCCAGTCCCCACCTGTGACTGAAAACAGGGGGAGAGATGGCAATTGAAAAGCTCTCTCTTAAAAACGTAGCTAGCGATCCAGCAATATCGACATAAAATGCTTTGTAAAATAGCTAAAAGGCTATAAAGTAACATTAACTGTAAAGCTATCCGTCACTAGCGGAAACATTTACAACTGCAATAAGTTACTTTATCTACCCCCCCACCCCCCTCTTTTTACGCTGCTGCTACTCTCTGTTTATTATCTATGCATAATCACTTTACGTCTACCCACATGTACATATTACCTCAATTACCTCGACTAACCTGTGCCCCCGCACATTGACTCTGTACCGGTACCCCCTGTATATAGCCTCACTACTGTTATTTTACTGCTGCTCTTTAATTATTTGTTATTTTTTACTTAACACTTATTTTTCTTAAAACTGCATTGTTGGTTAAGGGCTTGTAAGTAAGCATTTCACTTTAAAAGTCTACACCTGTTGTATTTGGCGCAATCAAATACAATTTGATTTGATTTTTAATGTATCTTACCTCAGACGATCTGGTTGTAAGGTTGCTAGCTAGCACTCCTAGCAGCTTATGCTAACTAGCTAGCTGGGCTAGCATTTACTGCTAGTGAAGTTGCTAGCTAGCAAGTTAGCATAACCTAGCGCTAACTGGGATAGTCATTGTCTAAATGACAGGTAGACACACATTCATAAAGGGGTAACTAGCCCCCAGTTACATTACATTTTAGTCATTTAGCAGACGCTCTTATCCAGAGCAACTTACAGGAGCAATTAGGGTTAAGTGCCTTGCTTAAGGGCACATCGACAGATTTTTCACCTAGTCGGCACGGGGATTAGTACCAGCGACCTTTCGGTTACTGGCACAACGCTCTTACCCACTAAGCTACCTGCCACCTACCTACTAGTTACCCCTAGTAGGGGGGCGAGTTGCCCCAACACACTCATCCAACATATTACTACTTACTCTAATATTATCTATTCTCACTCTAAACAAGTGGATTATTTATCTTAATGCTTTCCTACTTGTATATTTAAAAAACAATTATATTCATTCGAATATATCTACAACTTCTTCAACATTTTAAAAAAATTAGATCAACTTACCACAAAATCGTTTTGTTGAAATATCTCAAAAAGTTGTGATGACATTTACATTACATTTACGTCATTTAGCAGACACTCTTATCCAGAGCGACTTAGAAATTGGTGCATTCACCTTATAGCCAGTGGGATAACCACTTTACAATATGTATTTATTTTTTAAATATTTTTTTTATTTTTTGGGGGGGTGGGGTAAGGGGGGGTTGAACACAGAGGACATTTTTTTTGTTGAGCAAGAGCTGCGGCTTCCAGGGAAAGTGTTGGGGAAATAATTTGGTGACATCTTGTGGTCTTTATGCAAATTACAGGTGGGGGAGGGGGGGGGGCTACCCCCTGGTACCCTACTTTTTCCACCACTGGTGAGAGTATGCACAGGACCCTTTTCCACCACTGGTGAGAGTATGCACAGGACCCTTTTCCACCACTGGTGAGAGTATGCACAGGACCCTTTTCCACCACTGGTGAGAGTATGCACAGGGACCCTTTTCCACCACTGGTGAGAGTATGCACAGGACCCTTTTCCACCACTGGTGAGAGTATGCACAGGACCCTTTTCCACCACTGGTGAGAGTATGCACAGGACCCTTTTCCACCACTGGTGAGAGTATGCACAGGACCCTTTTCCACCACTGGTGAGAGTATGCACAGGACCCTTTTCCACCACTGGTGAGAGTATGCACAGGACCCTTGTCTCCGCTCAGAACCATCTCTCAGAACCTCTCACACTCTCTGCTCTCACTCTCTCGCCAATTTTCCTAGAGATGGAATGTCTGTCTCTGCCTCCTCTGCCTCCTCACCAGGACCTGTCTATTATTGCTTCTCCAAAGAACCTTACGATTCAATGAAGCCATTTTGCCCGTAATAGATATTCTGTCATGAGGAGGAATGTATCAGGCTCAGTCCCAGGCTGAATAGCAATCTAAATGCAGTTCACGTCACATTTATTTGAAATCTCATTAACTGGATAAAAGGTCATAAAATGTGTTGTAAATAGAATATATTTGCCACATGGATGAAACTGGATTAATTCCTGATTAGTCTTTTCCATATCCATTCTGAGGCTCAGTGAGGGGCATGTGGTGTTGGCAGTGATGTGTCAGGAGTCATTTTCAGCGGCCAGTCCAGGCCTATCTCTCTCTACTCCACTAAACACTCAACATACTGACTGGCACAAAGAGGATCATCTTCATAGATATAAGATGAGACAAAGAACCCATGCCGCAGCGTAGCCTAGTGTCAGTACTAGGCAGGCCTATAGTGATTAAAAAGATAACTTGGCTTTAATAGAAATGTAGAATGGTTGAGTTTGGTCTTCCTCACAACACTGAATATGTTACCCCTCCATAAAGAGAACTAACACACCAGTTCATCGAATAATAAAATCTAATAGTGATAAATTCAAATGCTTACTCGCGACCAGTCCTTGAGGCATTCAGTGAATGGTCGCATTCCCCTGCTCAGACGTTGCATGCATCAACCAACGGTTGCGTGCTACATCATCGACTGTGCTGTTGGGCAACAGATTGCCATAACATATGATGTGGTTAGCTGATACATAAAATAGCTATCCAAGCGTTGTAAGATCTAGCATGCATCAGCAACGCCTGGGCAGAAGAACGCGCCCAATGTCTCCACCGGTTGGCGAACGTGAAGTCACCCGTGGTCGTTCTCAGCTCGTGTTAAAGTGATGCTTCAGAGCTATTGTATACTTTCAGCCAGTAGTTTTGAAAGTAGTTCTCACAAGCCAAAACAGATTGTGCACAATTGGGTCATCCAATTCGTATGATATGTTACGAATTCCAGTTCATACAATATGTTACGAATTTGTAAGTGCTTAAGATCCTGGACTGCATCTTTAACTATATGGATAGCCACACTAGCCTCACCCTCGTGTGGGTACTAGCAAGCTAGATAGTGCTAGGTATCAACAGCCAATCCAGTAGGGATGAAAGCTATAGTGAGCTTTGATTGGTCAAGCGCGCCACGATATCGCAGAGTATTTGCATATAGTTCAGCTCTCCCCAATTGAGGTCCCGCCCTGTTTACTCTCCATACTCGCATCGGCCAACGGTCCCCCAGTCCACTTCACTTCCCTCCATTGAAAATTAATGGCTTTATCACCCCTATCGTGTTCAACGCAGATCAGTGGACACTCTCTGTAACACGTGCTAGCAGTTAGCTAGCCAACTAGTACACTGTAGCCAACGCGGCCAAAACAAAAGCTATAGTATGACAATTTAGCTAGCTACTAGGGAAACTGGATGCTCTGGACAGGTACAATAAGTATTTAACCTCTAAAAGTCTAAGCCATTGCTAACATATGGAATTGTTTTAAGATGGTCAAACCCTGGATCATTTAGCTATTTGATTTGGAATTTTAGGAGCCCTGTTGGTATAAAATAATTATTCGAAAAAATATTGCATTTGGCCTTTACTACTATAGCCCATAGAAATGCATTGAATAACACATTCATAAATGGCAAAACAGACAGTCCAAAAATAAATGATAAGAAATAAGCTTTTGAAATGTCTTTCCTAAATTTAGGAGATCTAAGAAAGCTCAGGAAATATTTGTGTCTTTTGGACACATATTTAACCAGTTTTTTTTGTTGCCACAAAACTACCTCCATACTTCCAATAATTTATTTTTTACCTGTACCGGTTACCTTCAAACAAGTCCCGTGACACTTGTGGATGTCGTAGAGCAAAACAGAGAGCACCATCGTGTTTGTTAGAATCTCCCCCTTCCATAGCCGGTTCGGATGCTACAGACAGAAGTTGGCACATTGACGGTACCGACTTCAGACGAGTCCCGTGGAGCTCGACGCTGCAGACGTTTTCGTGAGAAGACCGAATTTTGGGATGTCTCATGGTCTGACAAACACTGCTGTAGCTCTGCCTCCTTCCACCGCTGATGCGGAAAGCTGACATAGGCGGATGCGGTGGATTGAGATGCAGCCCATGCAAAAATGAACACATTGTGATGGAGATGTTTTTATTATGTTACTTAGGTTAACTCACCGGTGCGTCAATAGACTCAAGGATTTTAATATATACAGCATAACTATATCTTAGACTGGTTCAATGCAGTGTAACGTTATACTGTTTGTGAAGTGGCGTCTGGCCGCTCGAGATTTCACTTGCCTGAAGATAGGGGAAAATAATTTCCACCCATTACCCTTCATCCTGCCCCCAGCCCAATTCCTCAAATCTGATTAGGGCTTTTGAAAAAAAAATCACCACTTGGTGACATTTACATAAAATAGACACAAACAGAGAAAATATAATACATCTTGAATAGTTTTATTGATAATGTTGATCAATAAAAGATTAAAATTATATAATATTTTATTGACAATAAGCGATACATTCACAGTATTATTGCAAACATCTTTGGATTCCTCACTATACTCTAAACTGTAAACAACTATTTAAACAACTATTTGTCCTCTATTTGCACTCTGAGAAACCCTTCTTTATTCTGAGACTGGGGAAATAATCACACATATGAAACTAGTGAGTCATATCTCTCTCGCACTCTCGCCCTGTCTCTCTTTTTCCCAATGTCTGTCATTCAGACATCCTGTAGTCACACCATATATCCTCTCCTCCTGTCCAGCCCTGAGCATCACTCCCCTAATGAGCAGCAATAGTAAATAAATAATTGTGCAGATTCAGATGTAGAAGCCTTCCAACCTGCCTCGGTTCACAGAGAGGCTGTCATATAGTACTGTAAATCACACATTCACACTGGGACAATCACACCACGGGGCGTGTGTGTGTGTGTGTTTGCTTGCTTCCTGTGGCTGGGAAAACTTTTGGTCCCGTCAGGTACAACACGCCTCAGTGATGATCCACACGCACACGCACACGCACACACACACACACACACACACGACACACACACACACACACACACACACACACACACACACACACACACACACACACACACACAGTGGCCAGGCGTCCAAGCTCTCTGAGAACATTCTCGCTCTAATGAGAGAATGGCAGAGTTTCAGGAGGTTTATTGGATCAGAGGTGACTTTAGGAAGAGGGTGAAGTACTCCACTCCATTATCACATGACAGCTTTGATTGCTGGCCATTTGAACTATTGAGCATTTTTGACAATGATGTGAAAGCGTTGACGGGAATGTAATATTAATACTTTTAATGCTATAATGTGAGCTATAATTTGTCCCTAACTGTGGCACATTTCTGCCTTTTAATTTGAGTCTCCATTCTATCCACAATCTATTTAATCTAAAATGAGGCTGAAAAATAACATTTCTCAGCATTCAGGAGTGATTATATAGAACCATTTGGAAGATTTTACATTTCAGAAAGCACAGACGGATGAGCAGACATGTAGAAGGATGGGTGGATTGACAGATAGAGAGATAAATGAAAGGACACACACACAGACATGAAAGAGGATTACCTTTTTTAACAGCGAGAGTCTTGACCTACATAGTAAACACAATTTACAACGTTTCCATTTTGACTGTGTTAGCAGAATGTGTGCTGAAAGCATTCCGCCATCCGTATGACTACAGCTTGGCTCTATAGAGTTAGCAGAGTAAATAGCATTATACAGCCAGAGTGACCAGTAATCACTTTGTGTTGAATTAGATGATAGTGTAGAGTACAGTATATCAGGGAGACTGGATTAGATTATATGTTATTGTTCTTGGATTGGATAATAAGGACAATACAATCATTTTAATGACTTTCAATTGCTTGCAAACTCTTACACAGAGTACAAAAATATCATACAGATGAAAAGTGAATTTTGCGTATGACAAATTGCTGTATCTCTGACTCTGAGGTATAGCTGATGGAAACAAATGCATCTGGTATTGATGTCGTTATATGCTAAATAATACTGTTAATGAATTAGTGATGAAAGTGGGATGGTCGGGCTTATGTAGAACAGTTTTACATTTCTGCCACACAGCACAGTCAATAGATTCTACCTTCACAGTGGGAGGGCTGGATGTATCTCATGTTCTGCTGCTGTCAGTGTTGTCTATCTGATCTGATGAATGCAGAGGCCCAGTGGTGTGTCTGTGCGTTTCTCTCTCATTAAAGACAGGATTAACCTGTAGGTGGCTCCCTGTACCCTCAAACCGCCCCAAACCCCGGCCAGGTCACTGAAGAAGGCCTCCACAGAGACATGTTTTATTAACAGATGTCAGTGTTAATATATCTAGTGTTCATGGTGAGGTGTTTCTCTGCCAAGCCATGAGAACACAAAATGATCAAATTGAGTTGTTATGAAGCAGCAACATGGAACCGGCTTGTGATCAAATTTGTCATGACTGAAAGCTATTAATCTCATGTGATTTCAATAGGTAGATCATCATTCAAACTCAAAATAGAAACAAGAGAGTAATGCTTCTTTGACCATGGTAGTTGTCATTTCTTGCTTCTCTCCACTTTTCACAATTATTTGACAGCAGCGCCACCTGTTGTTGAATTCTCCCTCTGTACCCTAACACAGCTGAGACAGGGTAAGAGGACAGTGATTTGAGAAGGTGATACAAATATGGGGAAAATAAAGGACAGAGAGAAGAGACAATAGCAACCTCTTTCAGCATCTCTTTGAAACATTTATGGTTCCTTGGGAGTGACACGTCACATTCTAGAACACCAAAACAATGGACTCCTCAGTTCTAAAAATATACCACAACATGCCCTGTAGAATTGCATAGGCACAATGACCCCCATTACAGTCTATCTGTCTCATTAACTGAGCAACTTCCCCCAGTTTAACTACAATAGCTAGTTGTGAGATATTTAGTCAGGATGCTCTGTTGTAACTGGTGCAGAGAGCCTGTAAGGTAAGTAGAGGTGACACATTGGTCTACCTCTGCTGTCTACCCGTGTACTATAAACTTCTCTTCCATAGTGTTATTGATCTGTGTTCAGCAGAAAAGTGACTGTGGTGGTGGTGAGTCTGGACAATGCTGGGAAGACCACTATAATCAGAGGTCTACAGGGAGGCGAGCTTCTCTCTCATACAGTAACATCAACTTTACTCTCCCATAGGCATAGACTTACAGTTGAGGTACTTCACCCAATAATTAAAGTCTGACAAATATGAAAACTTCATTATTTGATATTGGGGGGATCTATCCTTTTAAAAGCTGTGAATAGAGACTGTGTCGTCTGCCTCAGTCTACCACAGCTCTTGGGATCTGGGCTTGTAGGTCCTGACCTGCTACCAGTGTGACCTGTGTGATTTAGCACAGGCTGTAACACACAACACGCTGCAGGTCCTGTTACCCCTGGTCTGATGTTGATGGCCTTATAAAACCACACAGTAAAATAATGACAGATCTCTGGACTGACCACAGCTGGTTGTACTCAGACACACTTTGATGTTCCTCAGACCGTTATGGGAGAACCTCTTACAGCTTCACAGACTGACTGATCACTGATACACACAGACAGACAGTAACTTCAAAATAAGTTTGACATGTAACAGTTATATGAGTCATGAATCTTAAATGCACTGTTGTGATCCTAAAGAGTATTATTGAATGTTTTTCAGATTTTTCCCTCAGTAAACCTGTGACCAGGCCCCTGCGGATGGTGTGTCTGTGGCTGAGCTGTGTTTGCGGGGGTACGAGGGGGGGGGGGGTCCTACAGCACCCCCACATCGCTAACAAGCCTGTCCTTCTGTGAGTATTTCGGGCAGGGATAATGTTATTTTTACAGTACTGTTTGAAACACAACATACAGCTGTGGACCAAATGTCTGCTTTCCACTGCACTTATTTCAGTGACCACTCAGTGGCAGGGTTGCTACACCGAAACAGTTGAACGTACTCCAGATGGTTTTTAAGGGATTGTGATGGAAAGTGGATAAGCAGGCATATGTAGACCTGTGGGTAACCTCTCTTTGGAATTTGAACAGTCAGGAAGCTTATAAATTGTTGAAACCTTTGGAGGCTCTATATTGTTGAATATGGAACAGCTACCTCAGGCCATATCTCAATTGTGTTATAATGTATATTACTGCCTTAATTTTTGCTGGACCACAGGAAGAGTAGCTGCTGCCTTGGCAGCAGCTAATGGGGATCCATAATAAATACAAATACAAATACAAATCCCAGTATGGCTACCTAGCTAAATCCTAGTTCCTGTTCAGCTGTGTTAGAGCTTCTGAAATGGCAACTGGCCTTAACAAAATAAAAGTTATCATTAGGAAGTACAAAAGCATACCCAACGTGAAATGTCTTAATTCACAGTGAAATCTTGAAATAGAACACATTTCTCATTGAGCCTGCCTGATTTGAAGTGAAACTCTCAGGTAAATACATTCATATGTATTGTACATACACACAAAGTTTGAGTAAATACAAAAACTAGTACTTAAAATAAATACTTGCAACGATTAATGAAAGTAAAATTCAATCTGTTTCCACATTGTGAATACTTCTGTGCAGTTAAACAGTCTTGCTTATTCTGAAAGTGAATTATGTCTTGAGTTACAGTAGTCCATCAGAAGGGGAGACACTGACTCCCACTCTGCTTCAACAGCCTCTTAGAATCCTATTGTTCCTGGATGATTTCTGACCACTGTAATGGGCTGATTTTTGCATTCATGATTCTTATAATCTTCTCTGAACACTGTTCTGCCATGCCACCCTAGAGTCTTTCCCTCCCATACCTGTAGACTCTCCACACCAGAGCTCTTCCTCTCCCCATCTGAAAAACCTCCAGGGGTATCTCCAGTGTCCAGGGGACTTGTCCCTTCTCTATGTGCAGCACCTCCAGGGGCAGCAACAGCAGCACAGCCTCCTTAGAGGGTTCTTCTTCTTGTACTTGGCGGCCATTTTAAACTTCTCGTTAGTGACGGTGACGTAGTCCTGTGTCTTCTCTACGCTGGTCTGAATGTTGTCTATGTAGCTTCCTTGCTCCTCCACCAACATAAAGATATCCATGAACAGATCTCTCAGCTCCTTCATGTTACTCTCCAGATTCAGTAGCTCCTATAGCGGTTGCACGAAGGATGAAGACGGAACATTAGTCAAGGATTTGTCTGAACGGACAGTGAAACTGGTCTAAATTACATGCGACATTAGTGTTTGTCGGTCACAGACATACAAGGCCTACTGAGAGTCTTAACTTTACCTTCAAGAACATAGTCTTGCATTTTCTTATACATCAAACCTTACGCTTACCTTGTGTCTCTGCTCGATCTCGGACAGCTGAGAGCGTGTGATTCGTTCGTCGTTGAGGAGGTTCTGGTTAAACACCTCCCACTTCCCTGTGGCAACCATTTCATCTACTCCCTCCTCGGTGACGTCGCGACCAGACACCTCCAGCTGGCGGATGATGAAGTTTTTACAACGCTCCTGTTTACTGAGGATGGAGTCGTTATACAAACGCATCACCTAGGAGTGGTAAAAGATGAAAAAGTACTTTAGACGAGAACAGCCATTTCTATTTACTGTTAGCCTAGCTAGCACTAGCAGATATTAAAAAAGGCTACAATGTGCAAACTAAACCTAACAATATATATTTTTTGCTGATGTTCATCAAGTGTTGTCAAAAAAACATCAGAAAACACCATTGAAATAAAAGGTTATAATAACTATTGGAGAGTGACCTGTTGGAATTGTCTTAGTAGCGCTGCGTGTTGGGAGCGTTGAATGCGTGTAGCAGCTGTAGCCGGTCCCTGCAGGTCTTCTAAACTCTGTGCCTTCTTGGAGAGGGCGTCCAGCCGTCTATGGATGCTCTCTGCTTGCTGCTTGATGTCCCTCGTCACACCACTGTCCTTCTTCATCACACTGAAACGACGCATGGTCGCCACCAGGGTTCTTTGTTGCTGGCTAAACTTCTTCACCTGGGGAGAAGGAGAAGAGGATTCAGTCAAACTTTAAATGAACAACAAGGATTTATAGAGCATCCTTCCACCTCCCGAATTCACAACATTATTCTCATGGACAATTGTACGTACAGTTGTAGTCCAACCAAGGTGCATGCTTTGCAGATTGACCTGTGTATATAATTACGCCCACTCCTAGGAGGAATATGTGAGCTTATTCACCTCCGTTTCCAGCTCAGTGATGTCACCGCGGATATGCTGAGCCTCGGACAGGAAGTTGTCCAGGACCGGTTCTTCCTCGAACACCACAGCCTCCTGCGGGGTGGCGACCCTAACCCCCAACGGGGCATCTGGGTCAGCATCTTCCTCAGGGAATGAGGTCTCATCTGCCTCGCTGCTCGCATCCAGAAAACCCTGGGCCCTCTGACGCAGCTCCCCCAGGCGGTCCTTCATGGTCAGAGAACTCCCGGTGGAGCTCACTCAGAAGGACCACAGAGCCTGTCAGTTGAGGCCCCTTGGTGAAGTTATCTCCACAGAACAGAGCCTCTTGGTGGACCTCGCTCCAGAGGACAGGGTCTGATGTTGTTTAACTGTAGTAAGGAACATATGGTTTTGGTTGACAATGTACAGTATATGGTGTCTCCAACTATTGTTGGTAACACTGTGTTAAACAAAGCTGTTTCAGTCAACACTTGAGTTTACCAGGTGAACTTTCCTGTCTTGTTCATCCCAATTAATCATCATTACAATGAGGAACTCAAGGTCTTATGAGGTAAATATGTACTTTTGTGTGTCCACTTTGAACTGGAATCAAGTCTCTCTTCACTTTGTTTCTTTATAGCATCACAAGCTTTTCTATAATGAATCTGGCATCACAAGCTCTTCAAAAATGAATACGTAGACAAGGTCAACATTCCTGAGAAATTCCCTAAGCACTTTGGTCCACTGAGCTACAAGTAGTGTTTGTGGCTGAGAATGGCAGAGAGAGATGCGTTAGCACAATGTTTATGTGCAGCACCAGTGAATCTACTTCAGCTTTGCTTCCCATGAGAAGTTATCTTGTTTGTGTTTTTGCAGTGAGGCATTTCCCTTCACCAGTATCTCTCCCTGACATATCAATATGATGATAGCTCTCAGAGAAGGGAACTTCTAATAGACACACACACACAAACACACAAACACACACACATACAAACACACACATACAAACACACACATACAAACACACACACACACACAGAGCTTGTCAACATTGCACTTAAGATTTGGTTAGTCTGACTTTATTCCATACTGTGGTATCTGTGGCCTTTAGCGGACAAATCTGGTTTAGCCGACAGCAAAACAGAATAAACAACAGTTTGAAGGTTTCATAAGCTTATTCTGAAGTATATATATACAGTATTTCCCCTGCAGTGTCTGGATATTTTGGAGGACTTTAACTGTTAGGAAGGGTGGAGTGAACAGAATGTGTATTTTTAATTAAATAGAGCATTGTAAAAGACAGACTATCCAATTACCAGATGGATTTCAAACAGGAAAGCCCACAAAAAACCTGTTGTGTCTGTGTGTGTGTGTTAGTGATGGGGGTTGACTCATAACCTACATTGAGGTTTTTCTTTCATTATTTTAAGGTATATGGCATTAGCACGTAAGCCAAAATTCTAGGGCTAACACACGCCAAATAGCCTACATGCCAATCGCCAAATACTTCTGGGAACAGACAGAAAACTTAACTTTGATCCACAGAGGGAAAAAGGACAATGTGGGAGTTTAATTCAATAAGAGAAAAGCTGTGAAATGGAGAGTTGAAAATAAAGAGAAGGGAGGGGCCAGAAAAGTAATGTTTGGGAAAGATTTGGTGAAGTGGTAAAAGAGGATGATTGTGAGGCGCTATACAAATTCGACAGTCACAAGACGGGACTTCAAATAGGCCTATGGCACGTCAAGGGAACTGTAGCCTACTGTTCAGATGGGTTAAATGGAAACTGAAATCTGGACACCGACTGTAGGTCTATAACCTCTCACATAGCCTTAATATTAACTCCTGCAGAATTAAGCATTTCTTTCAGTAAAATGATACACCAAATGTAGGCTAAATTATGATAAAATAAAATATTATTTCTTTCTTTCAGCATCTTGAGAGAATGCGAATGTGCAGTTAGATACCGTCTGTAGAGGTGCTATCTTTATCGGCATCATGAAAGCTGATAGTATTTCAACCAAATAAAATATGAATCCAAGCCGAACTGAAATCTTATCAGAAACATGTTGGATTGTTTTCACAGCTTTCTATTTCCTTACAACCGGTCAAACTGATGTCATTTGGAAATTTTGCACAGAAAATCGTCTATGTTTTTTTTATATATGTATATTAGCAGGTTAGGGTTGGGTGCGGGCCTCAGATTTTCACTTTATCACATATAGTTGGGCGGTTGCAGATGGGTTATTGGCAATTGTGGGTAGGTGCGAGTGAACAAACAGCTGACCTGCACACCACTAGTGTGGGTGTGTGTTTGTGTGTGTGTGTGTTTGTGTGCAGTACTGAAGTGTGAGGCCTCCTTCATGTTCTAACACTACAGACCTCTGACCTTCTTTAGGCTGGAGATCAGATTGAAACCCAACCATGGAATTACAAATACTAGAACACAGATTCCCATCAATGTCAACTTTTCATGGTCGATGGACCACAGTCATTGAGTTTACCTCCCATGGACTAACCCGGCGCTTTGTCCGTTCTGGTCATTGTAACTCTATTATTCAGACATTACTCAACCGATTCTAGAGCAATGCGAGATTTAGCCTGAAAACACACTCAGTCCAACTTAGTCTGTGTCTGAATGTTGTTATGGTTTGTTCTGTTCTCTGACTGCTTTCCAACTTTCCATCTGTTCACCTGTCACAGAGTTTATGGGGAACTGCCTGTTGACATTTGTCACCATAATGCAAGTGTTCTGCTGGGGTGGAAGAGAACAAATGCTTTCCTCTTTTACACATGATATTATTGTAAAGACAACTCTGACCTTGTGATTTTTTTTTGATTTTTTAAAATCCATTTTTGGTCTTAAGAACCTTGAATTTCATCTGAGAAAAGAATAGTATACACTTAAGAAACATATTCTAACACTTACACCAAGTATCCTGAAGTCAGGCAGGCATGAGTTCTGCTATTTACCTTGTTGTAGTAAGTAATCCGTGAGGCTTAGAGTCTGCCCTTTATGTTTGACCAGGAATGTAACTGCCAATTGAGCCAAGCCATGGAGAATGGATTATTCTCACTTCACATAAAGTATCCATGAAGTTATCCAAATGCATATCCCGTCCTTCTGAACGGTATCCTCAGGGAATCTATTGAGCCCTCCACTCCTGTTAGCTGTAGGACACGTGTGTGTGTGTTCTGTTAGTTTTCCTATATGTTAACAGTTAGTCAATAAACTGCTATAACAGAGGAACAACTTCACTTCCCAGCAAATCTGGTTCTGCCAGTCTGGCCACACCCCTTCTCTCTCAGGGAGAACTCTCTGTGGCCAGTGGGAAAAGGGAGAACAGATGCGGAGAACTCTGCCCCAACTACTCTGTCCCAGGGGCTGCTCAAACAACAGGGAGCAACGTCACAGAACAAATAGATCTGTATTGTGTAGAACAGCAATGATGTAGAAGAGTTGTTTTAGCTCTATACATGACATTATGTGTGGAGCCTATGGTGCAGCCTGTTAGCTAAGCCACTGGTCTGGCCCTATTGTGTTTCTCAGGCTCCAGCGGCTCTACTGAGCATGGCTGACAGATTGTTTCTGGCAAGGCCAAGAATTCCAGGAACATTTTAGGAGGGAAGGGACGTAGTCTTACTCTACACCCTCAGAATGGCATTTTGAGGAGTGTTGAAAAGTTGACATCAGAGAGAGGGTGACCTAAAATAAAATGGTGGCCAACATTTTTGACCTGACAAAGGCCTACTGTATGTGTTTCATAAAAGCACAGGGTGGAGGACTAAATGTCAACCAACAGTAAGACGAAATACAACTGAATTATAGTAACCAGCGGATAATAAACAGGTGTATTATTCAATTTTAACTGGCTGAATGATTCATTCCTAATGTGTAGGTGTTTTGACAACAAAATAAACCGTTTTGTGTTGTGACAGGTGTGTTGTCAAGTGTGCCATATTCATCTGTGTCAGCACTTACAGAGAGAGTGAATAATGTCTCACAACCGCTACCTGCATTTCTTTACCTGTCCCTTGTCTCTCTGTCCTAGGCTTGCCAACAAGCAGAACCTACACTGTCTCTCTCTGGAGACACTGGTCAACAAACACCAATGTCGCTGCTTCATAGTAAGTGTCTCATAGCATAGCATATCTTGCTAAAGGCTAAAGGCCTGGGGTGTAATCATTAGTCCATACGGTTGCAAAACAGAAAGTTTTGCAACTAAAACAAGAGTTTCCATTGGACAAATTCAGGTGCACTCTGTGGAAAGAGTTCTACATGGAACCCAAAAGGGTTCCACCTAGAACCAAAAAGGGTTCTTCAAATGGTTATCCTATGGAGAAAACCCTTTTAGGTTCTAGATTGCACCTTATTTTCTATAGAGTGTAGGTCCCTCACCACTTCTTTCTGTTTGCTTCCGTTTAAGAAACGTTTTGCAACAGAATTGGCGTAATGAATACGACCCTGTTAAGAATTTGTGTAACAGGAACATGCCTTTGTGTTGTTCTTGTAGAAGTTCTTCCTCGGCTGTACTTGGCTCAGGGAAGACGTTGGATAGGTCCATCAGAGAGGGAGTAGAATGGCTACTGGACTACATCTCCAATGATTATAAGGCTCTTAATGAGCGCGTGCAGACTGATACAGCACATAAGAGATAGAAGAGATAGCATGCCTGGAGAAAGAGGTGAGGGGGGAGGAGAGAGAGAGAAAGGGAGGGAGAGAGACTGAAAGTTGAGGAGCAAAAAGAGGTTGATGGAACACTGCATAATGCACTCTAATGAACGTTTGTGCAATTCTAAATGCTTGGTTTGTTCACAAGGCACCATCATGGTCACAGCTGGTGTTCTACACAGTGATATAAGCTGCTGCTTGCTCTCAGCCTGCCTATTGTAATTAAATGCCCCTCAGAATGTCTGATTTGATACCACTCACTGTGGAGAATGTCAACAACAGAGAACAGACTGAGTCAATGTCACATAAATAGTATCTGTTTTCAGGGCCTTGAAAATGATGTCTCTTTAAAAATGTCTCTTTAGCCCTGCGTGGGAGTCAATGTACCCAGAGAAAATATGTTGTGTTTAGTTCTGCAGGGGTGAAGCGTAGAGGGAAGAGGAGGAGAGAGGGGAGAGAGAGAAGAGAGGCCAGGGGCAGGGCAAGGATGATGAACTTACAGACAGCTTATTTGAGGAAATCAGAGAGGTCAATAGTGAAGTTAGAGAGCTGGCCCGGTGAAATGAGCTAATGAAGAGGGTAATGCTAATGTTTCCACTGCAGACTCACACTCCGGCGCTGTTCGGAAACAACACTTCATTTCTGAAAATATTTGATTGGTGTAAACAACATGGTAGTTACTTGGTCCCCTTTGTACTTGAATAGGCTTGCATACACCTATCAAAATCCATTCAGATCTCAATAAGTGCAAATGGAGTATCGGGGCTATGAGTTGTTTTTGGACACGGTCCAACACTGCCTAACAGCACATCATTGACTGCCTCTCCTGAACCCAGGACCAAAGGCCTAAAGGCCAAAGACACATCAACTCCCCCAAGACTCTCCCAACTCTTATTCAAACAAACATTGTAACCCTGGGAATTCTCGCATCAATCCATTATAGAGAGTCTATCTGTCAGTCTGGGGAGATTTTCCCCTGTCCGGTATTATAGTCAGAGTTATGGTGTGTTCCCTGTCTGTGTAACTCCAATATTTTGCATGTCTGTGTGCAAGTAGGAGGAGAGACTGATGGAGAAAGAGAAGGAAAGGAAAGAAGTGAAACAGGATGAAAAAATGAGATCATATCGGAAAAAATATGTAGAGAATTCGGCTGAAGAGGAAGCCCATTCGACCCACTGTCAACAGAATACCTCCTTGTGAAGACAGCCCATCACGGCCTAGACCCAGAGCCAACCCCAACTCCCTCCACTTCAACCGCCGGCCCAGGTCCAAACCCTGCCCCCTATCAACCCAAACCCCAAGCTTAGGTAAGTGAGTCTCCCCTCTTCCACTGGGAGGAGAGCAGGTAAAGTACACTAAACGCTGTTTATACACACACAGCATGGATGAAGAAGTGAGCTCCCAGTGGTGTCTAATCAGCTGGTGGAAAATGAAAGTGATAAACATCTTTAGGAAATGGCATCAACTGCAGATCTTTATCAAACAAATCAGCAGTTAATCATGATGTACTGGAAGTGAACGTGTACCATGTCTGTTTCTCCAGAGAAGTGAGTCATCTGTAAAACAGTGTGCCAGACTGTCAGCCCTATGTAGTGAATTCTATGATGGACCCAGTCACCTCAGTCACATCAGTCTCCCTCCAGTCTAAACCAACATCAGGATAGACCAGCCAACTCACTCACTACAGGTCAAACTGGCAATAAAGACTCTCTGCCATTTTAATGTTGTGTTTTATAGATTGTTATAAGTTAAAGTAGAACTGAAGTTGCCTATGCTAGAGTACTGTTAACCAGAGTACTTAGTTTACAGTCAATCTGGAGCACATCGCCCTCTAGTGACAGATTAAGGAGGTTATTCTTAATTACTGCAGTTCACCAGAATGTCATAGACATAGCTTGTGGCTGTAACCACCCTGAGGTACCAATGGTATCTATTGCCCATGGACTACATCAGCGAGTTCTCCCTTTATGGCTCCTACAGAGCAGTACTGTAACTGTAGACACAAAGTTATTTCCTGCTCTAATGACATAGCTCAGATCAGAGGTGCAAAGCTGCAATCATCAGAGGCTGCAGTCCTAGAGGGTCACCTGCAGTCCTGCTGGTTAGTGGTTCTCCCTGGCACTTTATTGAACAGTTAAAGGGACATTAAAACAATTTTAAACTTCATATTCATTATCTCCAGCACCACCCCAACATCAACATATGTGAAAATGTTGTAATTAAAAAGATAGATAGAGGAAAATAAGTGTTACCAATGACATCATAGTAGGCAACGCCTACTCATAATTGGTTAAAATAACACTATGCATTGGATGATGTCATTGGAAACACTTATCTTCCTGATGAATATAAAGTTGACGATTTTTTTAATGTCCCTTTAATGTGGCTGATTGCCCAGTGAGTGCACATACCTGGTGTCCTAGGTCTAAATTGGTCTCCAGTGTAGAGTGTTGCATCTCTACAGTATAGTAGCCTACAGGAAATGTTATACAGCTCTGGCCCGAGTAGACCTGCTCCCTCAGAGTCCACCTGACTCTTCACCTGCAGAACCAGGTAGCTTACTGTGGCACTGACCCATACACCTTACATGTACACTGAGTGTAGAAAACATTAGGAACATATTGAGCCACACACCCTTTTGTCCTCAAAACAGCCTCAATTCGTTAGGACATGGACTCTACAAGGTGTTGAAAGTGTTCCACAGGGGTGCTGGCACATGTTGACTGCAATGCTTCCCACAGTTGTGTCAAGTTGGCTGGATGTCCTTTGGGTGGTGAATCATTCTTGATACACACGGGAAACTGTTGAGCACAAAAAACCCAGCAGCGTTGCAGTTCTTGACACACTCAAACCGGTGCGCCTGGCACTTACTACCATACCCAAAGAATGTAGATCAGATTTAATATTACAGATAGATTGTAACTTCCATCAATGTAATTGTCTGCATCACTTCCAATCCCCCATTTTATATATATATATATATATATACACATATACAGTGAGGGAAAAAATTATTTGATCCCCTGCTGAATTTGTACGTTTGCCCACTGACAAAGACATGATCAGTCTATAATTTTAATGGTCGGTTTATTTGAACAGTGAGAGACAGAATAACAACAAAAAAATCCAGAAAAACACATGTCAAAAATTTTATACATTGATTTGCATTTTAATGAGGGAAATAAGTATTTGACCCCTCTGCAAAACATGACTTAGTACTTGGTGGCAAAACCCTTGTTGGCAATCACAGAGGTCAGACGTTTCTTGTAGTTGGCCACCAGGTTTGCACACATCTCAGGAGGGATTTTGTCCCACTCCTCTTTGCAGATCTTCTCCAAGTCATTAAGGTTTCGAGGCTGACGTTTGGCAACTCGAACCATCAGCTCCCTCCACAGATTTTCTATGGGATTAAGGTCTGGAGACTGGCTAGGCCACTCCAGGACCTTAATGTGCTTCTCCTTTGTTGCCTTGGCCGTGTGTTTTGGGTCATGGTCATGATGGAATACCCATCCACTACCCATTTTCAATGCCCTGACTGAGGGAAGGAGGTTCTCACCCAAGAGTTGACGGTACATGGCCCCGTCCATCATCCCTTTGATGCTGTGAAGTTGTCCTGTCACCTTAGCAGAAAAACACCCCCAAAGCATAATGTTTCCACCTCCATGTTTGACGGTGGGGATGGTGTTCTTGGGGTCATAGGCAGCATTCCTCCTCCTCCAAACACGGCGAGTTGAGTTGATGCCAAAGAGCTCGATTTTGGTCTCATCTGACCACAACACTTTCACCCAGTTCTCCTCTGAATCATTCAGATGTTCATTTGCAAACTTCAGATGGGCCTGTATATGTGCGTTCTTGAGCAGGGGGACATTGCGGGCGCTGCAGGATTTCAGTCCTTCACGGCGTAGTGTTACCAATTGTTTTCTTGGTGACTATGGTCCCAGCTGCCTTGAGATCATTGACAAGATCCTCCCGTGTAGTTCTGGGCTGAATCCTCACCGTTCTCATGATCATTGCAACTCCACGAGGTGAGATCTTGCATGGAGCCCCAGGCCGAGGGAGATTGACAGTTCTTTTGTGTTTCTTCCATTTGCGAATAATCGCACCAACTGTTGTCACCTTCTCACCAAGCTGCTTGGCGATGGTCTTGTAGCCCATTCCAGCCTTGTGTAGGTCTACAATCTTGTCCCTGACATCCTTGGAGAGCTCTTTGGTCTTGGCCATGGTGGAGAGTTTGGAATCTGATTGCTTGATTGCTTCTGTGGACAGATGTCTTTTATACAGGTAACAAACTGAGATTAGGAGCACTCCCTTTAAGAGTGTGCTCTAATCTCAGCTTGTTACCTGTATAAAAGACACCTGGGAGCCAGAAATCTTTCTGATTGAGAGGGGGTCAAATACTTATTTCCCTCATTAAAATGCAAATCAATTTATAACATTTTTGACATGCGTTTTTCTGCATTTTTTTGTTGTTATTCTGTCTCTCACTGTTCAAATAAACCTACCATTAAAATTATAGACTGATCATTTCTTTGTCAGTAGGCAAACGTACAAAATCAGCAGGGGATCAAATACTTTTTCCCCTCACTGTACATACACATATACATATCCTTTAAAAATATATATTTTCCTTTATTACTTTCCAACCCCACCACCCCTTCCGTAATTGGAGTAAACTAGTGAACAATAATGCTTATGTCACGATCGTTTAAAGGCTGGTTGAACCAAGGCGCAGCGTGATAAGCGTACATGTTTATTTAAGTACTGAACACACGACAAAACAACAAAACAAACGATACGTGAAGTCTCAAGGTACACACTACAAACCTATACAGAACAAGATCCCACACAGACTGGTGCCAAACGGCTGCCTAAGTATGGTCCCCAATCAGAGACAACGAGCTACAGCTGCCTCTGATTGGGAACCACCCTGGCCAACATAGATCTACACGATCTAGACACTAAACATAGAAAACTTAACATAACACGGAATATGCACACCCTGACTCAACAAATAAACGTCCCCTGAGTCAGGGCGTGACAGCTTAGGCCTCTACTTCCAGCTTATACATACTATATTCATTTTATGGACACAGTCAATTTTACAATAATTCTATTTTGTTTGTGTTTACTCCTGAACTTCCACTACCCTCAACCTCTCCGATCATTTTCATGATGTCCATCCGGTTTGCTTCTATATGCCATATCTTTCTAACTGTGCTCTTTCACAAAAGCTCTCAACCTATAACCTATATACTTATTATGGACACAGTATGCTTACATTATTAGTGATCTTGTTGTTATTAGTTGTTGTTAGTTGTTATTAGTCCCATCCTTCAACTCCATTCAACACCACCCATCTATCTCTTAACACCATCATTTCTATTTGCCATATATTTTCCAACTGTACTGTGATGTTTTACAAAAGTTCTGAACCTTTCTATTCTCATTGTTTCTACAGATTATAAATTGAAAATAAACATTTTTGCTAAAAGTATTATTATATTATTGATCGATTGACTAAGACTATTCAGATCACCCAGTAATGCTATCTGCAGGGTTAGCTCCAGGTAAATATTGCAATCCTTTAGCCATTCCTGGACCTGTGTCCAAAAACAAGCTACAAATGGACAGAACCAAAACAAATGATCTAATGATTCTGTCTCTTCGCAGCAAAATCTGCAGAGCTGGGAAGATTGTATCCCCCATATAAATAACATTCTATTGGTAGCAATAATTTTATATAATAATTTAAATTGGACAATTCTAAGTTTTGGATCCGCCGTTGTTTTGCGTATCAGTTCATAAACACTATGCCATGGAATCGGTACATCATAAATCTCTTCCCAACTATTTTGCAATCTATATGGGATGGTTGTCAATCGTTTGGTCCTTAAATGAAACTGGTATACTATTTTATTTATCACAGCTTTCTTTAACCAATTATGTTCTTTAATGGAAGGCCGACAGACAAGTTCCTTACTTTTTTCCCCCTTCCGCTTTCCTCTTCCATTTTTGTGGTAATGCTGCAATTATTTGGTTATAATTTTGGGTAGATCAGACATTTCCATATATTTTTGTTAGCTACATAACTCCACCAGTCCTACCGATGATATCATTTACGAAGATTATACATTTTTTAAACATTTTGTAAAAAACTAATATTTTTTTATCAATTAGTATATTTGAGTTTAACCACAATATTTGCTGCATTATTTGTTCTGTCGTTTCTGGAGGATTAAATTGAAATTGCAACCAACTTTCTATGGCTTGTTTTAGAAATAGTGATATTTGGGAGATTATTTCCTTTTCAAATAACAAAGTGAGAGGTTGAAATCTGAATAAAGGGAAAAAGGCCATTCTTGAACATTGGGTGAGACAATCTTACTAATTTGCTAGAGAACCAGTTCGGATTTAAGTATAACTTTTGTATGACTGAAGCTTTTAGTGATAGGTACAGTATAATGCTTTAATATTTAATAATTTCTGTCCGAATTCCGAATTCATATTCATTATATAAATAGGCCCGATTAATTTTGTCTGGCTTGTCGTTCCAAATAAAATTGAATATTTTTTTCTCATATAATTAACAGCCATACAGAAAGACTCATGTGAAGGTGAAATTACAGAGGAGGAACTTCTGGATGCAATTAAATACTTTAAGTCCGGGAAAACTCCAGGGTTGGATGGCATACCAGTCGAGGTATACCAAAACTTGTTTGATATACTCAGAGGACCGTTATTAGCATGTTTTAACCACACCTATGTAAATGGTAGATTATTAGACACGCAAGAAGAAGGTCTGATTTCATTATTACTGAAACAGGATACAAGTGGAAAATATAAAGATCCAGTCCTTTTAAAAAATTGGATTTTTCCACAAATTTACAAGTCTTTACCTTTCCATGGTAGCAAGATCTTATCTATTTTTGCTAACTTTCTATTAAAATGTATTGGAGAGAGATCATTTATTTCATTTGGGATATGTATTCCGAGTATATCCACACCACCATCAGACCATTTTATTAGTAAACTACATGGTAATGTAACATTTTAATTTTTTAGTGATCCAATACGTAATATAGTACATTTATCATAATTTGGTTGTAATCCAGAGAGGTTAGAAAATGTATCTAGATCCTCTATGAGGCTGTGGAGGGATTCAAGTTGTGCATTTAAAAGAAAACATGAATCATCAGCGTACAATTATACCTTTGTTTTTAAGCCCTGGATTTCTAATCCCTTGATATTATTGTTGGATCTGATTTTAATAGCTAACATCTCGATGGCCATAATAAATAGATATGCCAATAGTGGACAACCTTGTTTCACTCCTCTTAACAGTTTAAATCTTTCTGAGAAATAGCCATTATTTACTATTTTACACCTAGGGTTACTATACATGATTTTAACCCAATTTATAAGAGATTCTCCAAAATTGAAATGTTCCAGGCATTTATATATAAACCCCAGTCGTACTTTATCAAATGCCTTTTCAAAGTCTGTTATGAATAGCAGGCCTGGTTTCCCAGATTTTTCATGTTGTTCTATTGTTTCCAGTACTTGCCTTATATTATCTCCAATGTATCATCCATGTAAAAAAACTTTCTGATTAGAATGAATAATGTCCGACAATACCTTTTTAATTCTATGCGCTATACATTTTGCTAGAATTTTTGCATCACACCACTGAAGTGTAAGGGGCCTCCAATTTTTTAAATGGACTGGATCTTTATATTTTCCACTTGTATCCTGTTTCAGTAATAATGAAATCAGACCGCAATCGATAATAGACAGTACTGTGCAGCCGTCTTCATCGACCTAACCAAGGCTTTGATTCTGTCAACCACCGCATTCTTATTGGCAGACTAAATAGCCTTGGTTTCTCAAATGACTGCCTCGCCTGGTTCACCAACTACTTCTCAGAGTTCAATGTGTCAAATCGGAGGGCCTGTTGTCTGGACCTATGGCAGTCTCTATGGGGGTGCCACAGGGTTCAATTCTTGGGCCGACTCTTTTCTCCGTGTATATCAATGATGTTGCTCTTGCTGCTGGTGACTCTCAGATCCACCTCTACGCAGACGACACCATTTTGTATACATCTGGCCCTTCATTGGACACTGTGTTAACAAACCTCCAAACGAGCTTCAATGCCATACAACACTCCTTCAGTAGCCTCCAACTGCTCTTAAACACTAGTAAAACTAAATGCATGCTCTTCAATCGAACGCTTCTGGCACCCGCCCACCCGACTAGAATCACTACTCTCGACGGGTCTGACCTAGAGTATGTGGACAACTACAAATACCTAGGTGCCTGGTTAGACTGTAAACTCTCTTCCAGACTCACATTAAGAATCTCCAATCCAAAGTTAAATCTAGAATCGGCTTCCTTCACTCATGCTGCCAAACATGCCCTCGTAAAACGGACTATCCTACCGATCCTTGACTTCGGCGATGTCATTTACAAAATAGCCTCCAACACTCTACTCAGCAAATTGGATGTAGTCTATCACAGTGCCATCCGTTTTGTCTCCAAAGCCCCATACACTACCCACCACTGTGACCTGTACGCTCTTGTTGGCTGGTCCTCACTACATGTTCGTCGTCAAACCCACTGGCTCCAGGACATCTATAAATCACTGCTAGGCAAATCCCGCCTTATCTTAGCTCATTGGTCACCATAGCAGCACCCACCCGTAGTCTGCGCTCCAGCAGGTATATCTCACTGGTCATCCCCAAAGCCAACACCTCCTTTGGCCGCCATTCCTTCCAGTTCTCTGCTGCCAATGACTGGAACGAATTGCAAAAATCTCTGAAGCTGGAGACTCTTATCTCCCTCACTAACTTTAAGCATCAGTTGTCAGAGCACCTTACCGATCACTGCACCTGTACACAGCCCATCTGAAATTAGCCCACCCAACTACCTCATCCCTATATTGTTATTTATTTTGCTCTTTTGCACCCCAGTATCTCTATTTGCACATAATCTCTTGCACATCTAGCATTCCATAATTATTTTGCACTATAGCCTATTTATTGCCTTACCTCCATAACTTGCTACATTTGCACACACTGTATATACAGTGAGGGAAAATAGTATTTGAACCCCTGCTGATTTTGTACGTTTGCCCACTGACAAAGAAATGATCAGTCTATAATTTTAATAGTAGGTTTATTTGAACAGTGAGAGACAGAATAACAACAACAAAATCCAGAAAAACGCATGTCAAAAATGTTATAAATTGATTTGCATTTTAATGAGGGAAATAAGTATTTGACCCCTCTGCAAAGCATTACTTAGTACTTGGTGGCAAACCCCTTGTTGTCAATCACAGAGGACAGACGTTTCTTGTAGTTGGCCACCAGGTTTGCACACATCTCAGGAGGGATTTTGTCCCACTCCTCTTTGCAGATCTTCTCCAAGTCATCAAGGTTTCGAGGCTGACGTTTGGTAACTCGAACCTTCAGCTCCCTCTACAGATTTTCTATGGGATTAAGGTCTGGAGACTGGCTAGGCCACTCCAGGACCTTAATGTGCTTCTTCTTGAGCCTCTCCATTGTTGCCTTGGCTGTGTGTTTTGGGTCATTGTCATGCTGGAATACCCATCCACGACCCATTTTCAATGCCCTGGCTGAGGGAAGGGGGTTCTCACCCAAGATTTGACGGTACATGGCCCCGTCCATCGTCCCTTTGATGCGGTGAAGTTGTCCTGTCCCCTTAGCAGAAAAACACCCCCAAAGCATAATGTTTCCACCTCCATGTTTGACGGTGGGGATGGTGTTCTTGGGGTCATAGGCAGCATTCCTCCTCCTCCAAACACGGCGAGTTGAGTTGATGCCAAAGAGCTCGATTTTGGTCTCATCTGACCACCACTTTCACCCAGTGCTCCTCTGAATCATTCAGATGTTCATTGGCGAACTTCAGACGGGCCTGTATATGTGATTTCTTGAGCAGGGGGACCTTGCGGGCGCTGCAGGATTTCAGTCCTTCATGGCGTAGTGTGTTACCAATTGTTTTCTTGGTGACTATGGTCCCAGCTGCCTTGAGATCATTGACAAGATCCTCCCGTGTAGTTCTGGGCTGATTCCTCACCGTTCTCATGATCATTGCAACTCCACGAGGTGAGATCTTGCATGGAGCCCAAGGCCGAGGGAGATTGACAAGTCTTTTGTGTTTCATCCATTTGTGAATAATCGCACCAACTGTTGTCACCTTCTCACCAAGCTGCTTGGCGATGGTCTTGTAGCCCATTCCAGCCTTGTGTAGGTCTACAATCTTGTCCCTGACATCCTTGGAGAGCTCTTTGGTCTTGGCCATGGTGGTGAGTTTGGAATCTGATTGATTGATTGCTTCTGTGGACAGGTGTCTTTTATACAGGTAACAAGATGAGATTAGGAGCACTCCCTTTAAGAGTGTGCTCCTAATCTCAGCTCGTTACCTGTATAAAAGACGCCTGGGAGCCAGAAATCTTTCTGATTGAGAGGGGGTCAAATACTTATTTCCCTCATTAAAATGCAAATCAATTTATAACATTTGACATCAGTTTTTCTGGATTTTTTTGTTGTTATTCTGTCTCTCACTGTTCAAATAAACCTACCATTAAAATTATAGACTGATCATGTCTTTGTCAGTGGGCAAACGTACAAAATCAGCAGGGGATCAAATACTTTTTTCCCTCACTGTATATTTTCTGTTGTATTTTTTGACTTTATGTTTTTTTACCCCATATGTAACTCTGTGTTGTGTTTTTATCGCACTGCTTTGCTTTATCTTGGCCAGGTCGCAGTTGTTAATGAGAACTTGTTCTCAACTGGCTTACCTGGTTAAATAAAGGTTAAATAAAATAAAAAATAAAAATACCTTCTTCTTGAGTGTCTGATAATCTACCATTTACATAGGAGTGGTTAAAACATGCTAATAACGGTCCTCAAAAAAGGTTTTCCCGGACTTAAAATCTTTAATTTCATCCAGAAGTTCCTCCTCTGTAATTTCACCTTCACATGAGTCTTTCTGTATGGCTGTTAATTTTACATTATCAATAGAAAAAAATCTCTACAATTAGCTTCAGTTAGAGGAGATGGAGGCGACTGAAACGAAAACATATGCTTAAAGTACTTTGTTTCCTCCTTCAAAATATCATTTGGTGAATCAAGGGTGACTCCGTCATTTGTGACCAGTTTCAGTCAATTCTTTTTGGTAGCATTCCTATGTTGAAGATTTTAAATGAATTTGGCGCATTTTTCTGTATATTCCATCCAGTTTGCTTTATTTTTATAATATATTACACTTGATCTTTCTTGAATAAGTTTCTCCATTTGTCACGCCTCGCACCAAGCCAGTGGTGCACATCGCCGGCCCGGCCCGGCCTGTTTCTGCTCCTTGCACCAAGCCAGTGGTGCATGTTTCTAGTCCGGTTCGGCCCGTGCCTGCTCCTCGCACCAGACCAGTGGTGAGTGTGTCTAGTCCGGCACGACCCGTGCCTGTTCCACCGGTACCTGGTCCGGCACCAGTCAGCAGCTCCAGTCCGGGGTCAGAGTAGTCCGCTCCACCGGTGCCTGTTCCAGCTCCGGTCAGCTGCTCCACTCCGGAGCCAGAGCAGTCCACTCCACCGGGGTCCAGTCCAGCTCCGGTCAGCGGCTCCACTCCGGAGCCAGAGTAGTCCGCTCCACCGGTGCCTGATCCAGCTCCGGTCAGCGGCTCCACTCCGGAGCCAGAGTAGTCCGCTCCACCGGGGTTCAGTCCAGATCCGGTCAGCGGCTCCACTCCGGAGCCAGAGCAGTCCACTCCACCGGTGCTCAGTCCAGTTCCGGTCAGCGGCTCCAGTCCGGAGCCTGACGAGTCCGCTCCACCGGTGTCTGGTCCAGCTCCGGTCAGCGGCTCCAGTCCAGACCCAGACGTCAGCCCCTCTCCAGGTTTGGGGTCTCCCACACCAGGGTCCAGACAGGGCTTGGAGTATAGTGGGAGGAAGGAGAGGGGAAGCAGCGCGCCGAGGTCCAGACCAGACCAGGGGCGCAACAGGGAGGTGGAGAATAGGTGGTGGTCACGCCCGGAGCCGGATCCGCCTCCGAGGCGGAATGCCCACCCGGCCCCTACCCTGTTAAGTAAAGGTTGTGCAGTCGGAGTCCGCACCTTTGGGGGGGGGGGGTACTGTCACGCCCTGACTCTGGGGACTCTTATTTGTTGAGTCAGGGTGTGATTTTCTATGTTGTGATTGTCTATGTTGTTTATTCTAGTATGTGTATTTCTATGTTGGCCGGTGTGGTTCCCAATCAGAGGCAGCTGTCGCTCGTTGTCTCTGATTGGGGTCCATACTTAGGCAGCCTATTGGCACTAGTGGGTTGTGGGATCTTGTTCCGTGTGAGGTATGTTGTTTGTCTACCTTGGACTTCACGTTTCGTTTCATTTGTTGTTTTGTCGGTTGTTTATTCATATAAATAAACATGTATGCATATCACGCTGCGCCTTGGTCCGTCCCGTCTGTAAACGAACGTGACACCATTTCTTTTTGTTTTTCCTCTAATTTATTCTGAGCCTCTATGTTACAGTTTTTATTGCTATCTATCTGTTCTATTAGACCTTCTATTTCCTTTGTTAGTATGGACTCTTTTGACCTAAATTGCTTTTGTTTTCGAGATGAGTACTGAATTGCATGGCCTCTAAAGGCACATTTAAAGGTGTCCCATACAATAAGGGGATTTGCTGTACCTATGTTATGTCGGAAAAAATCTGTTATAAATTCCTCTGTCTTAGATAAAACCTAGTTATCATCCAATAGGCTTTGATAAAATGTCCAATATCCTCGCCCACGTGGAAATTCAGTAAGAGTAATGTATATGCCAATTATATGTTGGTCCGACTGCATTCTGTCCCCTATCAACACTTTTTAAACTTTTGGTGCCAACGAGAATGACATCAGAAAGAAGTCAAGACGACTAGCTTGATTGAGTCTCCGCCATGTGTATCTCCCTAGATCAGGATATTTAAGCCTCCATATATCTGCTAGTTCTAATGTATCCATGACATTCACGATTTCCTTAAGAGCATGTGTGTGATTGTTTGTAGTGTGATTTCCTTTACGGTCCATTGAGCTATTTAAAACTGTATTACAATCTCCCACCATAATAATAGAGTCTTGAATTGCTTGCAGGGTTGATAATTGTCAAAGAAGTGTGGAACATCATTATTTGGTCCGCAAAGGTTAATGAGCCATATCTGTTTATGGTCCAATAACATATTTAAAATAATCCATCTACCTTGCGTATCTGTTTGGACAATTTGCACATTCGGATCGAAATTACTGTTAATTAATATTATCACTCCCCCCCCCCCCCCTCCTTTTTCCACGCAACTTCATCTAGAATTGTTTCCTGTAAACAATAGATATTATATTCCTTCACTTTGAGCCATGTAAATATTGTTCTTCTTTTGTTATTACAGTTTTTGGGATTGCTTAACACTAAAATTAAAAGTAGTACACTATTAGCAAAACCTTACACTCAAGAAGCAAAACATCAGCCCATATTTGCACAACTATAAGCACATTGTCAACCTTACACTTGTTGCAAAACTCTACACACAGTGATTTGCAAAACACTAAACACAGTTAACATACATTACACACAAAAATCTATCATGAAGTCACGTCCTTGCAATACCAAAGCACTGACTGTCAAATTACCACACCGTCCAACCAATTGGTTCAACACAGTCATCAGGTGTGCAAACAATCGTTTGCTTAATTGTAGACACACCAATCAGGTGTATAAGCACTATAAAAAGCAGCAGGTGAGTTCATCGGTCTTCAAGCACAATGGAAAGAGTCAGAGAAAGAGTAAGACGAGGAGGAGGAGGAGGAGGAGGACGACGAGGAGAACGAGGAGGAGGACGAGGAGAACGAGGAGGACGAGGAGAACGAGGAGGACGAGGAGAACGAGGAGGACGAGGAGGAGAACGAGGAGAACGAGGAGGAGAACGAGGAGAACGAGGAGGACGAGGAGAACGAGGAGGACGAGGAGGAGGACGAGGAGAACGAGGAGGACGAGGAGGAGGACGAGGAGGAGGAGGAAGGGGAGGAAGAGGAAGAGGAAGAGGAAGAGGAAGACAAAGAGGACCGAATCTGACAAATGAGATCCGCGCAACACTGGTTGACCACATTGTCAACCACGGCCTGACGCTGAGGGAGGCTGGACTGCGAGTACAGCCAAATCTAAGCCGATATACAGTGGCAAGTGTGATGAGAACATTTCGACTGGAAAATAGGTATTGTAAAAATATCATCATATCAAAAACATCTGCACGGTTTCAGTAACTGCTTACAGTACTATATTCTATGCACTATCAGCACTTCTGTTACCTTTTCCTGTGAAATTACTGTACTATTGTATACTGTTTTTTTTTCTACATAGGATTGATGGTCAGGGACGACAAGGGGGAAGGCCTCCTATGTTCACAGAACAGCAAGAGAGGGAGATAGTAAACATGGTTTTGGCCAACAATGCTATAACACTCAAGCAGCTCCAAGCTAACATTGTCAATAACCACGCCATTTTCAACGATATCCATCAGGTCTCAACATCAACACTGGCACGCATCCTAAAAAAAATACATATTCAAATGAAGCAAATTTATCGGAGTGCCTTTCGAGCGCAATTCGAAAGGGTGAAACGACTGCGGCATGATTATGCAGAGGTATGTATTCACTTTAGCAGTGTGATCTTGCATACTGTCTCATAATCTTTTACTGTACTGTAATATGTATACTAGATCTACACTGAACTACACAATTTTGCCTGACACTGTTTTTCAGAGAGTTTTACGAATGGATGGAGAGGAGATCCAGCATGAGTTCATTTACGTAGATGAGGCTGGGTTCAACCTGACGAGAACACGAAGGAGGGGAAGAAACATCATTGGCCACAGGGCTATAGTCAATGTCCCAGGGCAACGTGGGGTAATATAACACTCTGTGCAGCCATTACACAGAATGGGGTCCTCCACCGCCATGCCCATATGGGCCCCTTACAACACAGCACTCATACTTACATTCTTGGACCAATTACACAACATAACAGCAGCAAATCAAATCGATCATATGCAATACATTGTTGTCTGGGACAATGTGTCTTTCCACCGCTCTGCTCTGGTTCAGAACTGGTTTCAGCAACATCCACATTTCACCGTCCTATATCTTCCACCATACTCTCCATTCCTCAACCCTATAGAAGAGTTTTTCTCGGCATGGCGGTGGAAGGTATATGATCTCCGTCTCCAGGCTGAGGTACCCCTCATCCAAGCCATGGAGGAGGCCTGTGACCAGATGGAGGTAGCAGCAATGCAAGGATGGATTCGTCATTCAAGACGTTTCTTTCCAAGGTGTCTTGCTAATGACAACATTGCCTGCGATGTTGATGAAATTCTCTGGCCAGATCCAGCTAGGCGAAGAGACAATGTCTAGTTATTTTTTTTTTTTTATTTGAACTTACAATACGTAAAGTGACGTTTGGTTACAGTATTATGAATCTCCATGTCAACATTTTGGGCGTGTTGAGAAATAAATGAGTTTCTTCAGTCTGCAACATTGGTCTTGTGTAGTGTTTGGTGAATTTACATTATATTTGTACTTTGTTGAGAGTAGCCTACTCTAATCATAGGGAAGTAGAAGTGCTAAAAGTGTTTTAGGTTTATCACAGCAGAGTGTAACTCGTGCAAACAGAGTATAGTAATGTGAAACGTGTGTGTTTCATATGGTAACAAAGTGTGGTTTTTAAAAAGAAGTGTATAGTTTTTACAAGAGTGTTTAATTTTGCAAAGGATCTGTAGTGTTTTGCTAATTGGGTGTGTGGTTGTGCTAATTGTGTGTAGTGTTTTGAAAACACGGGCCCTGTTTTGAAAATCGTGCTTAAGCAATCAAAAAAAACTGTATCTGTTAAGCCATTACAATTATAACTGGCTATACTTATTTCACCACATACCATAATGAGATGCAAGTTTCAAATCTATTAATCATTATATATGTTTGTAAATTTACCAATATAAAATACCACAGTGATTGAGTGTCCATATAGCTGTACCATGATATTTGCATTGTTACTAAGTAACCCTCCAATTGTTCTCCACTAATTCCCCCGCTAAAGCCCCTCCCCATCCCAAGTTGGGCCGTTATCCCAGTGATCGGCATACCACCCCCGTCCCCCCGGATCCCTAGGCCCCTGAGAGGCCAGGACCCAACCATCGAAAACAGCACACAGTGCCACCCACAAAACAGAAGCAGGTCAACCGCCAAAAGCATTTCCAATGCTCTCACCTCAATATACAGTGGGGAGAACAAGTATTTGATACACTGCCGATTTTGCAGGTTTTCCTACTTACAAAGCATGTAGAGGTCTGTAATTTTTATCATAGGTACACTTCAACTGTGAGAGACAAAAATCCAGAAAATCACATTGTATGATTTTTAAGTAATTCATTTGCATTTTATTGCATGGCATAAGCATTTGATCACCCACCAACCAGTAAGAATTCCAGCTCTCACAGACCTGTTAGTTTTTCTTTAAGAAGCCCTCCTGTTCTCCACTCATTACCTGTATTAACTGCACCTGTTTGAACTCGTTACCTGTATAAAAGACACCTGTCCACACACTCAATCAAACAGACTCCAACCTCTCCACAATGGCCAAGACCAGAGAGCTGTATAAGGACATCAGGGATAAAATTGTAGACCTGCACAAGGCTGGGATGGGCTACAGGACAATAGGCAAGCAGCTTGGTGAGAAGGCAACAACTGTTGGCGCAATTATTAGAAAATGGAAGAAGTTCAAGATGACGGTCAATCACCCTCAGTCTGGGGTTCCATGCAAGATCTCACCTCGTGGGGCATCAATGATCATGAGGAAGGTGAGGGATCAGCCCAGAACTACACGGCAGGACCTGGTCAATGACCTGAAGAGAGCTGGGACCACAGTCTCAAAGAAAACCATTAGTAACACACTACGCCGTCATGGATTAAAATCCTGCAGCGCACGCAAGGTCCCCCTGCTCAAGCCAGCGCATGTCCAGGCCCGTCTGAAGTTTGCCAATGACCATCTGGATGATCCAGAGGAGGAATGGGAGAATGTCATGTGGTCTGATGAGACAAAAATAGAGCTTGTTGGTCTAAACTCCACTCGCCGTGTTTGGAGGAAGAAGAAGGATGAGTACAACCCCAAGAACACCATCCCAACCGTGAAGCATGGAGGTGGAAACATCATTCTTTGGGGATGCTTTTCTGCAAAGGAGACAGGACGACTGCACCGTATTGAGGGGAGGATGGATGGGGCCATGTATCGCGAGATCTTGGCCAACAACCTCCTTCCCTCAGTAAGAGCATTGAAGATGGGTCGTGGCTGGGTCTTCCAGCATGACAATGACCCGAAACACACAGCCAGGGCAACTAAGGAGTGGCTCCGTAAGAAGCATCTCAAGGTCCTGGGGTAGCCTAGCCAGTCTCCAGACCTGAACCCAATAGAACATCTTTGGAGGGAGCTGAAAGTCCGTATTGCCCAGCGACAGCCCCGAAACCTGAAGGATCTGGAGAAGGTCTGTATGGAGGAGTGGGCCAAAATCCCTGCTGCAGTGTGTGCAAACCTGGTCAAGACCTACAGGAAACATATGATCTCTGTAATTGCAAACAAAGGTTTCTGTACCAAATATTAAGTTTGTGTCATGCAATAAAATGCAAATTAATTACTTAAAAATCATACAATGTCATTTTCTGGATTTTTGTTTTAGATGCCGTCTCTCACAGTTGAAGTGTACCTATGATAAAAATTACAGACCTCTACATGCTTTGTAAGTAGGAAAACCTGCAAAAAAAAAAAATATATATATATAGCTATTTAAAAATATATATCTATTCAAATATCTTGCATATCTTATTTTCCGTCATTATCAATTAATATGCGTAATAATGTCGGCAGTTCATGCGTAGGATTTTAACCTATAACCCGGATTGCCATTGTATTACATTACATTTTTTACAATAAATTATTATTTTAGCAAATAATTATTGTGGTTCATCCTATATTCTCCCTAACATCCTTGCCCCCTTGCAACAGATGTGGGATAAACACACACGCACATACTCTAACACACTCAACCCCTTTCCTCCACAATCAACCTTAAGATCAGTTGCTCAACGGTTGTTACATCCCAAAGCCCAACTCAAGAAAGGACCTGATTTTCGAATGCATATACAGTTACAGCTGTTTGAGAAAGCATGCAAGATAGAGCAAAAATTTACAACAATGTAAGATTTGATTAATCTATTTAATCTATGTCAAGTCCTAGGTGATGGAGATCAGATCCAACCTCTTCACCTGAGACACAAACACTCTGGTCCCCCGTTGTAACCATTTTCCCCAAGCATCTCCGTGCAGTCAGACCTTTGATTATTTTGTGCCACCTGGGCCACAATAATAAGCCCCCTCTCTGATTGTCCGAGTGTGACCTCCTCCCCATGGGTTACTGCAGCCAGTGTTGCCAGCACTGCAACTACATGGGTGGGGGTGCACCGGAATCCCCACCGGCTAGGTACAAGGTCGTCAAGGTTCTCATTAGCAGCTTTGAGAATTTCCTTGTATATTATGGTCTCCCATCAGGGGGCTCTGGCTTTGTGGGACCAACCCTGCCAGGCAGGCTCAGAATTTTGAGGGGGCGGTGCTGCTCAAGTAGGTCTCTGACCGCATTTATATTTCTGTTTTGGCTGCATATAGGCAACTCACAGCAGGTCCATAAAATAGATGGGGACTTCTCTTTGGTGTATGGGTCGCTCAGGTGGGTGTCTAGGATATAGGGTTGGGGATCGTTCCATCATGATAGGACAATAAAAAATATATTAGATGTATACTATACTTTAAAATGTATATCCTTCATCTGCACAAAATTGAAGCTCTCTCTCACAACCCCTGCTCGTAGACACATGTTGGTTCTGGGATATGCAACCATTTCCTTTCTCATTCACTTAACGCCACACTTCTTCAAACACAAAAACGCACACCATACCTTCCATCACAATTCATCCACACATACCCACATACTGTGCCTTCTATGTCTTCTGTTTGCTATGTTTTTATCCCCACTATGTTGATTGAGTACTTGTAATACCGTCTTATCCCTTTATAAAATACTATACATACTATAAATGTGCTTTATTATTACAATCCCTACCATGGTTAGAATTGGGTGCTCCATTATTCGACTCCTCTATTAGAACTTTCAGAATAGCCATGGAGTAGTCTTTGTGTCGCGGAACATTAGGTTGTCAATATACAGTTTATCGACAACAAGAGCAACACGCTTCCCTTTTAATCTATTTTCCTTGAAGATTGGGTACAGAACTTTGCGCCGTTCTGCAATCTCCCTCGGGAACGTTCGAGTTGGATTTTGTCAACAGCCTCGAGTGGGATTTGAAGCGCTGTAAAAAAATTCTGTAACCTCTCCTTCTTTTTCCTGGATACCCGCAAGTACTAGAGTACCATGAGGCCAATGGTGACTTTAAAACAGTTACAGTTTAATGGCTGTGACAGGATAAAACTGAGGATGGATCAACAATAATAACCTAATTGACAGAGCGAAAAGAAGGAAGCCCTTACAGAATAAAAGTATTCCAAAACATGCATCCTGTTTGCAACAAGGCACTAAGTGATACTGCAAAAAATGTGGCAAAGCAATTCACTCTTTGTCCTGAATACAAAGTGTTATGTTTGGGACAAATCCAATACAACACATTATTGAGTACCAATTTTCATATTTTCAAGCATAGTGGTGTCTGCATCATGTTATGTGTATGCTTGTAATCTTTATGGACTTTTTTCAGGATAAAAAGAAACAGACAAAATCCTAGAGGAATACCTGGTTCATTCTGCTTTCCACCAGACACTGGGAGGTGAGTTTACCTTTCAGCAGGACAATAACCTAAAACACAAGGCCATATCCACATTGGAGTTGCTTACCAAGAAGACAGTGAATGTTCCTGAGTGCCTGAGTTACAGTTTTGAATTAAATCTACTAATCTAAATCTATGGCAAGACCTGAAAATGGTTGTCTAGCAATGATCAACAACCAATTTGACAGAGCTTAAAGATTTTTGAAAAGAGTAATGGGCAAATGTTGCACAATCCAGGTTGGAGACTTACCCGGAAAGACTGTGAGGTAAACCCTCTGGCTGGATGATTTGTGTTCACCTGGGGAGAGAAAGGTGAGAGCAAACACATTTGCAGAGTAAACACACACACACACACACACACACACACACACACACACACCACACACACACCACACACACATACACACACACACACCCTACACACACACACACACACACACACACACACACACACACACACACACACACACACACACACACACACACCCTACACACACACACACACACACACACACACACACACACACACAGAGACACACACACACACAGACACACACACACACAGTAAACACACAAACTGCAGCCCCTGCTCCATCTGTGTTTGCTCTCCGGAATTTAAAGAGAATGAATAAACAAACAACTGAAAAGGTAGATTTCTGTAAACAAACAGGGATACTTTCTGTTATTCTAATGTAAACACAAACCGTCCCACTAGGCATACAAATACAGAGAGTCAGAACCTTCTGAATGTTGCCCAAAGTGGTCACTGTATCCATGTGTGTGTATGTGCATGTGTGTGCGTGTTAATGTATCTTCGCATATCCACATAAAACACTCATTAATTTACAAGCCTTTGGTACAGCACATTAAATATCCATCCACCCACATCCACATATAAACATTACAAACTCACTACACTACATCACTACATCAGCTATTAAAAGTGAGAGATGTGACATTGCCTCTGTAAGCAGGTTTCCAGGGCCAGGCTTTAGTAATTGTCATTGTGGAAGTAAGTGCCATTGTCCCTCAGATCTATAGTATGGGAATGACTCTGGCTGTGACAGGCGCTGGGGAAGGGATAGGGGAGGGCTGTATGTGTGTGTGTGTGTGGGGGGGTGTGTGTGTGACAGGCTGGGGTGGCTGTAGTGTGTGATGCCCGGCAGTCCTTCATCCCCCTGGTCTAAACGGTGCTGTCAGGCCCCTAATCGAGATGGAAGAGAGACTGGTTGGATAGAAGAGCTGACTGCAGGCTGCAGATGAAAAGCACAGATCGACTCCTGTGCCCTTGTCCTGTTCCTGTTCCTCCAGTTGCAACAGGATGGATTCCCTTAGCAGACAGGCAGGCAGAGTGTTCTGACCACTCAGAAATACCTATAGGCTAGCTAATCTAGGCTGGAAAGGGGTTGATGTGTCACTGCTAGTAATACAGAAACAGTATGTTGATGATCATTATTTGCAGGTTTTAATTTTGGGGATCACAAAAAGTTTTATGCATCTGAGATTGCATCATGTGTGTCTAGTATTTTATTGAGCAGGTTTTCCAAGATATTTCTGTGGTTGTGCTTTGTTCTCTCTCTGTTTTTCTCTTGAATGTGTTGTAAAGTCCAGCAGAAGGTTATGATTTATGATTTAATTATTCATTGTGTTGTGCTTAGCCTGCAGATGGGGCTACTGGACTGTGAAACTATTCTTTGTTGAGGCCCGGTGAGGTGTCTTGTGTGAACTGGAGACGAGCATCATCCTTTGTATATCTTTAACTGCTGAGAATGCAGGGAGACTCTCTTTGCTGTACTTAACAGATCAATGCTATTTTCTATTATTACTGAAGCATAGCAGTCTGGAGTAGCATTCTCTCTTCATTTGGGTTTTCTCTGAGCTGGAGTGTGATGAGATCAATCACAATACTTTATTTCCCATAGCAGATTTAATACACAGCACTTCCCTACAATCACCAGTTCCTGAACCCCAGGAAGAGTAGCTGCTGCTTCAGCAATAGCTAATAGGGATCTGAATAAAATATTAAATAATTAATGTCACAGACTATTTCTATTCCTATTCCTATTCCTAAAACTGACTGAGTTCATAAGTAAAGTGTACTGTATAGACTTTTTTTTTGTATAGAGGTATTTTCTGTCAGTTTTCACCACTGGAAGAGGTTGATTGTGACTGAGGCTGCCCTATTTCCCATATCAGTTACATAACCCTGTGATTTGAACTATATTATTCTGTAGTCTGGGTGTATGGAGGCTGATATATTTCTATAGATGATGTAATGTTACAGGTATTAATGTAATGGCTTATGCTAATAGACAGGTTAATGCTGCCTCCCCTGAGATTACAAAGCCTCTAACTGCCAGCATCATCATCCTTATACAGAGAGCCTGCCAAAAACATGCCAGAGAGAGAGAGAGATAGACAGGGGGGAATTAAACAGAAAGAGAGAGAAACAAAGAGAGATTGAGAGGGGGGGGTGAATTAAACAGAAAGAGAGAGAAACAAAGAGAGATTGAGAGGGGGGGTGAATTAAACAGAAGAGAGAGAGAAACAAAGAGAGATTGAGAGGGGGGTGAATTAAACAGAAAGAGAGAGAAACAAAGAGAGATTGATAGAGGGGGGGTGAATTAAACAGAAAGAGAGAGAAACAAAGAGAGATTGAGAGAGGGGGGGTGAATTAAACAGAAAGAGAGAGAAACAAAGAGAGATTGAGAGAGGGGGGTGAATTAAACAGAAAGAGAGAGAAACAAAGAGAGATTGAGGGGGGGTCAATTAAACAGAAAGAGAGAGAAACAAAGAGAGATTGAGAGAGGGGGGTGAATTAAACAGAAAGAGAGAGAAACAAAGAGAGATTGAGGGGGGTGAATTAAACAGAAAGAGAGAGAAACAAAGAGAGATTGAGAGAGGGGGGTGAATTAAACAGAAAGAGAGAGAAACAAAGAGAGATTGAGAGGGGGGGTGAATTAAACAGAAAGAGAGAGAAACAAAGAGAGATTGAGAGAGGGGGGGGTGAATTAAACAGAAAGAGAGAGAAACAAAGAGAGATTGAGGGGGGTCAATTAAACAGAAAGAGAGAGAAACAAAGAGAGATTGAGGGGGGGTCAATTAAACAGAAAGAGAGAGAAACAAAAAGAGATTGAGAGAGGGGGTGAATTAAACAGAAAGAGAGAGAAACAAAGAGAGATTGAGAGAGAGGGTGGGGTGAATTAAACAGAAAGAGAGAGAAACAAAGAGAGATTGAGAGGGGGGGGTAAATTAAACAGAAAGAGAGAGAAACAAAGAGAGATTGAGAGGGGGGGGTGAATTAAACAGAAAGAGAGAGAAACAAAGAGAGATTGAGAGAGGGGGGGGTGAATTAAACAGAAAGAGAGAGAAACAAAGAGAGATTGAGAGAGGGGGGTGAATTAAACAGAAAGAGAGAGAAACAAAGAGAGATTGAGGGGGTGAATTAAACAGAAAGAGAGAGACACAAAGAGAGATTGAGAGAGGGGGGGTGAATTAAACAGAAAGAGAGAGACACAAAGAGAGATTGAGAGGGGGGGGTGAATTAAACAGAAAGAGAGAGAAACAAAGAGAGATTGAGAGGGGGTGTGAATTAAACAGAAAGAGAGAGAAACAAAGAGAGATTGAGAGGGGGGGTGAATTAAACAGAAAGAGAGAGAAACAAAGAGAGATTGAGAGAGGGGGGTGAATTAAACAGAAAGAGAGAGAAACAAAGAGAGATTGAGAGAGGGGGGTGAATTAAACAGAAAGAGAGAGAAACAAAGAGAGATTGAGAGGGGGGGTGAATTAAACAGAAAGAGAGAGAAACAAAGAGAGATTGAGAGAGGGGGGGGGTGAATTAAATAGAAAGAGAGAGAAACAAAGAGAGATTGAGGGGGGGTGAATTAAACAGAAAGAGAGAGACACAAAGAGAGATTGAGAGGGGGGGTGAATTAAACAGAAAGAGAGAGAAACAAAGAGAGATTGAGAGGGGGGGTGAATTAAACAGAAAGAGAGAGAAACAAAGAGAGATTGAGGGGGGTGAATTAAACAGAAAGAGAGAGAAACAAAGAGAGATTAAGAGAGGGGGGGTGAATTAAACAGAAAGAGAGAGAAACAAAGAGAGATTGAGAGGGGGGGGTGAATTAAACAGAAAGAGAGAGAAACAAAAAGAGATTGAGAGAGGGGGGGTGAATTAAACAGAAAGAGAGAGAGAAACAAAGAGAGATTGAGAGGGGGGGTGAATTAAACAGAAAGAGAGAGAAACAAAGAGAGATTGAGGGTGGGGGGGTGATTTAAACAGAAAGAGAGAGAAACAAAGAGAGATTGAGAGAGGGGGGTGAATTAAACAGAAAGAGAGAGAAACAAAGAGAGATTGAGAGAGGGGGGGTGAATTAAACAGAAAGAGAGAGAAACAAAGAGAGATTGAGAGGGGGTGTGAATTAAACAGAAAGAGAGAGAAACAAAGAGAGATTGAGAGAGGGGGGGTGAATTAAACAGAAAGAGAGAGAAACAAAGAGAGATTGAGGGGGGGTGAATTAAACAGAAAAAGAGAGACACAAAGAGAGATTGAGAGGGGGGGGTGAATTAAACAGAAAGAGAGAGAAACAAAGAGAGATTGAGAGGGGGTGTGAATTAAACAGAAAGAGAGAGAAACAAAGAGAGATTGAGAGAGGGGGGTGAATTAAACAGAAAGAGAGAGAAACAAAGAGAGATTGAGAGAGGGGGGGTGAATTAAACAGAAAGAGAGAGAAACTAAGAGAGATTGAGAGAGGGTGGGTGAATTAAACAGAAAGAGAGAGAAACAAAGAGAGATTGAGAGAGGGGGGGGTGAATTAAACAGAAAGAGAGATTGAGAGAGGGGGGGGTGAATTAAACAGAAAGAGAGATTGAGAGGGGGGTGAATTAAACAGAAAGAGAGATTGAGAGAGGGGGGTTGAATTAAACTGAAAGAGAGATTGAGGGGGGTGTGAATTAAACAGAAAGAGAGATGGGGGGGGTGAATTAAACAGAAAGAGAGATTGAGAGAGGGGGGGGTGAATTAAACAGAAAGAGAGATTGAGAGAGGGGGGGTGAATTAAACAGAAAGATATATTGAGAGGGGGGGGGGTGAATTAAACAGAAAGAGAGATTGAGAAAGGGGGGGGTGAATTAAACTGAAAGAGAGATGGAACTGTTTCTGTCTCTCAGTGTTTGTCTTGGATGATGTCTTTCATTCCCCTCCCAAGGTCTCTCCTCGCCCCACTCCTCTTTTCTTCCCCTCTTCTCTCCGCCTCCTCTTCTCCTCCCCTCCTCTCCCCCCTCTTCTCCTCCCCTCCTCTCTCCCCCCCTCTTCTTCTCCCCTCCTCTCCCCCCTCTTCTCCTCCCCTCCTCTCTCCCCCTCTTCTCTCCTCTACATCATAAATGGCTGAATATGGAGCCTTGTTTCCAGTCCATTTCACGCAGCGGTGAGCGGCGGCCTTTCAGATCTCCTCGCACCTCGGGAGGCAGTTAGGTGGAAAAGTGTTCTTCTCTCTCCGTATCTCCGCACCTCTGTACCTCAGCCTCAGATCTGTCCATGCATCATTCAGGCTCCAGCACAAGGCCAGGCAGTGACGCGACCATTTAGTGACAGGGAGGAGACCACACATTAATAAATGTCTCCTTCTAAAGATAATATATATCTGTCCTGACAATTTATCCCCTAACGATCCAGTGTCCTGGGAGCTACTTTCTCCATGCACCAAGGGAACTGGTGAAGAACCTCCAAAAAACGGGTGGTGTATATTAAATTTATATTTTGTATTTGTGTTTCTGTTTCTGTATAATTCTCTGCATAAATCTGTTAATTTCAATTACATGTATTTTAACTTTTCATTCCCATTGTATTCCCATTGTTTGACAATGCACTGTAGTGCCCATGTGCAGTGGGACAGTGGGATGTGTACGGACACAGATGACTGTGTTATTTACTTATCTTCTGCAGGAGTCAGTATAGGAGAGTTTCTGTACTGTATGACCTCTGTGTCAGGGGAGTTCTGTTCAGCTTGTTTCATCGCAGGCCGCTACAGCTCTCTGATGAACAGTTTCTGCCTCACTGAGTCTGTGTACACAATAAGAAAACACCATCTCCATCTGACTGCTATGGCAAAACAACTTAAACCCTAATAAATCTGCTCTTCATTCTGACACACACACACACACACATCCTTGGTATATACTTAAGTGGGTGTATAGTAAAATGGGCATTGGCATTATCCAAACAGGAGAGACTGGGCCCATCACTTTACTCTCTCTCTCTCTCTCTCTCTCTCTCTCTCTCTCTCTCTCTCTCTCTCTCTCTCTCTCTCTCTCTCTCTCTCTCTCGTTCTCTCTCTCTCTCTCTCTCTCTCTCTCTGGCCCTAATAGATGGTTCTGTACTGTACAGAGTGCGTTGTTATCTTTTTGGCAACTAGTGGCAGTGGCTCTTTGCAGACGACACAACAGTCAGAGGTGGTGAGGAGGTGAGGCCCCTGGCGGAGTGGTGCCAGGAAAATAACCTCTCCCTTAATGTCAACAAAACAAAGGATCTGATCATTGACTTCAGGAGACATCAGAAGGAGCACGCCCCCATCCACATCGACAGAGCTGCAGTGGAGAGGGTGAAAAGCTTCAAGTTCCTCGGCGTACACATCACTGACAATCTGAAATGGTCCATCCACACAGACAGTGTGGTGAAGAAGGTGCAACAGCGTCTCTTCAACCTCAGGAGGCTAAAGAAATGTGTCTTGGCCCGTAAGACCCTCACGAACTTCTACAGATGCACCATTGAGAGCATCCTGTCGGGCTGTATCACTGCCTGGTATGGCAACTGTACCGTCCGCAACCGCAGGGCTCTCCAGAGGGTGTTACGGTCAGCCCAAAACATCACCAGGGCACACGAGGGCCAAGAAGATCATCAAGGACCTCAGCCACCCAAGCCACGGCCTGTTCACCCCGCTACCATCTAGAAGGTGGAGACAGTACAGGTGCATCAAAGCTGGGAACGAGAGACTGAAAAATTGCTTCTATTTCCAGGCTATCTGACTTTTAAATAGTCACCACTAGCCAGCCTCCGCCCAGTACCCTGCCCTGATCTTTAGTCACTGTTACTAGCCGGCTACCACCCGGTACTCAACCCTGCACATTAGAGACTGCTGCCCTATGTACACTACCAGTCAACAGTTTGGACACCTAGTCATTCAATGATTTTTCTTTATTTTTACTATTTTTTACATTGTAGAATAATAGTGAAGACATCAAAACTATAAAATAACACATATGGAATCATGTAGTAACCAAAAAAGTGTTAAACAAATCAAAATATATTTTATATTTGAGATTCTTCAAATAGCCACCCTTTGCCTTGATGACAGCTTTGCACACTCTTGGCATAAAGAAAAACCCTTGAATTAGTAGGTGTGTCCAAACCTTTAACTGGTACTATACATAGTCATTGAACACTGGTCACTTTAATAATGTTTACATACTGTTTTACCCACTTCATATGTACATACTGTATTCTAGTCAAGGCCTATCCTATTTACACTGAAAATACAAACGCAACATGTAAAGTGTTGGTCCCATGTTTCATGAGCTGAAATAAAAGATCCCAGAAAAGTTCCATAAGCACAAAAATATTATTTATCTCAAATTTTGTGCACAAATTTGTTTACATCCCTGTCAGTGAGCATTTCTCCTTTGCCAAGATAATCTATCCACCTGACAGGTGTGGCATATCAAGAAGCTGATTAAACAGCATGACCATTACACAGGTGCACCTTGTGCTGGTGACAATAAAAGGCCACACAAAAATTTGCACACAATATAATGCCACAGGTGTCTCAGGTTTTGAGGGAGCTGTTGGCAGAGAATTGATTGCTCATTTCTCTACCATAACCCACTTCCATCGTCATTTTAGAGAATTTGGCAGTACGTCCAACCAGCCTCACAACCGCAGACCATGTGTATCGTGTAGGCGAGCGGTTTGCTGATGTCAACATTGTGGCCCCATGGTGGCGGTGGGGTTATGCTATGGGCAGGCATAAGCTATGAACAACAAACACAATTGCATTTTATCGATTGTCAATTTGAATGCAAAAAAATACTGCAATGTGAGGCCTATTTCTTTTAAGGGATCTGTAACTAACAGATGCATATCTGTATTCCCAGTCATGTGAAATCCTTAGATTAGGGCCTAATGAATTTATTTCAATTGACTGATTTCCTCATATGAACAGTAACTCAGTAAAATCTTTGAAATTGTTGCGTTCTAATATTTTTTCTGTCTAACTACTGCTGTACACACCTTTTCTATCCACATACTGTCCATAATGTCTATACATCCCATCATATACATATATATTTATTTCTCTGACATTTGGGATTTGTGTGTGTTGTACTGTATTGTTAGGTATTACCGCACTGTTGGAGCTAGGAACATAAGCATTTCGCTACACCCGCGATAACATCTGCTTATTATGTGTACTCAAACAATAACATTTGATTTGATTTGATTTGTCATTAGCATAAGTAGCATCTCACTGCTGGCTAGCTGGCTGCTGTTGTTTTTATGAGCCATTCAAAGACATATCTGGTCCACTGGACACCTTTTCTGACTCTGCATTTGTTTATTAGGCACACACACACACATACATGTGCACACACATGCACACACGTGCAGATTAGTCTGTGTCAAGTGGAACTGTTTGAATTGGCCTTCACAATGCATCAAAAAGTATTGGCATCCATGCATTGGCTAACAGGTATATGTTAAACATATTTCATGAATCATTCTCTTACCCAAGGACATTACCCATTAATCAGTCCTCATACCTGATACCCCCAGTGTAAGTATAGTACACTGAGAGCTTATTACGCTGATGTACTTTCCCCTTAATTGAATTACTAAATGACAGTGAGTATGTCTCATAGAGGATACAGCGGTGGAACCTGTAATGATTAAACATGATGTTGAAGCTTCAGTTATGGGAGTTCTAATATACTTTATTACAGACGGTCTTCCCTCCAGACTACCAGGACTCACCTCCATGTTACTCTATTTCACAAGTAAATTGATGACAGGCAATTTAAGAATCAAGACATGCGTTTTTCACCTGTCTTTTGCCATCCTTGCTGCAAGGGCCTGAGTTTAATATTCAGACTCTTTCACTTTTTCTGTCTCTCTATCTCCATCCTCCCCACATCGCTCTCTTTCTTTCCCTCTCTTCACTTCTTTTCCTGTTACTTTTCTTCCTCTCATGTCTGTGTGTAGACAGGTGTGGTATTTAATCTGGGAGAGCAGCTTTCATAACCCAAGATTTCCACCCCAGAGGAGCGTGGGTAGAGATGCTGACACTCAGATTAATAACACTTACTCTCAAGAGAATCTCCCTCCTCCAACCTCTCTCTCTCCCTCTTTCTCCTCTCTCCATCCCTCTCTCTCTCTTTCTCATTTTCTGTCATTTTCTTTCTCCCTCCCGCTCGAGTGAGTCTCTCCTCTCTTTCCTCCCATTCTCCTTCTCTACCTTCCTCTCTCTCTCTCTCTCTCTCTCTCTCTCTCTCTCTCTCTCTCTCTCTCTCTCTCTCTCTCTCTCTCTCTCTCTCTCTCTCTCTCTCTCTCTCTCTCCTCTCTTCCTCTCTCTCTCCTTCTTTTCTCTCTCTCTCTCTCTCTCTCTCTCTCTCTCTCTCTCTCTCTCTCTCTCTCTCTCTCTCTCTCTCGGTTGGATGCATCTCTACAGCTCCTCTCCTATCTGTCAAACATATGAATAATAATTACATGGTGAGATAATTCATTGTTTCTCTCTCCCAGTATTCTCTGGAGTTCATGCATAGTTAAACTGCTATTATTCTGATAAGGGTCATTTCATAGCACCAGTGTGATCTGCGTTGTTTTCTGACGTTTTGCAGTTTCACCCTCAAGCGCTTGACTCTTTTGTGTGATTCTATAAGCCAAGTACACATCGGGACACAGCACACAACAATCAGGACTGTTCCCAGAAGTGTAGACGATCACATTGTATCTCAGTCAGAAGCATCACAGACATCATAAACAGAGCAAGACATGATTGTTTTGTTATGGACAGTAAGCTAAGAGGAGATAAGTACATCAGTCCACCCTCCTCCGTCTCTAGCTCGCTCTAAAGTTTGACACCACTAACAACAAGTTAACAATAAACTGATGAGAAAGGAGCATTTCCGACACACAAATGCCACTGGTAATTTAAGCATGCGTTTTAACTACAGCAATTTGCCACCGCTGTGGCATCATTGCGTTGAGTTTTAAGACTGGACCACACATTATCCCAGGCACTTAGAGTGTGATAAACAACATTAAGCACTGGGACCATTCACAGGAAAGTACAGTGACGCTCGGAAGAGATTTCTTTTAACAGTCTTTGCACATTGTGAGGTAATGAGGGAGAGACAAGAGAGAGAATGAGGAGGAGAGATAGAATGTGTTAAAGAGAGAGAGGGAGGAGAGAAAGAGGGCACTGAAGCTGTTAGATATAACAGCTGTGTGTGGGTTGTAACAGGAGACAGAGATAATGAAAAAGGAGACCGAGGGAAGAGGTCTATCTCTTCCTGAGGATGGGCTATTCTCTCTGCTGTGAACTCTGTTGGAAACACAACATAACTTGACTGGACCATACAGCAAGTGTATTATACACCATGTCAACTAATGAATACTAATTCATTATTCCGAATGAATCTTTAATCATTTGGAAATGTAAAAGTATTTTTCAGGTGAGAAAGTTGGATGTTTGGGTGAGTTCCTAACTCCAAACGCATACTGAGTGCTCTGGAGTCTGGGTACATCTAAAGTTCAGATCAAAAAGTAAGGGGTAACGAGAGATAATCCGCCTCCTAATTACAACATCATGTAATTAAAACATCACAGTTAATTAGTGCACTGCATTAACATCACAGTGTTACAGATGTAGGATCTTAATTTGAGCCAGTTTGCTACAGCACAAAAATAATCCTGCAGCAACAGGAAATGTGAATTATTATGTGGATTATAATTCATGGATGTTTTTTGTAGGGGTTGATACATTTGACATTAAGCCAAATCAAGTCTGACATTTTAATGAGGAAATTACAAACTTTAGAAGCTTTTTTAAACCTTAAATGCACCATACATTTGCATTTCCTGCTGTGCAGCAAAATTCTCATCAGCAAAATAGTGATCAAGTTAAGATCCTACATCTGTAGTTCAATAGGTTCTTCATCCATTCTGCCCTCTAGATGAACTCTCTGTATGTTTATCTCAGTAGCTGTAGCTAGCCCCCCAGTGCTACAGCCCTCTTGGTGACGGTTAACTCTCCCATTCTGCCTCCATTCAAAGGAACCATGAGTAGCCAATTTGCATAATCTGGAGTGCTGGGTGTGTTTTTAGGGAGAGGGGAGATTTATTCTCAGATTTTCCGAATCTAATTATCCCTCTGGCCTGGGGACTGGGACCACTCTATAACGGGGAGAAGAGACACAGTCACATATGAAAATACAACACAAAAGCTCAGAGAGCAAGAGAGAGAGAGAGAGAGAGAGAGAGAGAGAGAGAGAGAGAGAGAGAGAGAGAGAGAGAGAGAGAGAGAGAGAGAGAGAGAGATAGAGCGAGAGAGAGCTGCAGAGTAGAATATCTAGGTCACTGTCTCCATAGTTTCATTTTGGAATGAAACATGATTTCACAATCAACTGACCCAGACTGTTACAGAGTGATGTTTTCATAGAGCTCAGTCAGAATATAAGTTATTATGAATCTAACATTGTAGTGTTGACCGACCTGCTACCTGACTGTTACTGCTTTCAACAATGTTAGCTGTGTGATTGACTTTCTAAATACAGTATAAGACAAGGACCAAGTAAGATACAGACTACACTCTTAGAAAAAAGTGTTCCAAAAGGGTTCTACCTGGAACCAACAAGGGTTCTTCAAAGGGTTCTCCCATGGGGACATCCGAAGAACCTGTTTAGGTTCTAGATAGCACCTTTTTTTCTCAAAGTGTACAGTAGTGAGAGACAGAGCAGAGCTGCGCTGGAGTCAGATTCACTCTTTAGATCTAAATTGGTAGGCAGCTCCTGTCTCCTGTCTCCTCTCTCCTCTCTCCTCTCTCCTCTCTCCTGTCTCCTGTCTCCTGTCTCCTGTCTCCTCTCTCCTGTCTCCTCTCTCCTCTCTCCTGTCTCCTCCCTCCTCTCTCCTGTCTCCTCTCTCCTGTCTCCTCTCTCCTCTCTCCTCTCTCCTCTCTCCTCTCTTCTGTCTCCTCTCTCCTGTCTCCTCTCTCCTCTCTCCTCGCTCCTGTCTCCTGTCTCCTCTCTACTGTCTCCTCTCTCCTCTCCCTCTCTCCTCTCTCCTCTCTCCTCTCTCCTCTCTCCTCTCTCCTCTCTCCTCTCTCCTCTCTCCTCTCTCCTCTCTTCTGTCTCCTCTCTCCTGTCTCCTCTCTCCTCTCTCCTGTCTCCTGTCTCCTCTCTACTGTCTCCTCTCTCCTGTCTCCTCTCTACTGTCTCCTCTCTCCTCTCCTCTCTCCTCTCTCCTCTCTCCTCTCTCCTCTCTCCTCTCTCCTCTCTCCTCTCTTCTGTCTCCTCTCTCCTGTCTCCTCTCTCCTCTCTCCTGTCTCCTCTCTCCTTTCTCCTGTCTCCTCTCTCCTCTCTCCTGTCTCCTGTCTCCTGTCTCCTCTCTCCTCTCTCCTCTCTCCTCTCTCCTCTCTCCTCTCTCCTGTCTCCTCTATCCTCTCTCCTCTCTCCTCTCTCCTGTCTCCTCTTTCATCTCTCATCTATCCTCTCTCCTCTCCTCTCTCCTCTCTCCTCTCTCCACTTTCCCCTCTCCTCCCTCCATCCTCACCTTCTCCTCATTAAAACTCTTAATTGTCTCGTTCACACCTGCTCGTGTGCTGGATCATTTGGGATGTCTTCCTCACCAGAGCAGCTTTTCTCATCAACACGGTGCTGAGCTGGGTTCACATTCAAGGCACTGTGTCCTGTGTCCTTCACCTGTGTGTGTGTGTGTGTGTGTGTGTGTGTGTGTGTGTGTTTATACAACTACTGAATAACCTTGTCCATGACCGACACACGTGTCTCTCTAACAGGTTGTGTGAATATCAGTCTCTCCATTGTATCAGCAGTATATCTCAGTAGTCCTCCTGAGTGGCGCAGTGGTCTAAGGCACTGCATCGCAGTGCTAACTGTGCCACTAGAGATCCTGGTTCGAATCCAGGATCTGTCGCAGCCGGCCGCGACCGGGAGACTCATGGGCGGCGCACAATTAGGGTAGGGGAGGGAATGGCCGGCAGGGATGTAGCTCAGTTGATAGAGCATGGCGTTTGCAACGCCAGGGTTGTGGGTTCAATTCCCACGGGGGGCCAGTATAAAAAAATATGTATTCACTAACTGTAAGTCGCTCTGGATAAGAGCGTCTGCTAAATGACTAAAATGTAATGTAAAAAAATCAGGAGCCATCTCTCTCTGTTTGTCAGCAGGATTGATAAATACTCCATCAAAGCACATTTCCAAATATATATCATAACCTTTTGTTAAGAAGGAAATTAGTTTCCTAAAATACAATGAAGCTCCTGAGTGTCCGCGCGTTAAGTGTCAAAGCTGTCACACACAGACAGACCCCTGCCTCCTACGGTGGCCTCCAAGAGACATAATTCACCTGAAAGAAGAGCATGGCCTCTCCACTATTGTAGTCATAGTGTAGGCCTACATTGTATTTCATTCTGTTGAGAGTGATCCAAGAAACGACTCACTCACACACACACAAATTACTTAATTCCTAGTTTATGTGTGTATGTCCCGCTCTAGTCTGTCAGTACGCAGTGGCATAAATTATAGAGCAGTACCATTGATCATGATGCTTTGAGCCCTCTCTCACTAATTAGCAATTTGGCATTTTTCAAATAATTGGTCTTTAATAATCAGACATTACTGTATGTATGCTGATCAATAGATTATTTGACAAACCAACGCCCAGGCTCAGCCTATAGAAGACAAATGTGGTCTGAATGTAATAAAGGAAATCTGGATGCTTACAAGCTCCTATTAATCACTGGCAGACAGGAGAATTATTGCTGAGCATTGGTAAAGCCGATAAATTAGAGACATTTGCCAATATGTCTATTGATGGAATGCTGTGTGAAAATAAGCTTAAGTTTTGCATTATTTAGCAAACAGTGCTCTACAATGTTTTTTGTCCAAATATCAACTGTGTGTGTTGTGTGTGTGTGTGTGTTGTTTGTGTGTGTGTGAGTGTGTGCCTGCCTGCGTGCCTGAGTGTCGCCTGTGTGTGTGTGTGTGTGTGTGTGTGTGAGTGTGTGTGTGTGTGTGACTGTGTGTGTGTGTGTGTGTGTGTGTGAGAGTGTGTGCCTGCGTGCCTGAATGTGTGTGTACAGTATGAGTGTGTTTTCAGCTTTTCCAGACATATTATATTTCATTTCAAGAAAACCAACAACCTCAGCATGACAGAACCTTATCTAGCCTTTGAGAGCAGCACTAATACCGTAGTCAGATCTCCAGATCATCTGAATGGACACAGTGTCTATCTAAATAGTAATTTGGTCTTATCCTCTCACGGTGAGATCTGTGAAGAAACCCTCCTCTTCAGATCCTCCCTGTCATTTCCCTGCGCGACGCCTCTCTCTGCACCCCCCCCTGCGCCCTGCACTTTACACCACTCTGAGATGAGTTCCCCCTGAGTGGCGCCCGCTCTGGGAAAATTGTCTCTTTAACAAGGAGAGGCCAATCTGCCTCTGTCTGCCATTAGGCTGCACAAGCCTCTTAATCTGCCCAGCACATGAGGGACACTGGCGGGGGAATGGAAACCCTTCATTTCAAAATGGGCTCTGTTATTATAACATAAAGAATGGTTATTAAAGTGTCTGGGGGACAGCGGTGTCCATCGTAATAAGCCTGAGTGCCCTGTCTCAGCCCTGTGGTGTGTGTGTGTGTGTCTGTGTGTCTGTCCGTCTGTGTGTTTCTGTGTGTCTGTGTGTGTGTGTGTGTGTGTTTGTGTGTGTGTGTGTGTGTCATACAGGCCGTGTGGCCATGTAAAGCCCTTTTTACGACCTTCCTGCCCTTCCCTTCCAGAGTAAAAGACCTGATAACCTATTTGTTCCATTCTTCCTCATGTAGTCAGACAGGTTCATTTAGGGAGCGCTGTGGATCACAGAGAGAGAGGTTGTACTGACTAGAGCTTTTCTATGGGACACATTTATACTGATAGTATATTGTGAAGGGAGGCCATCAAGTCTGGAATAGGATTGTCCATGTCTGAATAGACATGCACTGTAGTCATCCTATTTTCACATACACATATAGAATACATAAAGTATCCTTGAAAACAACACAATCACACTGTATGTCTTCAAGATCAATAGCATCATTTATATTTCATCAGGATGGCTAGCTGCTCTAGTTTATCTGCTAGTGGCTCATTTGATCATCTATACACACTATAGGGTCGTTCTACTGCTTAATTTATCAACATGCCAGTTGCTCACATATACTGCATAATCACAAGATGATTGATGTTAGGATCACTCAGCCTGTATAAGGTGCAAAATGTGTGACGAGACAATATGAAAGTACAAAGTTAGCTGAGGGTGTTTGTGTTGGGTTGTCATAAGCGAGTGTGAGGGGAACACAAGCA